>NC_084759.1:89768707-90074527 GCF_028858725.1 Colius striatus
CACATAACTGCTATACACTCCAAAAGGCGCTTTAACAAGTAATTTCATTCATTTATGTCAATACTTCATAATTAGTACAGAGAAGTGTCTGTAAATTGAACTCTTCAGCATCGCACTGCTTAGTAACCAATTTTCTTTTATTTAATATTTTGAACACTTGATATAATGGAAGACCCCATTAAAATTTTGTACCAATGACAAATGACATTTTAATTTTCTGTTCTAAATGTGTTAGCACAAACTAATGAACTCAATAATGTTCAACGAAACTATAAGCATATACTGACCTGTACCACATTCAGTTCAACTGACTTCATCAGGGCTACTAACATCCATTTTTCAAGTATACTCAATTATTTTACTCAATAAGAGATAATAATTTAAAAAAACCCAATAGGGATGCATAGACATTACTTCTAATGTTTTTTTCTCCCCAACTACACCTCAATGGGTTTCCAATTGGAAGTAACAGGTGACAAACAATCACATGATGGCCAGGTAAAGATGGTTAGAAGAGCTCTCCCCTGCAAAACAGCTCTGAAGATATAGATTCATACACTTGTTTTTTTTTCAATTGAAATTAAGAACTGTGATAGCTCTTAAGAGTACCCTATCCAAGGCACACCATATATTGAAATGCATTATGATGGCACTCAGAAACCATACTCAGATATCAGGGTCTTGCTATTCACCAGCAGAGTTACAGAATCTCTACAGAGAGCTTACAGCTTCAGGACTTGGATGTCCATAAGGCTATATTGGAAGTAAGTTTATTTTCCTGGAGATTTTTTAAATAGTGGGTAGAAAAAAATAATTTTGATTTGGATTCCAGAATCTCAAGCTGCCAAGCTACTATCATTTAACAGTTTATTGGTGACAGCTGGTTGGTTATACCTAGTGAGATGTACACTCTTAGTCAATTCTAGCGGTGAAATAAATCACCCTGTCCGAAACTTATTTTGCAGCTGAGGATAACTAAAACTGTGCCCAAGGCCAGCTACTGCAGGGTGATCAACACAAGGTGACTTAGTAATTTGTGTTATAACTATTTAAAGGTCTAGACAAAATGTTGCCTTAGACTAGAACTGCCAAATGCAAAAGTATAGTCAGAAACACAGTGATAATTCCAGTTTGACATTTCTTACCAGGATTATTTCCCACTCATCAGTTCTAAAAAATCCTCCAGCTCTGAGTTTGTCCCATCCTTCATGGCTTCCCAGGGATCCAGGAATGCAGATCCACGGACTAATTTCTACAGGCTGTGCACACTGATGTAAACATACAAGAAAAGCTTTGCCTCACTCTGACATTGATAATTAGTAAGGAAAAAATTATTACTAAGGTAACCTAGTATCTTTGCTTTGAAATACGAGCTAATCATCAGCTCTTATTATGTACTACTTATTTTTACTTTTAAAAATAGAAAACAGTGTTGTAAGTTTAATGTCTGTCTTTTTTTTCATCTTACTAGATTTAACCCTTAAGAACACACGCATCACCACTGGGCAGTTATTATTCTTAATTACATCTCTCTAGTTCTTCTCATGCTTTTGATTCTTCAGTGCTCATAAAAAGGGTACTGATAAGAACATCCAAAACATCTAGACATGCAAGTCTTTCTGCTGTGCCTGAAGTTTCTCCATTACAAGTATATTCAAGCCTGTAACTGCTGCTAAGTTTATCAATATGAAATCTATTTATTTAAAGGAAAAGAAACAGTATATCTTCATGTAACAAAATGCTCCATTTTTTAATAGTTAAACAATTAAAGGGTGGGAATGTCCCACCTCACCTTGCCTACTGCCTTCAAAGTATTTTTGCTCCTTTAGTAATCAAATATAGATTTTTTTTTTCCCCCCATGACACTTTGGTTAGGCTCTTACTGTGAATACATTAAGTGATAATTGGTCAAAAAATACCTACTGAGCCAAGAACATCAGCATACAGTAAATACTGGGAGCACCGTAGGCAATTGTATGAATCGCTTCACATACCTGTGGTTTTCCAGGTTCCTGTGCTTAGTCATGAGTACACTCTTCATTTTCTTATACACAGAATATAATTTCTGCCAATTTTTTGTTCTTGGCTTCTACACTGCCACCTGTAGTCATGTAAGAGAAATTAGCCATATTTTATGCTGTAAAACCTATTACCACAATGTTGCAGCTCACTTGGTTTTCTATACAACCATTCTAAAGCATTCCCTTTTGTAAAAGGTGTGTTAAGATACTCAAAGTGAGTTGTTTGTAATTTTCTCTTTAATAGACTTCAGGAAGGAAGAAAAAAATTCCAATCTCAACTCCTTTTTAACCCAAAAGGACATTCAAAAGTCTCAAAGACAGGTATGGGTTTTACAGATTGTTATGTTATCCTTGTTGCTTAGTGGACACATCATAACCTTACAGAGCATGGTGACTTCAGAAGCATCAACACAAAAACATCTGTATTTAACTACTTGGTAAATACAAAACCTATTTTGAGTTTTCTTCCATCTGAAAAATGAACATAGTTTTACAGAGACGCAATTTCCATGCTCAGCTTAGTTACCTTACATAGGTTGTAAAGAAATGCACAGCAAAAACAAACAAACAAACAAAAACTAGTATTCAGAAGAACATCCCATAGAACTAGAAGCAATCTTGAACTTTTTTTATGCAAGAAAAATCACTCAATTTATTCCAGGCTTACTGCACTTCGAGCGATATGCCATAGATTCTGCCAAGTTAACCATTTACACCAAAGAACAAAAAAAAAAAAAGGACCTAAATACACGGTACCCGGGAGCCTTCACGCTAATCCTTTCCTGAAAATGAGATAAACAGAAAATTCAAGCTTTCCTGGAAAAAGCAAAGCTTTCTGGTGTTCAGAACAGTTTTTTCACCGAATAACGAAGTTTCGGAGTACAAGCTTTGAGGGAACACTTGCTTTTTCGTGCAGATGCAACTCCCCCCTTCCTCCAGTTAAGAATTGCTCATACCACCCCGGGAAGCAGCCGCCCGAACGCTCCCGCTGCCTCCCTGGAAAACGCTCTCAAGTCATTAACGGAGAAGAACTAACTCATTTCAGCATTCCCCTGCGAGCGTATGGGTGACTACGGCTGCCCGGGTACCTGAACTCCTGCACTACTCTACGTCAACAATAATCGCATCCTCCACTAGAAATATCACACTGGAATAGAAACCGAAATTAAATGCGATTTTCCAAGAATAAGTTGCTCTTTTTTAAAAAAAGAAAAAAAGAAAACCAGAAAATGTACAAACCCCCCAAACACCGGGGACGCTGCCCGCGCCTCTGCAGCACACGTCCAGGTAGCCTCCTCGCCTTGCCGTGGACCGGCGAGCCACTCACTGGGACGCCCCAGGGGCCCCATCATCCTCCCAGCATGGCCGTGGCCGCTCCCGGTGCCCAGAGGCACCCGCCGCGCCCCCCTTCCCCCCCCAGCCCCTTCCCCCCCCCCGCTGCACACGCGGTCCCGCACACCCGCGGCCCCTCTCACCCGAGCCCCCACCATAATCATCGCCCCATGAGGCCTCTCATGGCCCCACGCCGCAGCCATCCCTCAGCCTCACGAAGCTGCCCTCACGCCCACCTCCCCGCAGCCTCACGAAGCCACTCACCATGACGCCCTCCCGCCCCCCCACTCCAACCCTACACGCACCGAGCCACCGGGAGAGGTGCCTCCCGCCGGGACGGTGCTGGAGTCTGGGAGAGTCATCACTACACCCGAGGATTGGGTGCTGCGGGGAGCGGGCGCTGCCCACCCACCTGCGCTCGCCGTCGGCCGGTGCCGCAGGATGAGGCGGCGGCTCCTCCTCAGCAACGCGGCTCCCTCCTTCCCGCCCTCAATCCCTCCTTCCCTCCCGCCGCCGCCGCGCAGCCAGGGGGAGCCGCTCGTCCCGGTGTCGCCGCGCCGGGATTCCTGAGGGAGAAACGGGCGGGAGGGAGGGAAGGAGGGAGGTGGCTCGTCACTCGACACAGCCTCTCGCTCCTTATCCGGCTCGCTCGCTCGCTCCCTCCCTCCATCCATCCATCCATCCTTCTCTCCATCCCAGGCACGTTTGCTGCCGCTGCCGCCGCAGGGCGCTCCGGCGGACCCACAGCGCGCAGCTCCCGCCTCCTGCCCCCCTTCCCCTTTTTATCGCGCGGCCGAGGCTCTCTCCGCTGCCGCCACCGCTCGGCTGCCGCGCCGCTGCCTCCCCGCAGCCGACCCGCCCCCGCCGCCACGCTCGCTCGCACCGCCCGCCAGCCCACCTGTCCGCGCCCCGCCGCCGCAGCCCGTGCAGCCGCCCGCCCACGCACCGCCCACGCACCCGCCGGCAGCGCCCTGTCCCCGTCCCCGTTCCTCCCCCTCACTGCAGCGGCCCTGGACCGGGGGCAGTGGCGCGGCGTGGCTTCTAGCAGCGCGGGACGCCGCAGCACCCGCCGCAATCGGCGGCGTCCAGCACGGCGAGCCCGGCGGGCCGCCCCGAGCCGAGCCGAGTCGAGTCGCGGGGGAAGCGAGGTGGCAGGCAACAGCTGCGGCGGCTGGCGTGGGCTGCGCTGCGGAACTGGGGCCATCTCGCACTTGTGCTTCTAGCCCCCGAGCACCGGAGACATCCACCTACCCCCTTGCAGGGATGCGAGTGTAAGGCACTTGAGGATCCTTGCTCTAACACCTAAATTAACGCGTCAACTTGTCCTGTTATAAAGAATTCACATGTTAAGGAACATGCCAGCAGGTCAAGGGACGTTACCCTCCCCCTCTACTCTATGGAGGGCCACCAAGGTGATCATGGGTCTGGAACGTGAGGAAAGGCTGAGAAACCTGGAGCTGTTTAGGCTGGAGAGGAAAAGACTGAGAGGGGACTTTACCAACACTTTTAAGTATATAAAGGGTGAATGTCAGGAAGATGAGGCAACGCTTTTCTCTGTAGTGCCCAGTGATGGCACAAGGGGGAAAATGACATAAGCTGGAACACAAAAAGTTTCACTTAAGCACAAGGAAATACTTTTCTGTGAGGGTGATGGAGCTGCTCAGGCTGCCCTGAGAGGATATGAAGTCTCCCTCTCTGGAAGTTTTCAAAACCCACCTTGGATGCACTCCTGTGTGAACTGATCTAGATGGACCTGCATTAGCAGGGGTTTTGGACTAGATAGTCTCTAGAGGTCCCTTGCAACCCCGACCGTTCTGTGATTCTGTGATTCTGTGCTTGAAACCCAATTCTTGATGGCTCACTGACAGCTGGTTGTGAGAGATGACCTAACTGGAGGTGGTCATCTCTTAATAAATTATTTTGCAATGCTTGCATATTTTGCAAAAGGAGCAGGTAAATACATAAAAATAAGCACTAGGGAAATGTCTGTACTGCAACTGAAACTGCAGCAAAACTTCAGTTTGCACATGCTGTGTCCTAGCTCCCACACCAACAGAAGAGCAGAGCATCTCTTACTAGTAGTTGTCTCCTTCTCTGGCTTTTGCCTGATGTATTTGCATTTCAGAAACAAAAGGTGTATTTAAATTATTTGGTTTGCTTCCTTTTTTTGTTCAAATGGGTTTCACTGTGATATTGACATTAAAAGAACATGCTGGCATGATCCAGTAGTCAAACTAAGTTAGTTAAAATAGAGTTAGGAGAGGTCGAGTGCATTTACACAGGGCCATACCAACTGATATCAGTTTCAAATTTACAGAAACACAGAATCTTAAGGGTTGGAAGAGACCTTGAAAGATATCTAGCCCATACATTCATTTTTTTCACAGCAACAGATTCCACTCTAAGATAAGCTTTACCTTTCCAAAACATATCATTCTAATTCTACATTTTGGGTCCTGACCTCCTCAAGGTAAGCTAGAAATCCATACAGTCTTCTTACAAACTCTGGTATCACGCTATAGCCTAGTGATATTGGGAAGTAAGCTACAAAAATAAAATCACTTGCCTTTGTCTGGCCTTATGAGAATTAATGCTATTTTCAGTTCCTCTTCTTATGTCTCATAAGCGAGACACCAGACTATCTGAATATTTAATGAGTAGTAAACTAGAAATCTGTGTGTAGTAAAAGTAGCAAGTATAGCACGCATTTTTTTAATAGCAACATACTTGTCTTAAAAAAGTTTAAACAATGTAATTTCACAAGATTAATAAACATTAATTGTATGTAAGCACATCTGTAAACTATTCATGATGTAAAATATCAAAATCAAACAAAGCTTTTGCCAAAAGAAAAGTATAAATAAACCTGTAGAGATGAGGATAAAAATCTATTCAGGCATTCAGAAAAAGGCTTTTGACTCTACTTCAACCAAGAAAAAGGTCCTGTTTTTTCACTCCAAAATCCAACAACCTAGTGACACATTGGTGCAATAATTCAGAAGATAATGTGAACATTGAAAATTTGAGTGCCATAACTCTGGTTACAAAGTCAATTGTTGAACAACTAGCACTAGTTTTTACATTTCATAAGTGATAAGGAGCATTTTATCTCAGATTGAATGTTTATCCTCTTTCTCTTTGAGCTTGTAATACATGAGACATATCAAAACATTTGACAGATTTTCCATTTTTGCCTCCTCAACTAAATTTTGATTAAATAAAACCAGGAGAGGTACTGACCAGTAAACTACATAGTTGCCTATAGTAAGGTCTGCCAGTGACTTCAAGGACTGGCTTGTTTAACCGTGTCTCTTCAGAGATTACATTGGCCACAGAAGCCACACTGAAGTGCCTCCAATCTAGAAGAATTCAGTCATTTTCCACTAGATCCTCCATAAATGGCTTGTTTTGTCTGCAGGTGTCTTTTCTATAACTGTTACAAATGTATTAAATTCTAGCAGAAAGTTCTTGTCTTTTTCACTGAAGCATGTCCACTGCATAGGCTTTACAAAAAAAAAGCCATCACTCCTTTCAGGCCTTACACAAAGCTACTCTTACATGTAGCCCACTGCAGGATTCTGATTTTCAAACCAAGAAAACAAGCATTTGGTCACTTCACAATGAATATTAATCACATGCTATCATATTTGCCTTGAGTTTGTGAGATGCAGAAAATTAGAACAGCGATGCACACTCTCCCCTCCTACACTCCCTTTCTCCCTCACCCCCCAAATAGCTCTGCCTTTTTTTATTCAGTAGTTCATGTTGGGAAGAATAAATTCCATTGTTACAATGATTCAGAGACAAAGTGAAAGCCAAGTGAAATAATGTTCTCCCAAGTCTGACAGGAAAACTTATAGGATGGAAACACCCAGAAGATAAAACTCACTTCTTTTATAACATGCTCTAAAAAGCATTACTTGTCCCTTTCCCCTTGCTCCCAGAATACATACAGCAACTCCTGGGTTTGCTGTAGTACTGAAAATTTCCAGTTTTCCAGATGATGAGCTGTGACTCAGTACTCCTACTGATACACCTCAATGCACCATCCATTTACTTAATGTGGTGGTACATCATCTCTCATTTTTGTTCCACCAGAACTTAAATACTATTTTGTGTCTGCGGATCTAGTCTACCACACCATATTCCACCTGGTCCATCTGAGAGCAGATCAGGTAAAAGCTTTTCTACTCTAGCATTTTTATAGACCAGCTCAATATTTCAGTTGCTACCCAAGTGTGCTCAAACCTCTGAGAACACGAGCTGTGCAGATCTTCACCTGTTTTCTCCACCATCCGGCCCAGACCATACTTCTGTTTATTGTCTAAACAAGTGTGAACAGTTGGCACAGAGCTCTTTCAATTTGTGTCAAGGTAGTTTCTAGAAACTGATTTGGAGAAAGGTATGTTTTTCTTCTCTATATGCAAAATCCCCTTGAAGACTCAATGAGGTGATAAAACAAATTTTGATCCACTTATAATCAAAAGAATTACTTCAGTCTATGCTACAGAAATCTGAATTTGGCATAATAAAGCCAACAGCTATTTGAGGAGGAATAGCAGCGTGAGCTCTTGGGTGTTCACGGATGAACATGTACAATCAAAAACAATATTAGGATAGCACATGACAGTTCTGAGCAGTAGTAAGGAGTTAAACCACTTTCATAAGTACATTTGCCAAGAAAACATTTTCTCATAGGAAAGCCGTTTTATTTATTGCCTGTAATAGCTGCAAAAAAGTCATAAAACATTTAATATGCAAGAATATTATGCTAATGAAAATTCTGTGTTAAATAGCCCTTATGAACTATGCATTGCAAAATGTATCACAAACAGCTCGAAAGTTATCCCAATTTCAAGCACTCCTCTTGCTTTAATCTGTAATGTATGGTGAAAATCAAAAAGGTGCAATGAGGATACTTGAATAACTTGGACCTCAGTGAAACCTCTGCATTATTCCCAAATGGACACCGGAGATAAAAGAAAAACGGGCAGAGCAATGGCAGTCAAGAGTAAAAGTGCTGTTGTGGTCAAAATTATTAATGTAGTGTTAACATCTGCTTAGAGACATTCATTTGTCAGTAAGCACTGAAATTCACCCCAGAGAACTGTAGGACTGAAGAAGAGATTAAGTTCCCTGACATGGGACTTGGGAGAGCAAAGGAGACAAGCTAGTGGGAAGAAAAGATTCACGATGGTAGTGGGAGAAGCATGGCCAGACCTCTTTGAAGGTTAGAAGATGTTATAATCCTGCATACTACATCTAAGCAGGTGACACTACAATTTGCGTCTCCAACCGGGGTTAGAAAACCCTGAGGACAGCAGCTGATCAACTCCCTTAGAACAAGTTCTTCCTCACAAAGAATCTGCTCTATCTGAAATCACTGGTAGTGAATAACAGTTGCCTATAACAACAACCAGTATCCTCACATTACATCTTTCTTCCCAGGTTAAATTATCATCCATCTATTAATAAGATCTTCAAAAAACATTTTCTCCTTCTTTGGAAAAGAATATCTGAGACTTTTGCTCAGTCAGAAAATGTTAAAAAAAACCTGGACAACCTGTTACAAGACTAGGCTTCAGATAAATTGTCTGTTGCAATTTGTTGTTACAATTTTTCCCAAGTTGTTTCAGAGTTAACTCTCCAGTTATCAGTTCAAGAAGAAGACAGAGATTTTCCTTCCTGTGAATTTCTTCATTACTGTTTCTGGCCTCGGTGAATACAATCATCCTAGCAACCATTCACCTTGAGTGAAGTAAGGCTAGAGTGTCAATTCTGTGGAAACATAATCGTTTACTAAAACTCTTTTATTTCACCTACCCTCCTTTAAAGTGATTTCCTTTGCAGTCTTATGTAGCAAGTTTGTGGTAAGTTCAGCTTGTGGAGTAAACATATGTAGTAGAAACAGTATTCTTAGAATGGTCTTCACCTTAGGTCTGCTGAAGCACTTCCATGCTCTTCTCCCAGTCAATTTCAGAAGATCTCAAGTCACCTTTTTACACAGAAAAATGAATGAGTTTTGCTGGAACTGTCTTTAAGAGGAAGCCAAAAGCTGATACTGTTTACAGGCAGATTCTAATACAGGTTGTAGGGGGAAAGAAAAGGTATTTTTCATCTAAAATGGAAGAGCCCCATTCTGGCAAATTGGGAAACCATATTTTTTAAAAAATTTACTTTGCAAGTGGCCAACTGTGGATTTACAATGTAGATGGCCATGACTCCAAAGCTCCCTTGGAAATAGATCCACTTTTGTCCACATCAACTATTGAAGTCATTTTTATTTCTGCATTTATTACTCTGTTTTCTAATGCAACCCTTTGCCTGGACCAGACCTGGTTAGAGACATTGTTGCTTATTAAAAGCACTGGCAATAAAGCCAACATGTATTTCTAAAAACTGCTGTGCAAATCAATATAATTTCTTAATTAGTTAACCAAATAACTGCCACGCTAATGAGTCACTGTAGTTCTCTGTAAACATTTCTTTCTGCCTGGTTACACTTCTTTAGCAACTCCATAGCCAGACAGAAGGGAAGTTACAGGGCCTCCGTTTCTACTCTCTGCAATCATTACAGCTCATAACACTACAATTCTTGGATTGCTTGTCTTCCAGAGGTTTGGATCTTTAGAATATTTTCTTTAAATTTATTTCTAACAGCTCTGCCCCTAACTCTTCATGCAACATATACATTTATAAGCTGAGTATTTTATAATAGCAACAAATAGGATAATCACATGATTGAGTGCCTAAGGAATAATAGTGGATCATCTTGGAGGGAGAGCACTGGAGAAATCCTGACTTTTATGTAAGCAAGTGCAAAACTTGATTATGAATCAGTCGGATATGAATAAGCTCCCAGCTCTTTCTGTGATAGTGTTTTGAATTCGCAGCTTGTGAAATTGAGTTAACTGTAGTGCAGTGATATCGCTTGTGGTGTGAGTACCAAACACCACGTTTCAATAGACATCTTTCAAGATATGAGTACCTGATGAGTACCTAAATTATAAGAATCAATATGAAACACCAAGCCAAGACAATCTAATAGAATGCTTAGAACTGAGGTGGGATCCCAAACGATAAAATACAGCCTCCTCATTGGAAGTAGTTTCAGTTAGTGGAAACAGTTTTGTAAAATACATGATGTTTTGCCAAAAAGAAAAGGCAATGATACAGCTTTTTATAGTTTCATACTGGATAATTTGCCACTATTTGAGGCAACACAGTATGTATATATGAGATTGTTTTTTCCCCCTCTGTCAATTCAACCTGCTTTTTTGGATTTTAGATTTTCATTTTGCCTGTTCAAGTGGGAAGCACCAGCCACAAAGTTCAGATTATTACTTGGTTCACGACTTCCTTGGAATGTGTTGGATGTCTGTATTGATGCTTTTGGTTTAGGATTCTCTTTAGACTTCCTCTTTCATATTCACAAACAGAAAGAGGCAAAAAGAGAGGTGATATCTCCTATTTTGCTTCTGGTTATGTGCAGCCAGGGTTGCATTCCATTTCCTTGATTGCTTTTAAGGGCTGCATGCATGTTGAAAATCAGCAGAGCTATGTACTAATACTACTTAAAACATGTACTAGTGTAAAAACATGTCCTAATGCTTCCTAAGCAGATGTTGTGCTTTTGGTTTAAGAGTGGCTCTTTCCTAATAATTATTTTTTCCTTTAATTCTCCATGCTGAAGGGTTGTATGTTAAGTATGTTAACATAGAGGGTATTCCTTATGTGAACCAAGTAATTGCATCACAAGGTTTAATAAAGGGTTGAAATTATTTTACCATCCACCTTTAATCATAGACTCCTATGCCCCAATTACATTCCAGGTGAACAAAACTATCAAGATGAATAAAATTTCCTACATGTGGTCCAACATCCTTTTCCAACATTTCCACATGCTGAGTTTTCATTTGTTGTTAGCAATAACTGATTTTTAAACAAGCTACAGTAGGAGATGGAACATTTTATTGCCAATTAGAAGATGAATGAAAGGCTCCTGAAAACAGGTTGGCCAAGTTACAAGGCACTAGCTGCTAATCACTTCATAAAATAAAAAAATCGATTCACACAAAAAGAACTGAAAACCAAACAAACAAAACAGGAAGAGGATCAACTTGCAATTGCTCCTGGAAGTTGCAAATCTTAAAAGTAAAATCTTCAGTCTGGTCTTCTCCTGAGATTAATTTTCATAAAGGCTAATTCAATATCATCAAGGGAAAAATGAAAGCTGGACAAAGAATGGCATCACTGATTCTATTCCTTAGAGTTGCTATGGGTCATCTACTTGTTGTTCCAACCAGTGTTGGAAAAGATTGTGAATGTCATAGGAATGTCTAGTGGTGTGTTCTCTTCCCTCTGCACAACAGAATATCATTCCCCAGTGGCCTTGAGATATTACTGCAATGAACTTCATTAATAACAACTAATAATGCACAAAGATGACCTGTCAAGCTATATATAAAGGACCATAATATCATGTGTAAGAACAGAGGAGTACAACTGTTCCTTTTTGGTGTGAAGTCAATGGTATAGCTTAGGATCTGATTCTATGAGTCCATTACCATGCAGGTCCTCTGCCTGACTAGAATCTGTTGGAAATTGTGCATTTGCACATGAGAATCTTGTGAGAAGACCAGAGAAAAGAACTTTTCTGAGGTCAAGCCATTTGATTTTTCCAGTCACAGAACGGTTGAAGTTGAAAGGGATCTCTGGAGGTCATCTTATCCACCTCCCCCTGCTCAAGCAGGGCTATCTATAGTTTGTTGCCCAGGACCATCTTCAGACAGCTTTTGAGGACAAGAGACTCTACAACTTCACTGGGCAACCTATGTTAGTGCTTGGTCACCCACACACTGAAAAAGTAATTCCTGTTAACCTAATGAAGCCTCTTGTGTTTCAGTTTGTGCCCACTGCCTCTGTTCCTGTCACTGGGCACCACCAAAAAGAGTCTGTCTCTGTCCTCTTCCCTTCAGCTGTTTTTCTCATCTATAGGCTGAGCTCACGGAAGAGATACTCCAGTCCTTTAAACATCTTAATTCCTTTAAACATCTTCATGGCCCTTTGATGGATTCTCTCCAGTACGTCCATGTTTCTGCTCTACCGGGGAGCCCAGAATTGGACCTAGCACTCCAGGTGTGGCCTCACCAGGGCTAGTAGAGGGAAAGGAGCACCTCCCTCCACCTGCTGGCTCTCAGGAAATGGCAATTTTCCACTAACTTTTTCTCTTCTAAGTGTTAAAACTAATTTAGAGGAGCTTCGGCATCTTCTGCAGAAATGTGCAAAAGCGAGATATTAGCAATGAACAGAGGTGAGCAGTGTTGAGGCAGGGGACGTCAGAGACCTGACTTTGTGGAACCTTTGGAAGAAGTGAGGAGGCACATTACTGCCAGCAGTTCTATCACAACCATCTGGGCACCTTTGACTGCAGAAGCTCACTATTTGTCTCACTCCCTGTGCATGGCTGTACCAAAGCACTTAAACAATCTTGTCAGTGTCACTTAGGGAATTAACATTTTGTTTCCAAAATGATTTGGGTTGGGATTTGGGTTGGGATTTGGTTTTTTAATTTTGTCTTTTTATTTTTTTTTAATTTATCAGGAAAGACAAGGGAAACAGTATTATTACCTAAATGTTTCCTTCCTTGATATCTTTTTAAAAACTGCTTGGACAGTAGGGAAAAATGTGTATATATATATTTAGTATATAAGTATACTATAAAAATCTGTTACAACTTCAGCACAGGGAATTTTCAGAGGAATTAATGACTAGCTGTGGTTAATGGTCCTCAGCTTCACCTTGGCCCATCAACTCTCCCAGTCAGTCATTAATTCCCAGGAAATGCCTTGTGCCTTGATTGTTATTGCTTTAATACTTTAAATTCAAGCTAAAAGCTTGACTTAATGTTTAGCCACTATGAAGTAAAACACAAGGA
Organism: Colius striatus; assembly: GCF_028858725.1. Lineage (NCBI taxonomy): Eukaryota > Metazoa > Chordata > Aves > Coliiformes > Coliidae > Colius > Colius striatus. Next base: position 89,781,998 of record NC_084759.1, read on the forward strand.
AGTATCCTTGCTGGGCATATTCACTGTCAAATATATTTTTATTTACCTTATTTTCCATAGGTATTTATGTAGTGGATTTGAATACTCATTAACAAAGTTGCTTTGTTTTTACTGCTCAAAAAATCACACAAAAAATCCTTCACTTGTCTTTGTCATTTATTTAATATTTCATTAAAAATATCTGACATAAAACATGACAGAATGTACAAAAAATAGGCATTATCACTTAATGATGAAGAAATTAAAAATTGATCAGAACTAGTTTTGTTGTATCTAATTAGTATCATACTAGTTTTATTATCACAGAAAAAAAGACACTGTAATTATTTACAAGCTCCAACAGACAATGAAAAATCAATGACTGCTTTGGCCACAAACCAATTGAAAAGTAGAAATCTGATGATACCAGTTGTTCTTGTGAAATTTCAGCCATTGTGACCTCCCTCACAGAGAAAAATTCTGTGAAGAGGACTTTTTTTCTACCATGTTCCAGTAAATCTAAGTTGGATTTTAAAATATTTCTGAAAACAACAGATCAAACCAAATAAAAAAACCCCACCTGGATTTAGAGTTAATTCTGATCTACAATAGGGTTTCCAGCAATGCTGAAAATGTCCTTTTTTTTTTCCTTTAGTCATTTCGTGTGTTACTTAATTACACTTCAGATGTGCTTGGCCACATTTTTAAATAAAGCTAGTTCACTTTTCTTCAATACATGAACAGGAGAGATGAAGAAAATCCTTACTTTCTTCAATATTACATTCAAACTGGTAGTGTTTCTATTTCATTCAATGGTCAAATAATGTATTCTTTCCACTGTGGGAAATAGTTGCACATGGGCTGAATAATGTGTTTCTGAAACTTACTTTAGCATTTCACAGAAACCTTGTTTCTATTGCCACTTCATTAAAGCCAACTGGGTTATGATGGCGATAAATCCAACTTACTGTAATGTGACTGTATACTAAAGTGAAGTTTGATTTGATGTGTTGTCGTGGTTTAACTCCAGCCAGCAGATAAGCACCATGCAGCACTACCTCAATCCTCCTTCTCTCAGTGAGATAGGGAGTAGAATTAGGGGAAAAAAAGTGAAACTTGTGGGTTAAGAACAATTTAATAATTAAAATGAAATTAAATCTAACAATAATAAATAATAATAACAACAATAATAAAAAATACATTGTAACAATAATTGTAATGAAAAGGAATCTAGCAAAAGACAAAGAGAACCCAAAAGACAAGTGATGCACAATGCAGCTCCTCACCACCTGCTATCCCATGCCTGAGCAGAAATCTGCTCCTTTTGACCAACTCCCCCCAGTTTACACACCAGGCATGATATTCAATTATATGGAATAGCCCTTAGGCTAGATCAGGTTGGCTGTCCTGGCCATGCTCCCACCCAATTTCTTGTACACCTTCCCACTGATCAAGCCTGGGAAACTGAAAAGTCTTTAAATTAGGATGAGCACTACTTAGCAACAACTAAAACAATAGTGTGTTATCATTATTCTCATGATAAATCCAAAACACAGCCCTATACCAGCTACTAGGAAGAAAATCAACTAATTCACAGCCAAAACCAGGATTTGTGTACATAAAAGCGCATCAGAATCACCACTAGATTTCTGCATTAAGTTTGCAGGGGTCTGGAAAATGTGTGGTCACTGTCATGCATTGTTCAAGGCAGTATACACCCAAAACTCCTCAGGATGTGAGATGATGCTAACTCAGGCCAGAATATGAGACAAAAACTGCTTATAAAGGGATTCAGACAACTTAGTATACATTTTGACTGACTTTGTCCTGATGAATGACTTTGAAGTCACCTAAACTATCTCTGCATCAGTTTTTCCAGACTTAGAAAATAAGAAAAATACTCAGAAGGTGAAGAGAGGAAAACAAGGTTATTGTCACTTTGATACTGCACACTGTCAGTCCTGTCAAAGTAATGCTTATAGTGTAATTCTACACTACAATCAATTCTCTGTTCTCTGGGATGAGGAGCTGGGAGAGGTTGTGCAGTGGGCTCATGCAGGTGTGGAAGCAAAGTCCAGAGACACCCACACTATTCATCACTGGCTTTGAGTTACAGCCAAGGAAGATAGTTAGAACCCAAGTGGTTCATGCAGGGCTGCTGGCCATCTCTTCACCTAGATATAGATGATCTGGATTACTCACCCTACTTAATAGATAAATGGCTGTGGTGGTAATATGGTAAAGCCTCCCAAATGGCCCAATCCAGAAGTGTTAAAACAGAAACAAAATGTGGTCAGCCTATACTAATCCCACCCAGGAGGGAAACTAGGAAGAAAACATGGACAGGGAAGAAAAAGTGGCAAACATCTTGAGTAAATGTGGTTTGTAGCTACACTGAGCCCCCCTGCACAAATCACAGAATCATAGAATCATAGAATCATAAATTTGTCTGCAGGCTCAGTTTTCAGTGCATTGGTCAAGCCTCTGGATCTCATGTGGACAATTTCACAGCTGGGAAAAGCACATGGGCTGTGTGTGAATCAAGTGGCAGCTTCAGATACCTCATAAAAATCTGCAATTTACATCTGCTTTCCTGACTGAATAATCTCTCCATACAGGACACAACTGCTCTAAATTCTCCATTTTTGAAATGAGTGTTTCTTGCCTTTTCTTGCTGAAACATTTGAGATGCACATTTACATTACTAGTGTCAGCTGTGCCTCTTTACAAAGCTGCCACTACTGCTTTGGATGTGTCACCTTCCTCTTTCTCAGTTGGTCATTCTTCCCTCACCTTCAGTACAATTCTCATGACCTTGCTTTTACTCAGCTAGGGAACATGACCATGGGCGTACATCACACTTTGGAACAGAGCAAGGGACAAGTGGTGGCTTTGGGTCTGCAGGACCAAGGCAAGCACCTCACAGGAAACACATGTTCCTGGCTATGTGTTTGTTGCAGCATCTCTCTACTTAGCAGATGCACCAGGTCCTGTGTCAGAGCCAGCAGCTGGCCCTCAAACAGGGCTCTGAAGCAAGACACGGTCCTGGTGTTGCAGATAGGCAACAAGATGTCGAAGCAAAGAAAGCTTAGGAACAGAGGGTACGGGAGAGGCATGGATAAGAAGGTTTGTAATCAAAGTGGGAAAGAAGTTGATAATAGGGCAGCATGAGTCTCACTTGAAGAAATGCAATGAATGCAACCAGTCATAAGAAGCTCTCAGCACCTGAAATTTTCAACCTGTTTCAGACTTTGCCTCACATAGGTAATGGAAGCAACCTTCCAGGCATTAACTGAACAGGAGCCCGGTGTGGAGAATTATGCCCAGCTCTTCAGACAATCTAAAGCAAGGACTCTCTGAGTGGTTGTAAGGTGATCCCACTTGTTACAGTAGAGTGTTCAGGCTACACGCTAATGATGATAATTGAAAAGTTGACATTATCTATTTAATTGCACAACAAACAAGTGCCATTCATCTCTATTGGTTTTTTACATTTAAAAAAATGACGTCTTTCATCTACTTTGGTAGGTAGACACAGTGTCAGTCAATTGCTGGATCTGCTATAGATCTTTACCTCAAAACTGTGTCTAAATCAAGATATTGTTTAGTTTGTATTAAAAAAATCCTCAATGTTCCCATAGACACCACAAATGTAAAAACCATAGCTGCTAAAATTGCTTGTTATCCCACCAGCCAGCTGCAAAAGTAGTCACATTTAATGTTTTCCCACATTTGCTTATTATTTATGAAAATATTACAGAAAATATATTTATCCTATAATTATTTTATAATAATTTCTACAACATAGTGAACTTTTCCTCAGTAAAAATAATGGTGTCAAACTAGAAATTGAAAACCAGGGGGCATTGTGAGGTAGTTTGCATTGAATCTATTAAAAGCTAATAACAATAATAAACAAACAGCACAGCTGGCCTCTGAAGGCACTGGGTTGAATAGAGAGCAATGAGAAAAAGCCACATGTGAGAGCCTGTCTTATCATTCTCTAGTTTCTCTTAATATCAGCCTTGGCCAATGTGTTGGAGGGTTTTTCCAATGATGCTGCTGTATCTTATTAAAGCATAGAAAATCATTCATTTTGGTTGATCCAAAATGAGGAGAATATTTCCCAGGAGCCCTGGGGCCTCATGGCCGTCCGACCTTCCTGCTTTGAGAGCGCAAACCCTGGGCTAGAGGGGTGAAACACTGGCAGGGCTAGTGGTATTCTGAAAGGCCACCCACCAGCAGCATATCCCTGCTATCACCTGGGGGTCTGTTTCAGCTCAGAGAGATCCATGCACTGTAGGAGGTGTCTGTTGCATGCACAGCTCTAGCACAGTGGGATGCTGCATCTCAGTGTCTATTTTGAAGCTAGGTTGCTGTGATGACTCTAACAATCTCATCTTCATCATCTCATCTGGGCCTGAAACCCTGTATCCCAGTGACCTGGAGAGCTGTGATGAGGTGATGGGAACTGACAGGCTGCACCTCGGACTGGCTCTCCTTCCTTTTAGCTCAGGAAGGAGATCACCATCAAGTGAGCCATGCTTGCAATCATTTTATTAATGTGATTTAAAAACAACAACTACCACAACCCACTCCCTCCTGCTCTTCAGTAATGTACCAGCAGACACCTTTTGCACCCTCTCTCTCATTTCATCCATTCTAAGTTTTTCCAAATGATCAAAAGCTGGTAACACTGCTGTCCAGTCATATTTTCCTCCTGATATCTAGTACTATTTACTTAGTAGACATACAGGATTATATATGCTCTTCTTTTTTTTTTGTTTGTTTCAAATTAAACTTTGCTGAACACAGTCTGAAATTGCAAAGAACTTGCTGTGAAGTTACAGTAAGCAGTTCAAAAGAGCAGTAAAATTATTTTTAGTCAATTACGTTCTCTATCTCTCTTATCATTGCCACTGCTCTTTAAGCAGGCTGCTTGTTACCAGTTTAGAAGTAGCTCACAGAGGCCTTGATGTGGTTTCATGTGTTCTTTGCCTTCTAAGGACTCTACCTGCAAGTTTTGTTCACACATATTTCTCATTAGGCTAGGTCATGCAACAACTCACCCAGTAGCCTTATATTCATTAATAGAATCACAGAATGATGCTGGAAAAGACCTTTAAGATCACCAAGTCCAATCACTGACTTAACACTGCCAAGCCCATCACTAAACTGTGTCCTTCAGCACCTCAGCTACAAAGCTTTTAAATACCTCCAGGGATGGTGACTCCATCACCTCCCTGGGCAGCCTGTGCTAGTGTCTAACAACCCTCTCAGGGAAAAAGTTCTTCCTAATATCCAATCTAAACCTACATTGTTATATAATTTTGAATTATGGTTTTTAGCCTTTGTCCTGTAGCTCATTACTAGGTGCCCACCTTTTTTATTATTAACAATCAAGATACAGGCAAAGACTTTCTGAGAATATCAGCACAGTATAGTTGAAAACTGCTTTGACAGATCATCTTGAACAGAGAATATGTCTTCTTGAAGATGTATTCAATGAAAAATAACTTATAATATGTACTCTTTCTAGGTGTCTAATACTCTCTTAGTATTAGCTTTGGCCTCCTGAACAACTTCTCTGTACCACAGCTCTGCCTGAAACTTTCTTACACTGTGCTGCACTTGGCCAAAATCCAAGTCTGATAGGGAAGCCTAGCACATAGTACTTGTGCATGGGGAGTCCACTTCCCTGGTGACATTCAGTTCCATCCACAATCTCTTTTTACACATTCATATTTACACAAAAGCAGCCTTCACACTCCCAACTGCATTTGATCTTCCATGTTGTCCCTCCACACAGCTTAGCTCTTTTTATTCAAATACTCTCCAGATTCACTTCCATTGTGCATTGTAGATGCAGTTCCTTGGCATAATGAACTCCCTCACAGTTGTAAAAACTACTGTTGCATTGTCAATTCTGTTTAAAATGTCAGGATTCACTTTTACCCAGCTGGTCACCTGAGCAGGAAGAACCACCTAATGGACTCATTTGCTGCTGCCTGCTGTATGAGAGATGCATGAGATTTCTACAGGCAGCTGGGCAGCACCGTGGCTTCATAGGTTGACAATGAAAAGCTCTGGTCGCTTCCTTTCCTGGTTAAATGCCACTTGTGTCCTACAAATATATAAATGAGAAAATACTAATTTCAGGCTAATTATAATTTTCTATCTTTTTTTTATACAGAAATAACAACAAGAGAAATGTTAGTGCTTTAGTGCTAGAAATAGTTATCCAGTGTCTGGATCTGTGCCTTTTCAAAACAAATATTCCAATTTCACAATACTTGCAACACAGCCTGATCAATGCTAGTACACAGTTACATGAATGGATCACCAGTGCTGAAAGTGCTTTGGCTGGAATTTTTGACCCAGTTGTAATCAAAGTCCATTAAAAAAAAAAAAAAAGCATATTTGAAACTCAGGAAGTGCAGTTTTATGGTTTGGATCCACACTCAGTCCAGAAGGGTCATATTAGCTTGAAATGGATTGATTAAAGATTATAGGCTGTCAGTACAAATAAGTTCTACAAATCTTATAAAGTTGCATCCACTGTCAATGTTACTATAGCATTTCCTCTCCTAGAAAAGAGATTATGATTTTGAGACATTTGTCTCAGTTTGTTTGCCAGTTTAAACATTTTTCCTGGTTTACAATAACTATGTATTATTTAAAAATAAATTTACAGGTTAAAAAAAAAGTCCCAGAACATTGTTTGCAATCAATTTAAATAATTAGCTGTAGCTATTGTAACATGTCAGACTGATAGTATCTGCTGATGATATCAATTTATTATTTGATAATCATACTTCAAAGACACAGGTAAAATCCCACGAAATTACAAACCAAAATTGAGAGTATAAAATTGTATTAATACAACTAAACTGGAGGGGAGTATTGGGATTTGAGCACCTGAATTCATTCCCAGTAAAAATTATCAATCAGCAATCATAGCTGGGAGACGCAGATGTTGTTTGCTATCACTTATTTTAGATTACGCGAGGACATAACATAGAAATTAGCTTAATATAACCGTGGGAGATTGTTAAAGTTGAGAAGCCTCCTGTACTTCCCAGAGAAAACATTATTTATAACCCACTAGGAAGAGCTACACATTGTTACACTGAACACACTGTTCAGTGAGGAATGATGGGCTTTCACACCTTTGCAATTTACTAGAGCTAGTCTTTGTATTTTGTAGGGCCAGGGCAGTTTTGTCTCTATCCACAAAAACAAATACTAGACTAAAAAATCAAACTAAAGACTGAAATGGAAGTTTGTACAGTCCATTATTATTATTAAAATGGAAATAGAATTTCTCTCTCAGTGCATTCCTAAATAGGTTTATGTTCTGTCTAAATGGCCTGCAAATTCCATTTAATCTTTCCAGATTTGTAAGACTTCACAGATTGGAAACAAATTCGAACTTTTAACAAGTGCTTATTTCAATGCCCTACCTGTGTCATATTCTGTTATCTGTGATCTAAGACACTTCACAGTGATGCTGAGGGTGCAGCAATTTCCATCATTATATGCAGTATTGGAAGAGCGTAGGGTGTCCTGCATTTTAGGGTACCAGAGTGTTTGTCTTCTAAAAGATCTTTTCACATTTGTTCATTTTGATCCCTTTTGCTTTCAAAATGTAACCATCCAAGTTTGCTCTTGGATGTCTTTTGTTTTGCTTTAATGAAGAAAAAGTTGGCAGATTCTCTCAAGTGTGGGAAAGCTCTGGTAAATCTTGCCAGCAAGGTATGCACAAATTACTGCTGATCCTAATTTCCTACCTTTGTGGAACACTAGGCAATCAGTGAAATAGCCACAGGTTTGGAGTTTTTTTCCTTCATTTCCTTTCCTGGTCAGTGAAATAGCTCACATTTTTTTTCCCCTTCATTTCCTTTCCTAATTCATCCTGGGATATTCTGGACCAAGAACAGGTCCCTAATACAAAAAAAAAAAAAATTAAACTTCTGCTCTTCAATACCTGGATATTACTTCTGCTTCCTAGCCTCTCTTCTGGAAAAAAAGAGGATTAAATTCTGGCTTCACTGCAGCCAGTCAGAAAACACCTGCCAACCTCAACAGGGCCAAAATTTCACCCAGAAATTTCACTCCACACTACCGGTGAAACTTCTTTGCCTGGATGTGTAGCACGTCCTCAGCTGGACTTCCAGCTGCCACACTGCCAGAGATCTGCATGACCCTGCAGGGAGGACTCCCTGAATAATAACAGCAGGGCATACTCTCAAGTAATTTTAATTTTCTGAATAGTAAATGGACATAAGGAGGTTGCAACAGCAATACCCTGTGTAACTTCACTTGCTTTTTCTTTAATAAGTTAGACCACAGTATAGATTTTTTCCTTTTTTTCTTTTAATATATCTTCTATCTACTTTTCCAAATATAAAAAATAAGGTAAAAATACTTGCATTATTCTTCACGATTTATTTGGCTGTGTCATATATTTAGATCTTTTACTTCTCTTTAAAGAAAAAAAAAATGAGACTGACTTGTTTGTGGCTTTTTTTACTATAGGAAAATAAAATTAAAAGATATCTGTATTGAATAATACAATATTGTTATGTATATCTATCTGTTCATGTATGTTCACGTTCATAGTTTGCATATATATATGTATATATACATGTAAATATGGGATTTGAGTTTATCTGGCCAAGCACTAAATTGAAGTTATCTCTCTTGAGATAATGCTATGTTTTTGACATTTTTTACTTCTGCATGAAACAAGTCTTCACATAGCTTGAACTGAAGAAATGTAACAGCAGTGTCAAGTCCATGTCATGCATCCATCATGGGACTTAGAGTGTCATTCAGTCTACAAGAATAGCTTACTATATGCTCTACACTGAAAACAAAAAGAACTAAATGTGACTGCACAGAAGCAATGATTTAAAAAATCTATGTGTGTCCAAAACTCAGTTCTTTTGATGTCAGTCCAGCCAAGTCTCATGGTCATATGCCTCTCTCAGTTAACTTCCTCTTTGATAGAGTCATGAAACCCAGCTGAAAATGAGATGTTCTGTGGTTTAAGAATTTGTACAAAATTTAGACTGTACATTGTCAGAGCCACATTTTTAATAAAGGATTTTTTGAATTCTGAAAAAGTGTCAGTTCCTATATGCCACTGCTCATGCTTTCTCTAGGGACAAGCTCAATCCTTTTCAGGAGTATTACTTAAAGTCCAGTTAGAGCTGGACAGTGGGGAGGGAGGCAGCACCCATGCACAGGTGTGCTAAGCCAGACCAGCCATGCCTTGTACCATGATCCTTTTCTCACTCTCCCTCTGTCCACCAAGACAGCAAGTGAATGTTTACATGCAATAGAATTAGCTGTACCATGCAATTAGTTAAACTCTGTTTTAAAAACATGTGGGCTGGCACCCTCTCCACCACAAGTGTTATAAATAACTTGTTTCCTGGCTGTTGTGTTGACAAACTGAACTCCTTCCACTACCTCCGCCACCTCCACCTTCTCCCTTCACAAACACATGCTACTGCTCCCAAAGCTTCAAAGTTTATTTCTCAAACAATTTGGGGGAGGGGGTAGGAGTGAGGAAAGAGGAATAAGTGTGATCACATAGGTCAAAAATGTCAATTAAACCCAAATCCTTTCTTGTATGTTGGGACATGCAGGAACTAAGCCTCAACTCGTTTTCAATGTAACACAAAATACTAGCATGGAGATGCTTTGCAAAGATTAGAAATACTGAATTTCAGGAATCTGGCAATACTTCCTAGCTGACACTGCAGTGGACCGAAATCCACTCAGGTGCTGCACAGAGCTAGACACTTCCAGTCTGCATCTATCTTAGCTGTCTCAGTGATGCTCATTTAACCTACTACTGTAAGCCTTACACTCATACTTGAAGGCCAGGTAATGACTGACTTCGTGAAAATCCCTCTTCAGTGCCAATGGTTTGATCCACAGTATATTGGGAAGTAAAATATTCCCCAACTTAAAACCAAACCCTCTTACTTTACACTGCATACACAAACAAAAAACCTTCTAGCAAATGCTTTATGTGCAGTGCTTTACACACAGGGCTGAAGGCTTCTTTTTCTGCATCTGAGTCATTAAGATCCAGAAATAAGTAACAAGAAGTTTCAAGTGACCCACCATATACATGTAGCAAGTTAAGTGAGTAACCTTAGTGGCAAGGAGATACCTCTGTCTCTTGTTCAGGAGTCTCCCAAATGCTGACTTGTTTTTTACCTGTACGAAGCATCTGATGTCACTTCTCTGCGTAGGTGGAAAATGCTGTACAAAGGTTAAACAAGTTCTTTCATCCTGGCTCATGAAAGTGAGCTCATATTGCATTTCCAGTAACTAAGTGAACTACTTTAACAGGCTGGGGATTTACTTCATGCATACGCGTGTACCTCTAGTGAGTAACTGGCCATGTGTTTTCTATCTTCCTCTTAATCTTACTCACACTATTCCTTAGTCAAATGTGGTTTTGCTCTGATTTTACAGAAAGTGAAGCCAGGTTTCCCAGCTGTCAGTAAGTTCATTTTGCAGCACAAGACCACAGAACTTGTTACTGTTCTGTATGCTACAGAAAGGAGATTTTTTTAGAAATGAAAGTGTAATTAAAGTGTACAGTTTATGGTAGTCACGGCCCATAAACTAGCCTATTTCTTCAGCCATGTGCTTCAATAGAGGACCATCACTGAGTACAGCATAGAAGTGTACATTTGAATTTGAGCATAGGAAAAGTCCCACTGGCAGTAGTTTAATGCTAAGCAACTGATTATGAGTTTTGTTAGATGTAGGCCTACAAAAAGCTGGAACAGGGGCATGACCTCAATAGATATAATGCACTAGAATGATCCAAAAGCCTTTGATAAAGTGGTTTTGTTGTTTGGGCTTTTTTCCTAGAAATGCTGTTTAACAAATGTGGCAGACCAGGATACTGGAGTAACCCTCCTCATGGCTGAGATATGAAGGCCATGAACAAGTTGCACTCAGAGATGCGACTGAAAGTTGAGGAGCTTTACACAAGTCAGTCTTTGCTAGCATAGTTCCCATACCGCAGGAGGGTAGGTAGGTGTATCAGTGGAGAGATCATCAGAGCTACCTAACAGAGGCTGTACGAACCAGGAGGGTTTGCAGCCTCCCACACTGTCTACTGCTGCCAGCTTCACCTGAGCTAACAAGTTCAAAGGCAGCTCAGATGTGCCTGCATGAGCTCTGGTAAGTGCACTGACAACTGGAGCACAGTATAGAGACATGAAAAAAAGAGTAAGAACAAACAACTTAGATGGCCTGGTAGAAATTGAAGTAGGGTGCCTCATGTCTTCTAGAAGAGCTGCTGATGGATGATCCCAATAAAGGGCTTTGTGCTTATGTGGGAGCATCTGCAGAGTACACACACATAGAATATTGACCAAAATTGAGGAAAAACATGATGAGTACCTTAACAAGGCCTGGTGAATGGCAGTTCAGTATATGCTGATGAATAAAAATCAACAACCTCTGACAAAAGTGACTGGAAAATCACAGACACTTAATCAATCTGTAAACTGGAGACACCTTGGAAAAAGGCTGGATCACTCCTGACAACAGCTCTGCAGGAAAGCTTCTGTAGAGTATGTCATATCTGCAAAAAAACCCACCTCCCCCCCAAAAAAGGGCAAGTGATGTATTATAAGGAGTAAGAAACTGGGTGGAAAATACATTTCAAACAGCATAATGTGATAGGTGAATGGCAACCGGGATAGTGCATTCAGTTTTCGTCAATGCTTTTATAGGAGATAATGCAGAAACAGAGGGGTTTTGAACAAATTAATAATTAAATAAGTAGAGAAATGAAGAATTTTCTACATGAAAAGATAAAAAGGATTAGGGCCATTTAATTGAAAGACAAAATAAGATGGAATATATTAGAGGTTGCAATATGATGACTAATACAAATTAAATATCCTATGCTCCTATTCAACATTTCTCTCATTCAAAAAGTGGAAACATTGTAAGATAAAAATATAGAAGGAGTGGTAAATGACTACATTTTTTCACACAACACAAATACAAAATTATTCTCTAGGACTCTTTGTTCTAGCAGAATTAAAATGGACTGACACTTATAAAGAAATTTAGAATATACAAACTTATTAAGTTCAAGAAATGTTTTCCAGGAAGTTATACACAGCAGATATACACAGATCCTGCTCTGATATCCTATGTGAATTCCAGCATACATTTGGGAGAGGTAAAAAAAGAAGTATGTGAGGGAGAGTGCCATGAAAAGTTCTTCTACTACTGCTTCAGATATGCTACCTCATGCCCTGTTGATATTAGATGCAGGAGTCACAAGCTGTTCCTGAAGGTAAAATTCACCCTTTTCCAATGGCAAAGATTCTGGCATTGCTGTAAGCCAGTGAACTTTAAACTCTGCATGTTTGCATGCAGGTACTCCCTGTCGATGGGGACCCAGATCTTGCCAGCCCTATGCCTCAGGCCAGAATAACACTAAGGACAAAATCCACTTCTGGTGTGGAGAGAAGAAAGCATTTTCCTGACAAATGACTCAAAAGAAAATACTGAGAACTATTAGTAACTGTGTAGAAAAAAATGTTAACAAGTCCCAGTAGAGACAGGCTGGCAGGCAGAGTGGAGGAAACACTGCAGAGCTAATTAATTTATTACATAAATCCATGACTTATCAAGTGATTATCACTCCATATAAATGCTGTCAGCTACAACAGAACATTAGAGCTTTCATGAGCATCAGCCAGCATTCTTTTGGGAGGGTAGCACTGGTGTAGCATTGAACCTCCAGGAAAAAGTGACTCAGGACAAGCTGCATATGTTGGTCAGATTCTTCTAAAATCAGAAGCTCTTCCTTTCTCCTGTCTTAAAAAGAGAACAAAACAAAGCACACACACACACACACACACACACACACACATCAAATCCCCAAGCCCACAAACAGTACAATGCGAGAAAGAGAAAAAAAAAGAATTTTAAAGCCCTTGGTCTTCATAACCCAGTTCCTCCTACATGCATTTCCCACAAACTGTCAACATCCCACAGGAATCTACCCACGTTACACATCACAGCACAATGCTCCCGACAAAGGCATCTCAACCCATGATGTTTCAGGCAGCCTTTCAAACCGCCTTCAGTGTATCTGGGTCCACCAGCTCTGTAATTAGGTGTTAAGTTTAAGCAATCCAGGAATTTATGCAGGGAAATACTTTTTTTGGCTGTTCAGCATGATTTATGCCTGCATGGTCTAGCTGGAATGAATAGAGGTTCATCCCATCAAGAAAGTGAGACTTTTCATATCTCTATTAAGCTTCAGTTCAGTGTAGCGCTTAAATGTATGCTCAGGTTCCTCCTTATTTAGAATAGCATTTAAACAAACATGAGTAGCTCAGCGATTCTTTGTTTCCATGGGACTAAAGCATGTATGTAACTGCTCTCCTAAACAGACTTTAATTTATAAACAGCATCAATAATAATGTTAATCATCATCATCATCATAACAACACCTGCTCTGTTTCCCTTTACGTGACATCAGACTTCAGAAGTGAACTATGATAAATTATAAGCATAGGTTCTTTCCATGAGCAAAGCAGGAAAGATTACATTGTGAATATCATTGATCCTTCCCAATAGTTTTCTTTGGTACTGACCACAGCATTTCAGGGTTAAATTACCATTCTAAATGTCACTTTGATATGTAATTGGATCTCAGTGAGTGAATATTCCTAGTGACTCAAAGAAGGCTCCATCATATTCCTACATGATCTGATCTAGGCTTCTGCAGGGGAGTTGGACCAGATGATCTCTAAAGGTCCCTTCCAACCCCTATCATTCTATGATTCTATGATATATTTCATTTTAGTCTCTAACACCAGGCCTTAGGGTAAAAAAAAGGTGGAAAAATATCTTTCTAGGAGATTAGGGGACAAAAGACAAAATGTGACAAAATGTAAGACAAAATTGCTGGATCATGCAAGCAGATAGTTGTATGGAAAGCACATTTTCAGATGTCTTGCTACTTGTTACACTTGATACATGTGGATGTGAGTGACTCTCCTCATATTTCCAAACAATTGCCCAGAATGGAATAGCAACAAATCTGGCAATCAATTTTTGAAGTTCCAGCATCTATCATACCTACTGTAACTCAGTGATCTAAATATACACCTACCTCTGTTTTCATCACACATAACTTAATTGCCACAAAAACTGATTTACATTGTTATCTCTTAGATATATTACATGAGTTCCTGCAGCCCCTTCCAACTTTCAGATGAACTTAAGACACGCTATAAGCCAGACAACACATTTGTAGCTCTACGGCTTCCAATGCACTATTAGGACTGATATTCTGATATTGTCTTTATTTTATTTAATTTACCAACCTATATATTTCAGTTAACAATTTTGAGAAAAGTATGAGTCATTAACATGCAGACCTCAGTAGAGTTCATGGATACCACTGCAATAGCTGTGGATAACTACGTAACCATGATTCAATAAAAACCAATAATTAGTGCTTACCATAGTGTTTCTCCAGGTGAATTTTTGTTTTTCTAAATCTAATAATTCATATTTTCTTCTCTTTCAAGGCAAAATTACAACGTTGACTTTATTACTGGTTAATTTTACTGGTTAATTTTCTGAAGTAACTTCACTCTTGCAGTTGTATATGAAAAACAATCTTTGCACTTACTATGTATATAGGTATGTATATGAGTACAGATGTATGCATAGTAAAATATGCAGAGGTATCTTAATTATGGTATTTTTCCAGTAAATATTCAAAATGTCAAAAGAACAAATTTAGCAGTTGAAGGAACCACATAACTGGTATACAGAGCAATTTCTCTGTTTGATCTTGACGGTGACCTTATGCAAACCACAACATTTCAGGAAACGTTCTGATCTTTCTAGTCAGTGATTGTGAAGCAACATTTTAAAGGCGTGTTTTCAGGCATATTACCACTTTCTTATTCCATGGAAATGCAGGGGAGGAGAAAAAGCATGCTTATCTTAGTCATTCAATACTGATATTAATGATACGTTCATATAACTAATACTTTCTGGATTTTATGTGTATGTAAATGTAAATCAAATTGAAAGAATAATCATTAAAGTGAGATTTTTTTTTAAAAATGTCTGAGTCATCGCTGAAAGGACAGAATAAAAACATGTGGATGTTCTACTAGATGGTCCCAAACTTCTAAGCCTTAAGATCCGCCTGAGTGCAGGACCAGGCCTCAAGATTAATGATAAGTGATGACAATGTGAAACATCTTGTTTGTTATACAAAAACCAAGCTTGCAACTCCCTCCACCCCCCGCCCCCCACACACATATAAACACTTATTTTGGAAAAAAAAACTTGTCAACATTTTTGATTGTTTAAAGCACTTTAGCAGCATCTTGAAATCAGAGAGGTTGCAATGGACCTTTGCCCAGCAGACATGCTCTGGTACCAGGATTTGGGCCCAAACGTCTCTGTATTGGCTTCCTGTAGCTCCACAACGCAGCATTGTAGATTCCCATCCACTGAGTCCTCTGACTTTGCCAGCTCAGCTGTTACACCATTGCGAGCTGCTGAGCAGGAAGACAGGACTCCTCTTCCCCTTGAACCAGGGGTCTACAGGCAGCTGGGCTGGTAGTATCAGGTGGGAGGCAGCAATTGACAGTGCCACTTTTGCAGGACAGGAGAAGGCAGAAGGCAGGAGGAAAAAGTTGCCAGAGCTTGCTTCTCTTTCTGACTGTGGAAGTAAACCCAACTTGTCTGCACCTTTCAGCCTTACTTCAAGATGGTTCTGTTAGAAGCTGCATTTGTTTGCTTTGCACATTTGTCTTCTTCTATGAGACAAGGAGCAATAAAAGCAAAGAGCTCAGCCTCATTTGAAGGAAAGACACCACTTCATTTTCATACTTTTCTTCTTGTGTCTGGACACTGCTTGAGGATGTGGTACAGAGGAAGGAGGGGGGTAGGATGAGCTCCAGTGTAGTTCATGTCTTGTTTACACTCTGGAGAGATGCAGCAACACCTGATAGACCAATATGCTTAGCCCACAGCTTTCACATAGTGAGGCCACAGCCCACAGAAACCAGAAGGGAAAGGGACAGATTTGGCAAAGAGGAAGTATGGGGTTATTGACTAATTTTTGTTTGTTTGCTTTTCGTAAAACTCATGTCAACATAAGCAGCTAACATAAATTACAGTTACTCATCATATCTGCAATTATTAGGACTGTTCCTAGTTTCAATCCTAATTATGGTGCTAGCAATTTCTAATTCTTTTTTGACACAGTATGAGGACAAAATCTGTCTGCGAAAACAAATAATGACCATAAAGGTGTAAAACGAGATAATTACACTCTGAAGCAAAGGAAAAAATCAATTCCCTCAATGATAATTAAAACTTAAAACTGATGGCCATAACTGAAGTACCTACTTGGGAATGGAAACCATTTTGTTCCTTGTTAGTCCTAATTTGCATTCCTACAGCACTGCTGGAATAAAAAGACCAGTGACCAGATGGAAAAGTCTGCACAGTTTTGAAGTAAAACACGCTTAGGATTTAAATTCCCTTTGCTGCATTATCAGTTTTGTTAGGACCAACCAGCTCCTTGCTTTCATTTAAAACAGCCACAGATGCAACAAATTCAGGTTCAAGAGTCTCTTGAAAGGCTCTTCAAGCCTACGTGCCGTTCTGTTTCTGTGGTATGAGAGCAGTGGACTGTTCAAGCTCTCCCATGCTGCTGCAGAACACCTGCTATTGAAAAACTTTAGTGAGACAGAGCAATAGCAAAGTTGCTTCCATTCTTCAGGTGAAGAACAGTCTATTGTCAACAAAGTCCTCCACAGAAAATAAAAGACGGAAGGTTATCACCAGAGCAGTGTTGGAGGGTGATGAAGCCCTTGCCTACAGCAGGTATAGCATCCCTCTTAGTTAGCACTCACAATTAAATCCTGAGCCTTCGTTTTTTTGCTGTCTCCTGAAAAGGCATATTTGGAGGATTCTCCAGGAAGGCTAAAGCCCTTTGAGCAGATCAGAGTGGGACCAGCCCATCCTGACTGTGGGTGAGCCAGCAGCCAGCCCTCAGGTCTCTGCACCAGCTCTCAGCCCACTCAACTTTTTCAAAAGAAGACAGCTGGGGCTGCACAGTGAGGTCCAATAAGGAAAAGGGAGGATAAAGAGCAATTATAAGACACAATTTCCAAATTATCACATCTTGATGTATTTATTTACACTTATTTTCATACATTCCACCAGCCATATTCCTAATCCCAAAGATTCTGAAATATGCAGCAGAACAGTTATTTTCCCTGGACTGTGATCCACTCACAAGCCACAAGTCATTACTTGGAAACCCCTTCATGATTAAGCCTTTATTAAAGCTTTTCAGGATAAACAGCAGGTTAATTTAGACTAGGTTGCCTCTAGTTTTTGCCAGTAAAAACACAAGTACTATGTGTCCTAAGGGACAAGTGATTTGTTGCCAATAGTTTAACAGAGGGCTCCTCACAAAAATATTCTCTCTTTAATCTATAATATGCTCATGCACACTCCTAAAGTAGACAGGTGAGAGAACAAGCAATTTGTTTGTCTGGGATTTTTCCCATGTAAACAAAAAACCCTTTTTAGTATGTATTCATCCTTTAATACCATTAACCTGCAGGAGAACAAACAGCTCCACAGAACATTAGAAGCAATCAAAGAGCAAGTAATCTATAGTCAATCACAATAAATGTAACAGATGACACAAATCTGTTTTCACTTACAGTAATGAGTGTATATAGATACATACATGGGCAAATAGGCTTCTCAATTTTTTTTTTCTGCAGAAAACTCATAAAACTTGGAAATGCCAAATAGATATCTTTATGTCCCGCTGTGCAGTCACTCATAAACTTCATGTACATTTACTGTAAAAGTAACGTTGCCACTGATTATTACTGACTAAATGCAAGCCAAATATTTCTTTGAAACTAGCCAAATATTTCTTTGAAACAATCACATAAGGAATACCTTAGCAACATTTTAAATAGCTAACAGTAACCATCCATAGATGCAATTAAACAAAGCCATTTGTTGCTGCATTATTTGAATGTCCTGCTACCATGCAAGGTGTACTTTTCTCACAATATACTAATCCCAGTCATGCTGTCCTCCTTTTTACAAGCCCTTTGCCTGCATTGTTCTAGCCTAGCAATCACTCTGCATATTGACGTTTCTGTTCAAATAATCACGCTTAGAAATGAGGTTCCTTGGCATTTCTAGAACTTCAGAGTGTTTTCAAGTGCACTTCCTAATGCCTTTTGCACTTGAAAAAGCCTTGTGTGTCATTTTAAAGAAGAAATATGTATTCTCACAACATGAAACATATGCCTTGTGAAGAATATAAATTTTGCAACATGGCATAATATCCACTTAGAATGTGCTGCTTTTATAGAGAGGGTCATACACTTGTTTCTCTTGAACAGAATATTATTCTGCTAGTTCCTGTGAAACAAAGGGTCTCCTAAACCCATGAAGCTGTACTGTACATCAAGCTCAATAATAACAGAACAGAGTTTGGAGACCTGAAGCATTAAACAACATGGTAAGATAGAGATGGTCAAATACATGTACTGTGTATTTAAGTCTAGAAAATTTAAGAAACTTTCAGTCTGATTTAATTGTTTATCAAAGATATTTTAATGTTGCTTTGCCAGAGGTCTTTATCTCACTGAAAATTAGCTTTTAAATAATTTTTTGTGGAACTCAGGCCATATCATTGCAGTAAAACTGCATTGAACAAGAAGTATAATGTTTGTCTATCCCTGCACCTGACATTTTTAGCATTTCATTTTTAGTAGGTATTTCTTCGATTTGCTCAATTATTAGCTAGTTTTATGCCTGGGAGAATGTATGACAGAACTGAAGGCATGCATACTTAGTGATATTCATCACACCTCTATCATCCTGGTTTTACACTATCATAAAATCAGTATAATACAGTGATAAATCAGGCCTGTAACAGTTGATCTTTCACATCTCTGGAAGGCATAGTTACTCTCTGTTTTTTTAGGTAGCCTTAGTTACTGTTATAGTTGCTTTCAATAGCTGCTTTTGGTTTTTAATTAAACTTACTGTTCTGGTTCTCCAGGCCCTTACATCTTGTGAAAGCCTGTGTGATATCCAGTATAGAGAAGCATGAAATAGCTTCTTTCTGAGAATATTCATCAGACCGGGGGATTTGGTTTTGCACATTCCCTGTCAGAGGTATCTCACAGCTGTGGCTTATGAAACCCAAATGCTCACATTTCTTCATCATACAGAAGGAAACAAAACTGACTTTATATATGTAGCATAAGCAGTAAGTTTCCATAAGCCAGATGCAGAAAGGCAGTTCTGGCTTCTGGGATGCCCGTGTGTATGTACAGAAAGGCTACCTCTCATCTTGTCAGGGTTTGATGACTGCTGCCGCAGTACATCTGACTTTTTCAGCACTGTTTCGACATCTAGGCTGCTATCACTGTTAAAGCTGCAGTTTTGTGATAACTGTCACATATATTTTGTTTTCAGATGGCTTCATGAGTTTTAAAATCAATCCACAGCTCTTGCCATAAGGAGACATTTGTTTCTTAAGAGGAGAATGATGTGGTGAATAATGTGGGAAAAGAGACACAGTGAACACTTCCAGGGGAGCTCTGAGAGATACAATCTCACAGCTAGAACTCATGATTTCCTCTGAATATCTCAGAGGCACTTCCAAAGCAGCTCAAGCCCATCTGTGTCCTATCTATCTGCTGTAGTATCATGTTCCTGCCCTGCCTGTCCCACTTCCAGCAGAGTGAGTGGATTCTTGTCTACCAATGCAGCAAGTAGGGAAATGTGTTGCTGCCTATGCAGCAGAAAACAAGGATTGCAAGGAAGCATTGAGCTTTCTGCAATGTCAGCTCCTGAAGCTCCTGGAGCTACTGCAAGGACATGACCGGAGTGCATGATGGGAGCAGACAGGACAGCAAGTTGCTGTAGAGCTTCATCTTCTGACTATGGTTTCACATTTCACTGAGTCCTGACAAGAAAGAGATAAGAGATTCTGCTCCTCACCCTTTCTCCTCCCTCAGCCACATGCTCCTGCCCCATTCCCCTTGGGGCTGTTCTAGCAATCAGGTAGCCCTGGGTCAAATCGATTCATAGAATTGACTGGGTAGAAATGTAACATTGCATAGAAATAAATATGCAAATAGAAGACTAGTTGGCTGCTAGTTATGTCAACTCATCAACTGAGCTGACTATTCATAAGGTCATACAATTGCCAAAGTCAATATGAGAAGGGATGAAAGTAACTTTAGCTGGAGAAAGGGGGCAGGAGGGAGGGAGCATCCCCTTGCTTTTCAGTGGAAGGTAGGTGCTGGATTGACAAGAGCTGTTATCAATGTGTAGGCACCTTGCTCCAATTCTGTGGTGCCTGTGGTCTGGATGTAGAGCAACTTAACAGGGAGCAAAATTCATAAAGGCAAATTGTAGTTCCTGGTGGTTCATCCACCAGGGTTGATCCTTTAATGAGGGAACAGAAATGGACTTTATGCGTGAGTGATTGAGGTCCCTCTTACCTCAGCTTTGATCATGGAGGGAGCTCAGAGATGTCACTTCCTCTAGGGACAAGGTGGTCTTTGTGAAAATCTGTAATAGCAATGATTTTCTGCTTGTCTCATCACAAATCCCTACAGTTTTCCACTGGAGGGCTAAAAACCAGTAAGATGAGCTTCATCCTGCTTCCCAGGGATTTGCCTGGCTAGCTCACCTCCTGGCAGCTCCCAAAGAAGTCATCTGTGAGCTCAGGAGTCTGTGGACCATGGGGAGAAAACCCCAACTCCACAAAACTACAAGCCCAATTCCCTCCACATAGGCAGGGCTGCAGAAATGAAAGAAGAGTAGTAATGGTTTTGCACTATTGCTGCCATTGAATTAAAGATAAATAGTCAAATATTTTTTTTACAATATGTGTATTTAAAAGTAAATAATATCTGTATTTAAATAAAATTATCGTTTTCTTTTTACTACACCCTTATGATGCTTGCCTTGTACTTTCCCCATCACAATTTGTACCATTTATTATGGCAAACCACTAGTCTTAGTAATTGCAGACACAGATCTTTGGCAGGAAACTATGCTACGTGTTTTAAAGCTGTTTTATACTGAACATGCATATTTTTGGTCCAATGCAAGGTAGAGAGACAGGCCCACTGTTTTTTTAAATGGATAGGTTACTGATAAGAAAACTAAAATCAAATTACTGAGCCTCTCATACTAAAAATAAAACTGAAATAAACTTAAAAAAAACTCTTCTCAAGTATTCTCCAAATAAATTGTTACATTTTGCTATCAAGGAATTTCACCAGGACTCACTGACTTATCTTCAAATCTATTTTTTGCATAAACAGTCTTTTGTCTTCTAGTCTTCTCTAGGCTAAATTTACAGGGTCAGCTACCACTTTTTTCAGTTAATGAATTCAGAAATATTCCTCTTTAAGGAATCTTTCTTGTTATAAGTATATTCTGAAATAATTTAGATGCTTACTAATCAGGCTAAATATTTCAGGATTGCTTTGTATGTGCATTTTGTCGAAAGATTCAATTCTCTGTACTTAACAAAATTCTTAAAAAATTGTGTGTGTGTGTGTGTGCATAGGAGGAAAGGAGTAGTGGCTCCTACACTGGTAACATTTGGAGAATAAAAAATGTGGTATATTTGTCAGTACTTTATGAACTTATTATATTTCAACAGTTCTATCTCAGATACATACAATCTGTCAGTATAGTTTACCTCAGCTGGCTCATCATTTTAGGCAGTGAAAAGCTCATCACCTGTGCTCTATGCTAAAATAAACAATACATACAGAAATTAGTTACTATTAATGTATAAGATATTACTAGATTATTAAGTTCCACTTATACAGAAGGAATTTGTATCATTAAGATCCTTTATCTGTAAAAAGAACGTGTTTGAAGTGGCCCGTGATACACATAACACCAGAAGAAATTATAAACAAAACCCACACTGAAGAAAAAAACCAAATCCAAACAAAAAAAAAAGAGGAAAGGACATATCTCCCTACACAGGTAAGGTACTAGAACTTTGGAGCTTTTGAAAATTCTTAAATGCTAGGCACTCAAACAAAATGTTTTATTTATTCAAGGTTTATTATCCCCCACTAGTATGAAGACAGACCAAGAACGTTACATGAGCAACTCAGTGAAACATGCAGGATGCATCATCATTTTATTTACTTTGTTTTAAAAGTCTACTCAGTGCCATGAATACACAAGACCTGTACTTTCTGCTGAATCATAGAATCATATCATAGAATCACAGAATGATAGGGGTTGGAAGAGACTTTTAGAGATCATCTAGTCCAATCCCCCCCTGCAGAAGCAGGTTCACCTAGATCAGGTGTCAGAGGAACGCATCCAGGATGGTCTTGAAGACCTTCAAGGAAGGAGACTCCACACCATCCCTGGGCAGCCTGAGCCAGTGTTCCCTCACCTTCACAGTAAAATAGTCTTATATTTAAATGGAATTTTTTGTGCTCCAGCTTCATCCCATTACCTCTTGTCTTGTTGCTAGATACAATAGAAAAGAGGGATGTCCCAACCTCACAACACTCACTATTTACATACTTGTAAATATTAATGAGATACCCCTCAATCTCCTCTTCTCTTGACTAAACAGCGCCAGTTCCTGCAGCCTTTCCTCATAATGAACATCCTCCACTCCCTTGATCATCTTGGATAATTTATGAAAAATCAATTAATCCCCTCTTCGTTATCTCCTGCTCATAATATACCGATTTCACTATTAAAAGATATTCTGATGTGGTACTGAAACTATTATGTGTTTGATTATTGCTTCCTGAGCATCACTGCTCTTGCCTCAGGACAGCACAGAAGACAAATGACAAATACACACTGTTGTCAAGCTTGCTTTGACCTTGCCTAGGAAAAGAAGTTTTGTTGGTTAAAAAGTGTTGCTCAATGACACAAAAACACATTAAAGACAATGTAGGTTTTACCATCATCTTTGATGGAGTTAGGTTTCATTTGTATTTGACAGGATTCTGCACACTGACTCATTTCAAACTATACCTATTATATCTTTGACTAATATATTAACTTTTAATGAAAAAAAGAAATCTTCTCTGAATGAATGTTACACATGAAGAAGACTATGAGGAGCGGTTCTTTTATTCAGAAAGCTGAATGGTGATAGTCTGGTTTAAAGCTTACAACAGATGAAATAACAACCTAAACTGTGGACATTATTTTGATTTAGAAGTACGAATCCTTGTTCTAATGTTGGTTGACATTGAGGTATCAGATTTTTAAAATGTTGCCCAAGAAGAACAGGCAGTTTATTGTTATTCCCTTCTGGTTTTTTTCTGAAGCTGGAGCAATCAAATGAACAAGAAAAGTCATTTCTACAAGGTGGAGCAGATATCTGTTAACATGCATGCTGACTTTATGGTGGAGTAGAAGGAACATAGCTTTAACTGCTCACTGAAGAACACCCTTAAATGTGCATTTATTTACATGGCATCTATGGCATTTAGCTGACTGAAGAGAACTGATTAGCAAGAAGGCTGTTAAACAGCAGTCCTACAGCAGGCACTGCACTAGGGATTAGAGGTTTATTTTGCTAATTGGTGCCCTCCTGTAGTCTTTATGAGTCAATTCTAAAAACTAAAGGAGCACTCCAAACAGTGTTTAGAATAAAAGCAGAGTGATGCCTTTCACTGCACAGAAATCTCATAGCTGAACTGTTTTAGAAATGAGTTTAGGATTTTCCAGCTAAATTATTCCTCTCCAATGAATTCTTGCTTTCAGCATTGTATCCTTACTGTGCTGTTTTGGCAAACCCCAGATATTACGACATGTTGAAAACCAGGCCTGCAGCCGCTATGATAGGCATGATGTTGCCTTAATTGTCTACCATGGCTGCCTGAGATGTAGGAGCTGAACATCTTCATGAGAGCAGGGCCCTCGCATGGCCTTGTCTCAAGAGCTGGCTGGCAGCAGCACTGCACACAAAGCAGGCAGGAATAGCTCATACCCCATGGACACAGCAGCACAGAGGCTTTTTCAAAGCAGCACAGGAGTGTGTCAGCAACTGCAAGGTGGGACCTCGGGAGCTCCAAGAACAAACGTTGAGGAATAGATATATCCTGCAGATGAATTAAACTTGTACACGGAAGACTAAAGAGGGAAACAGGTTTCAGTGAGTCTCCCCTTATGATTTTACTATGGGCAGGCAGAAATAAAGTTCTTATTGTTGTGGCTTTGAAAATAGCAGTGCTAATGCTAACATGATGGGCCTACCTGGCTCCAGTGGATGTTTCCTGGCGTGGAGAGCACCACTAGAGGGCTCACAAACTATTTAAAGGTTTATGCCATGTGATATGTGAAAAACATTCTCATTGCACATTCTGTTCCTCCATTTGTACATGCAGCATTTCAGAACCGAACCTGCTAAAGTATGCCTTTAAAGTCAAGGCAGCTTCACGGACTCTCACAGGCTCACCTCCGCATGGGGACACCACAGCCCTCTGAACTCTCCTGTGTAAACTGGCCTTCCATGTGAAATAATTTTAGCCTTGCTACACAGTAGTCACTAACCAGAGGCAGTCATTTAGCAAAACAATGACTGCTATTACTAGCACTTCCAGTGAAGTGGATGAGTTCAGTGCATCAGCTTTATCAAGATCCATGCATTGCATATATCAGTGCTTTAGTAAGAAAAGAAAATACTACAGCCTTCTTTCCTTTCCTCTTTCCCCCTAGAAATCAAGCAAAAAAAGTTTTAGTAAAGCTAACTGGAAACAAAACAGATACAATCCTAATATTTATACCTTCCCTAATTAGGGGCTCAATATAAATTCTGGGACAATAGGATGTCAGGTATATAAAGATTTTGGTATATTACTCAGGGGTCAAGAAGGTTGGTCAATTCCACAGTAAGATATGAAAACTATTTGTGGCAACAAGTAAATTATGCTAACTACTCCTAAAACATGCATGCTCTCAAGGATCAAGATTTACCTTTGTCGATGGGGGAGAATACAAAACTTGTATAACGAGTTTTCTTTTTCCCTCTCTTACCACTCATTAGCCCTGAGGACCTTGTTACAACATTTGGTGTTGAGAGTCGAAGTGTTCTAATATATAGCCCCAACCTAAAAAATGTGAAAGCAATAATCACAGGAGTGTTTCAACGTTAAATAAAATGAATTTCCTTCTTTTTTCTACTCTTTCTTTCCCCCTTCCTCTCTGAAAGAGGCTGCCAAGGGAATTATTATGATTACACTACATGTTTTGCAGATGGTTGGCTGCTGCACAGGGTTCTCGAGAGAGGTCAACATCCTATAGCATCCAGCTTGGATGCTGCCCTCCACACCAGCTGAGCTATGGAAGTCCTTAGTCAGCAAAGCTTTTGCTGACATACCTAATTGAAGCCTCTGGGACAAGTCACCTCCTCAAAGCTCAGATTGAAACACTTTCCTGAACTGGGACTTGATTCTACTGTCCTAGTAAACCCATTGGAAATACTCCATTTGTCAGGAACAGAAGATGATTGGGACTTTTAACTTTTTTTTTTTTAGTATTTTTATATACATACATGTCTAGTAGATACACTCAAAAGCTGTAACTTTGACATGTTCAGAAGCCATGTTCAAGGATGTTTTCAGGAGTTTCAGCTACATCTCAGTAGTTTTCTTCTCAGGGATACAAGATATTGGTTGTATCATGTCAGCAGTGTGAGGACAGGAAGCTTTCCTTGCCTTTCAGTTTTGTTGTATGTCATTTGGACAAGCAGTCACAGTCTGGTGGGAGCAAGAAGGCTGTTTGTTTATTTAATCTACAGCCTAGTGGCAAATAATTGATAAATTCACCTTCCTAGTACCACTTCACAGTGAGGTGGAAGAGAAAAAGGGTCAATACTGACATAATGCTGTTAACATTTATTTGTAGGGTCCCCTAATTTCCATATATGTGCCCATAACGTGGACAAACTGTATTTAGCCCCTCTATAGGATTGGATTGGTAAAAGATGAAAATAGGAATAGCAGCTGCCCCAAAAGCTCTGTTTGGTTAAGATACTCACCTTCACTCCTTTTAAAGAGTGAAGATGATAGAACAAATCCAGATTTTTAGCCCCAAAGAAGGGCAGGGGATTAGTTGCTGCAGGTTGTTTTGGAGCCACTCCGACCATGTGGCTGATAGCAAGATTGTGGACTTGGGTCAGAAACAAGCATTGCTGCTTGTACCAAGAATTTGCTCCTACCCAGGCAGATGTGCCTGGATGGCATCAACTCCAGCTACCCAGAGTTTGGGGAAGGGCTTCAAGGCTTTCACTCTGGGAGGAGACAAAGAATGCTCTACCATTCAAGGTCCACAGAAGCCCAGAGTGTCACTCCATTCCTCTCCATATGCATCCTGAAAGAAAACTCCTGAAAAATCTGCCTTCATCACAGCAGTATCATCCTTCAGCATGGGAATATGTTTCCCTGACACATCTCTTTCACAGACACAAGTACATGAAGGTCACAGAATCACAGAATAATTAGGGCTGGATCTCCAGAGATCATCCAGGTCAACCCCCTGCTAAGGAAGGTTAACCTTGATGAGGTCACACTTGAATGTGTCCAGGTGGGTTTTGAAACCCTCTGAACAAGGAGACTGCACAACCTCCCTGGATGGCCTGTGGCAGGGCTTCCTCACCCTCACAGCAAAGAAGTTTCTCCTCACGTTCTGGTGGAACTTCCTGTGTTCCAACATTGTCCTTTGTCCTGTCACTGGGGACTACAGATAAAATACTCACCCTATCCAATTGACATCCACCTTTTATGGTGTTTATAAGCATCAACCAGGACTCGCAGGTCAATCATCAGCCTGGACTGGTGCATGGGATTGTTCCTCCCCAGCTGCAGGACTCTGCACATGTCCTTGTTGAACCTCATGAGGCTCCTCTGTGCCCAACTCTCAAGCTGGTCAAGATCCCACTGAATGTCAGCACAGCCTTCTGGGGAATCAGCCAGCCCTCCCAGTTTGGTGTCATCAGCCAACCTGCTGAGGGTACACTCTGTCCCCTCACCAAGGTCTTTGATGAAGATGTTGAACAAGACTGGCCTCAGAACCAATCCCTGTGGAACCCCAGTGGCCACAGGCTTCCAACTTAACTCAGTGTCATTGATTACAACCCTCTGGGCTCTGGCATTCAGCCAGTTCTTAATCCTCTCATCCAATCCACATTTCCTGATCTTTCCTATGAGGATGTTATGTGAAACAGTGTCAAAAGCTTTGCTGAGGTCAAGGTAGATGATATCCACTGCTCTCTTCTCATCCAGCCAGTCATAGAAGGCTATAAGAGTGGAAGAGCAGCATTTCCCTTTGGTGAATCCATGTTGACTTCCCCTGATAACCATGTTTTTAGACATGACATTCAGGATCAGCTACTCCACCCCCTTTCTAGGGATAGAGGTGAGGCTGACTGTCCTGTAGTTTTCAGGGTCCTCCTTCTTGCTCTTTTTGAAGACTGGAGTGACATTGACCTTCCTCCAGTCCTCAGGAATCTCCCCTGTGTTCCACGATTGTTAAAAAATGTTAGAGAATGGCTTATCAGTAACATCAGCCAACTCCCTTAGCATTCACAGATGCATCCTGTCGGTTCTGTGGATTTGTGGATGTTCATCTTGTCTAATAGATCCCTAATCCAATCTTCTTCAACCAAGGGAAGGTTCTCCTTTCTCCAGACTTTCTATCCTCCAGGGACTGAGATTGGTGAAGGCTGGCCTTAGAAGACTGAAGAAAATAAGTCATTCAGTAACTCCGCTTCCTCTACATTCTCTGTCATCAGGGCACTGTCCTTGTTCAGTAGAGGGTTCATATCCTCCCTCATATTCCTTTTGCTGTAGATGTACTTAAAGAAGCCATTCTTGTTCACCTTTACTTCTTTTGTCAGATTAAATTCCAAGGAGGCTTTAGGCTTCTTTGTTTTGTCCTTGCATACTTTGACAAAGCTCCTATACTCTTCCCAATCAACCAAATCTTTTTTCCACATTCCATAGACTTCCTTCTTCCATTTGACGTGTTTCAGGTGAAAAGGCTGAATAAAAAGGATGAGATTTGCAAAACCACCTTGAGTAAAAACTGGGTTTTCACATCCTTTAGGTACTCAGAATCTCTGCCCTCGTTATCTGAATTGCACCCACATAGGCAGTCCCTGCAAATGTAACATTTTAAAACTTAGGGTTTCAGATTTATTGTTTGAAATTGTTTTGAAACCAATGACTTATAACACAGATATATCTGCTCATCTGTGTCAAAAAGCCCGAGTTCTTATAACCCAAGGTTGTATGAAACTTAGATTTCTGGAATGCAAATTAATGTATCTAGGCCAGAATTTAAGGGATCCACTAGATTATTTTGAGGTGGGCTTTTGAATTTTGAACATTTTTCACAGAGATGCATACCACTATTTAAGTATGATTGGGTTAGCATAAACCAACAAAAGCAAAGAAATTGTAAGCTAAGGTTGATGATACATTCCTAACTCATGCTGTTGTATCTAGTTATTGCAGGACTGCCAACCAACTCATGATAATTACATACTGCAAATAGAGCTGGAGGAAGGGGAGAAATAATTGTTTTGCTTTTTTCTTTCACTGAAATTTACTGGAATGTTTGATTCATATTTCTTTTTCTTTTATGTTTTGAACTCTTAGAGCCTGCAAACTTAAATACAAACCTCCTAATGGATCAGGAAGAATAAAGCTATTTTTCCCCAGACTCTTGTCTAAAGCACAATGACAATCTTGTTTCATTTATTACTATGAAAACATGCTGTTCTAGCTCCTCTTTGCAAATCAGTCTTGGCCAGTCTTGTTATCTCCAGAAGAGACATCAGCCAGTCTTGTTCCTGTTTGCTGCATATGAGCCCCATAAAGGAGGGGGCTTTGAAGAGCTTGAGGAAAGAGCTGTGTTGTGCACAGTGACTGCAGGTTTCTGTTGGTCTCTTTTTTGATGTTTCCTAGAGTTCAAAAGAAAATGCTTCTTTCCATTCTCTTACTGGATACGAGTGTAGTTTAAATCTCAGAGTGGCAGTATCTAGAGAGGAATTTAATCATTTTTACTCTCTCATTTTGCACTCATAAGTCCTTAACTCAATTTAGATGGTCAAAGCATTGTGGGCCAGTGATTTTCATTCATTCAGTATGTACACAGTCCCCAGCACTGGAGAGTCCCATCCCAATGGAAAATAGTAAGTGCTTCTTGGCTATAAATACTAAATAATTGATCACAAATTCCTAAATCATACAATGCAATGTAATCCTTCTCCCTGGTTTTGGCACATTATTATTTGTATTGGCATATGGTATTGATATAAGAAATCTGTAATGAAGTCCCAGAGATGCTTTGATTTAATGTAGTTACTGGGACTATCAGTGCAAGTGGGAACAAATGCCTCTAATGGATTTTCTAGTATCTTGTTTTCATAATCCTTAAAAGACTCTTATTTAGCTGGTCGAAACTGTAGGATGCCCATGTGTTCTGCACCTAGACTTTAACAGATCTATCTTTTATGGCTCTACAGTAAAAGTAATTGCAGGTTTTATAATGTCTGTGTACTGGTCCGACTGAAAGCAATCCATTTAGAGACTTCTGGAAAGTTGAGGTGTTTTGATTACAAGTGCATGAGCTGAGATGGGCTTTGGCCATGCAGCCAGCCATTTTCCAGCCTTTTTCTAAAGAGGATGCATTCCAGAGATCAAAGTTTGTTTTCCTTTCCCTATACCAAAATAGAAATTTTGGCACATGAGGGTTTTAAGCTGAAAAGATCCTGACCCTGAGTTTTATCAGTTTGGAGGAAGAGCAGAAATTTGGAGTCTGGTCCAGAAAGTGCTGACAGCTGGAAATACCAGCAAGGGCAGTACATCAGCATGGCTGTTCACCCTCTCCCCAAATCAGACCTTTCAGCTGCAGCTTACGTTTGACAAAAATCAAGAACCAATTTTGACTCACTGTCTGACCTCAAATTAGTTTTCAAAAGCCGTGCAACTGTTCTTGACAGTCTTGTCATAGGAAAGCAGGAATTGAGGCAATCAGAGAAAAACAAAATATCTTCCTTTTTTAAGTTTGTTTTATTTTGTTGAATGACAGAGTAATTACACTGTCTACCTGAAGTTCAAGGGCTCTGCCAAACTTTCATACCTACACAATCCTCCACAGGGCTGCCTCCCATCCCCATGATAACAGCCAGCCCTACAGCAAGAATTTGGTCCAAGGAGCAAGGAGAATGTAACAGAGGAATAGGGCTTTTTAAAGCAAAAATGTCCTCTAAATATTGGTTCTGCCATTTGCACCTCTCACAACCAGGAATAGCTCGGTCTAACTGTTAACGTATCTTTTTACTGTATGTGATGAATACTACTACTATCAGAATAATTAATCTTACTTGACACTCCAGGCAAAAAAACCCCAATATGCTGGATTCCACAGACATGACAGTGCTTCATAGTATTATGTTATCTTTTCAATGTATAATTAATAAGGACAGCAGGGAATCTAGGAGAATCGGCCAGCATCAAAGTAAGCAGAAAACAGAAAGTTAAGATTTCTGGAGTAGAGTCTCAGCTGTTTCAATGACAACATGAGATGAAAGAAACGTCCCCATCTGGAAGCTGAACAAGAACCTGGCAATGACACAGATGCCACTTGTTAACTTATCTGGAACCATTTTTATCATAACATGAATTATATTCTCTAAGTGATGAGTCTAATTTTCAAATGCTATTGTTTTCACAGTATACTACTTGACTGGACTGCTCCAGATATACAAACTGGACAGAGAAGAACAGCCAGCCTAGACTCTTGGCATCTTTAGGCACTCAAAAGCAGCCATCCAACATGAAAACCTATGCACAGCTAAGAAGCAAAAAAGTATGCTTAATTCTAATGGGTAGGCAGTTATAGAATACCTGTACTAATCATATTGGATTTTATTTTCAGAATGGCAGCCCAGAATTACAGACTTTCTTTGACCTAAAGAATAAACATTGTTCCTCTAACTCTAGAAAACCATATGAATCCAACTTTTATTTCCAAACACTGTATTTCTTGAAGTAAAAATAATTATCTCCCTTCCCAAGACATACATAATCTTCTTACGTCCTTCTTTCGTCAGGTTAAATATTCATTCTGAGGCTGCAAGCTGACAATAACTTGTTGCATGAGTATGCTACTTGGAAAATAAGTAATAATGTTCTGCTTGGAGCTTCTACATGGACCAGTGGGGACTGCCTCTCTGCTGCAACCTTCACTTGGCCTGGAAACCACTGACCCACTCTAATCAGAAGCTGTCTTCAGTAGGGCAGGCATCAGCTTATACTTTGTTGAGTGACAGTCAAACTTGTATAACTATTTTCAAAAGAACTGTGCCACTTAGGAAGAGCTGCTAAATTACATCTTCATTTTACAACATCACCAGCTGAATGCATGATGGAGTAGCTCTGTGACATGTCAAATTGGTCATGAGGAATTGGTGCGAGAGTGCATAAACCAGATTTGGGGCTTTGGGGAATTAACTCCTACATATCACTGAATCAATTCTTTAACAAAAGTATGAACTCAACCAGATGAGGAGGAATATTCTGTTTCTATGGCTTTTGCAGCCGAAACACAAAGGGAATGAATCAAAATATAGCTCCAGAAAATAAGCAGAGAACACTATGCTTTTGAGCACTAGGTTAAACTCAATTTTTTGAAGCATACAGTCAAAATTGGGAAAAGTGTGATGCCTTGGCTAATCAGGCCTCACTTATCAAGTTGTGCCATAAATAGCAAAAGAAGAGTGACAGAAGCAGCACAAACCAATATGGGTGCTGGTGAGGAAGGGGACCACAGGGCCATTGGGCCAGATGTCCCTGAGCAGCTGTTTGTGTCCCTGACCAAGATGCAGGGCTGCAGAAACATGGCAGCAAAGCTTCTCCATCTGCATTTAGCCTTGCCTCTAGGCTCTGCAGGTCTCAACAGTAGAGGAGCAAGAGATGTGTTTGACATTTTATACTGGAGTGGAAAAATGGAAAAAAAGAGCTTCATGCTTTTCTAAAGGGCTTGCAAGATTGGTTTATCACCTTCTAATGCTCTGTTTAAAAGCATTGTTATTACAAAAGCAGCATGATTTGTTTCTAGTGAAGCCTACCACTGTGGTAGCCATCTACCAGACACTGGACTAGGGCGGTCTTGGCCAAGTTTCTGCTTGCCTGGCTTGTATATACAGGCAGGTCTTTAGCATCTCTGAAAATACATAAAAGACTATACAGAGAATAAATTGGCCAGGCTGATATCAGAGAAAAATCTACCCATGGAACAGACATTCAGTTGTGGTCATTTGGCATGGCCTCACAGACTTCAGTGGAACAGCATAATGCAGCATCAGTAGGGTCTGGTCCTTGAACAAATAAAGGTATGGTGGGAGCAGGACTGTAAAAGCAAAAGCCATAATCACAGGGAAAATTTTGTTTACCAGAAAGCTCTAAGTGTTCTTGGATTGATGTGAAAGGGTGTTATACTACACAGAGATGTAAAAATGCCATACTCGAGCACCTCTGTGTGCCTACTAACCAGAACCCTAATACATTATTACGGCTAACGGTCATAATATGCCATCAAGTATACCACACTTGACCTAGCTTCAGGTGACGCAGACATTAACATCTCCCACAACCGTCTCTCACACAGAACCCAACCCAGATATTACCAGTAAGAAATATGACCAATTCACTTCTACTGAAATCAGACTTTATTAGGAGGTTTCCATGAGCTCATGCATGTCTTACATGTTCAAAACACGTTGTACAACCAATTAGGCCATTTTCCCATGCTCTTTTGTTTCTTCTGTTCATTCCACTACAGTTATTTTTGTAGTGTCCATTCATGTCCCCTTCACTTTCTGAGCTCTACTCTGTATGGTTTGGATTAAATGCATTCTAAGTCCAAATTGTTGAACATCAGCCATTTAATGATAAAATTGGCCTTATTGTTTGAAAAAGGCATTCACACTTCCCCCTCCTAACTATGATAGCTGCAGCTTTTCTTCCCTTGGCTCTTGAGCCTTGTATGGCCCCTGAGAAAGGTAGCTCAGATCAACATCCTGTCAGGGAAGTGAACCAGTAGAAGAATGCAGATGGAAAAGAGGATACTGGTCATGGTGGCTACCAGTGCCCAGATGGGGTGGCTGTGGACTTTGGCCTACCACTCTGCTGCTATGCTCTGACCCTTAAACACTCACTTGGCAACCACCCCCACCTTGCCTATGCCCCACAGACTAACTTAAACTGGAAAAGGACTAGTGAAAATAGCTGATTTAGGGTTTCACTTCCCCATGACTCACCTCCACCTGCTGTGAGTAACTCCTTTCACTCAGAGGTTTTCCATATGTAGATTACTGCAGTGACTCTGCCATTCCCTGTGGGTTTTTAGACTACCTTTTAATTCTACCTTGATTCTTTAATTCCTCATTGTGAACTGTTTTATCTAAGTGTCACTTCAGTGCCTACTTTGTCTCATCACACCTTTCTCATTCACATCCAACCTTTCAACAAACATTTGAGGAGAGGAGATTAAGGAGAGGAGGGGAGTTGCCATTTTTTCCCCATTATCTCCATTCCTTTACTTTTCTTTGGCTCTAAGAAAGGATACAAAATCTCATGATTTCAATGAAATGTCATCTTCTACCTATATATTTTCTGTACTATGGGATATTTATTTGCAATCTATGTTTCCTATATATCTCAATCTGAAGATTTTAAAATCATTGCACTTGCCTTCCAAATCCTACATCTCCTCAATTTCCAGTGATCTCACAATGTAAATACTAACTGTTACAAAAAATAAAATTAAAGTCAGCACCCTTACATCAGGTATAGCTGTCTGCTGCAGGAAATGGATGGTCTTTTAATGATTTTTTTTCCTCAGTGCTAACTTGGGCAATAAAATCTTTTTCATTGCTGAAGTCTGGCAAAGGAAACCAGTGACAAGGACAATACAACCACTCCTGACACCTACCACATTCTTGCAAGAAGATAACCAAATATTTCACGTGAGTAGACTAAAAGATCATGGTAGTTACTGGAAACCTATCAGCTGACATTAATGCTCAGATCCTTAATTATTTCCTTCCAAGATGACACAAAAAGAATAAACTCCACAATCTATATAATGGGTCATAGATTGTTACGTGAATGGCAAAATCTTGAAAGGGTTCTCACGATCTCTGTGGCACCCAACTGCTGCTGTGGCACCCAGCTGCTGATGCTCACATCAACCAGTCTTCTCAACCTGATAATGTAATTTTCCCTCAGCCACCATGGCTCTGTCATCAAAGGTGGCGCTTAAGTCTTAAGGGAACTCTCATGAAAATATATAAAACAGGATCATTGCTGCTCTTTCAAAGCTTCCCGTTTAAAACCAAATGCATTTTGCAGCCACAAGGTCTATCAGACACCTGGCAAGGGTTAGACACTTACATGTTACGACTAGAGATCATGTACTGAGTTTGTGTGGCAAGGTTTTTGTGGTGGGGGAGGCTACAGAGGTGGCTTCTGTGAGAAGATCCTAGAAGGTTTCCCCTTGTCCAATAGAACCAAAACCAGCTGGCTCCAACTGTGACCTACTACTGGCCAAGGCCAAGATCATCAGTGACAGTGGTAACACCTCTGGGATTAAGATATTTGAGAGGGGAAGAAAGTCACTGTTCACTAGCAAAGCTGTAGCAGAAGAGTGAGAATGTGAGAACAACAGCTCTGCAGATAGCTGATCCAACTGGTCTGGGGCTCAGCACACACAGTCCCACCATGAAGTAGACCCACCATCAGCCACAGAAACAGCGATTTTTAAGCAGCAAGGATCATGAGATACAAGTCCTGGTTTGCTAGTATCCTATTTCAGTCATTCTTCAACCATTATTTCAATTACTTCACAAGTCCAAAACTTTTGTTTCTGTTTGACTCATAAATATGGTGTCAAGTTTATCTTTGGAGGTTTTTTAAGGAGCTTTTTGCAAATGAGAAATCCTGTGTTTTCAGACATAGCAGTTACAGTCTAACCCAACCAGTGATGGCTACAATATTATCTTCTTCTTCTGAACTCGTTTTGTTTTCTCTAGTTGGTATTTCTTGTTGCACTGTTCAATTTGTAACAGGACTACCCTTTAGCTTATTTGTGTGCAGGGCTAGCCACAATAGGGCCCTGTTTCATAATTGTATTGAGGTAATGCCCAAGGCTCTCAGCAAGAAATAATAATAAATGACATGACACAACTGCACTGAGTCACGCCTTTTTAAAGTCCATCTCTTTTTGAGGGACATAAGAACATAGAAAAAAACACCCACAGGCAGCAAAGAATCCCTTCTGAAAACAGCTCCTGGTAACTCATTCAAGTCAGTGGTCATAAAGAACAATAGCACAGCTGTTAGATAAATGGGATGCTTACAACTGCACACAGAAAACCTAAAAATTTCAGCAACAGACCCATTAGCTTTTACTACATCAGTGGTGCAGGACCTGCTGTTTCAGTAATGCTCTGCTGGGTCACATAAAACCTGTAGAGAAAATGCAGAGTAGTCTGGCATCCATCCATTCCTCCATCTGTCTGAGGGCAGCTGGGAAACTGCCCCAATCAGTCCTCAGACTCAGAGATGCTCTATCGATGCAATCAGTGCCAGTGTATGAAAACTGTTATATGACCAAGGTCCTTTCCAACCCTTAAGATTCTGTGATTCTGTGACCAATGTGTTCACAAGCCTCAGTTTGCAACGAACACCTTACATCGTCTCTCATTAACAATTACAGTAAAGGCTCTATTTTTTACAGCTGTTTCAATCAGCCCTGCTCCTAGGATACATATTACCAAAACAGTGAAATCACAGATCATCAGCACTACTTCTGGATCATCCCATCAGCCTATGACCATAGCCATCACAATTCTTTTGCCCGGGAATTTTAAAACTGTTTTTTACCACATTCCAGTGGCATCAGTAACCCATGGTCCATGCAAGACAGTGGAGAGCATATTCTGAAAAATGGTGTATATTAAAATCATATCAGTAGGGACATATCAGAACATAAGGCAAAGACTGGAACTACTGGTTTTTTTTTTTTCCTAGGGTTTTGTTTTGGATGAGGTTTTATTTTTCCTGCACTAGATAGTCCTCCTAATTTGTCATGACTTAAAAAAAAAAAAACAATCTAGGAATGAAGGAATTAGATTAAGTCCTTCCACTTAGTTAATTTCCATGATCTAATATTCCCCTCATGTTCCAACACAGCGCTCTTCTCTGTTGACGACGTCAGGGCTGAGGAAGTCTCTTAGAAGGTGGTTTGAATTCAATTATGAGGCCGACAACTTAGTTCCCCAGACCAAGTATACTCAGCTTAGTATGCTTTTAGGTAAGCCAGAAGCTGAAAACTTAGGAAACTAAGTCCCCCTGGAGATTGATGATCAAAAATGTTCTCAACAAAGATGAAAACAGTTCAGAACATGATGTCTCACCAGCTTGTACTGTAATGTTTTAGTGTAGTCAGCTTGTACTGTAATGTTTTAGTGTAGTTACTGTGGATTTCATTTCTGACAATATCTTAAAACAGCACTCAATACTTTCCCAGGGTATGCTTTCCCTGCCATTTATTCTGTTATCCAGCCAATGCCAACAACAATCATTGAAGATCAACTAAGCACTGATATGTTGTTAATGATGAGCATCTACTGTGTGAGTAACAAGGATCAAGACCCTTCCGTGCTGGATACTACAGAAGAGATGCCCAGATATCCATCACTATAGCATCTGAGGAAATTTTGGATAAAAACAAGTAGCAGCAGAAAAATCACAAGTGGACTTTCTCCCCTCTCATCTTGCAAATAAAAATGTAAACACGAAGACAGCAGATTCTGAAAAGAAATAGACTACCAAGTGAATTGAGTTAGTACTGAGGAAAGAAGAGAGGCAAATATTTTAACAATATGGTGATTAGTATTTTGTGGCAGTAAAGTGAAAAAAGGTTGATTTTGTGGGACTGACTCCTGATATGTGCTCCTGTTGTTTTCTGTTGGTCTGTAACTTATATTTACAAAAAATAAAGTGTGAGATGTAAGATTTCATGTCTATATATTATGAAGTAAAGCAAAGCAATTCATCAATCCAATGGCTGATATTTAACTTCCTTTCTCTCTTTGACTTGTGTTATGTTTGCTTCTCCTGCACTTCTGAGAAATTGTGGAGTCTCATCCCCAGGAAATACAAACAACCTTAAATTGCAGAAACAAAAAGTCTTATTAAGCTTTCGGGAAATGTTCTGAACAGCACTGCCCATCTCCTGTGGCAAATGTTGCAGCAGAGGCAGACACAGTACAGGTGGAAATGACTGGCAGAGAGATATTGCAAAATACATGTGACTTTAGAACCCAATGTGACTGTTTCTCTGACTGGGGAACCTGAGCACAGGAACACACTGAGAAAATCCCTAAAATATGCTGATGTGCCAGAATTACTGAATACTGAGGAACAGCAAGAACGGGGCATATGCAGCAAGAGGAAAACAAATGTATCATCTGAAATAATGAATCTGAGTTATACATTCAGTGTGTTTGGGTAACTGCAAGACATGAGTAAGGAGCAATACTATCCTTGTGCCCCAAACCAGTCCAAGTTTGGGAGTTTCAGGTCCTTCCTCACAGAGTTCTCAAAAGAACTTAGAAACATCTGGATGGTGAACCATAGAAGAGGTTGGACTGAACAAAGCAGTTTTGTCCAGTAGCTGAAGAGAAAGAGAAGACTCAGACAACCACTCCTTAAACTAGAATTAACCAGGACACAGCAAGTATCCAGGTGGCTGGATTTGTATACCCTTTTAAGAGGGTAACCAATTATGCTGTGATTCATCTACCTAGCAAACTCATTGGAAACGAACTCTAAATATTGTCTAAACTTGATTTCTTGGCCCCAGGTTTCCCATCTCAGTGGACTGACTGTTATGTATTATGTGACTTCCATTAACGGGAGCAGCACTGGCACAGCAACCAAGGATAGGGCCCCTAGGATGGTGACATCTTCACAAGGATAGTGCTTGCACGCACTGGGAACAGGACAAAGCACCTCCACTGCAATGGCTTCAGAGACTCCTCTTAGCAGTCACATCCCATGAGGGAGGTCATGCTGCACAGAGGGCCCCTAAGAAACATCCCTGTCACCCTGCCTTTGCTCTGGCTCTACCATAGAGCATGAAAGGGAGAATCAAGCTGCATGACAGTCATGAAGGTCACCTCCCATGCTACCCCTAGCCTAGGGAGTAGCATCTGGAGAGTAGTTTCTCATTTCCCTGTAGGAGAAGGAATGACTGCGAGGTGTGGGTCTTTTCCCTTCTGTCCCCTTGCATTCCCATAAGCACCCTGCAGGAGCACAAGTTCTGCAAAGTTCATGCACAAGCTCCTCTTAGTTTCCAAACCAGAGCTGTGTCAGACTTGTCCATTAAAAAATATGCTAACTCTCTTGCCCAGACACCTCTGGGGCATGTGCAGCCCAGATCCCCATCAGAAGACAAACCTGAGCGCTGCCATTGCAGCAGCACTGGGGAATTACTGTCTGCAGCAACACAGTCTGAGCCACGTGGATGTTACCTCTGTGATTTCCTCCAGCTTATCGTCTGATCTCTAACCCACAGTCAAACTGAAACATAAGGGTTACAGGTGAGGGAATGAAAAGTGCTTTTGTTCTCCCTTTGCATCCCTCCTCTTCCCACCTCCCTCACCTGAATCAATCCAAAGTTACAGAAGTAGAATCACAAGTTAAAGAGTGAAAAACAGGGAATATGGAAAAAGCCTGTCATAAAATGAGGTTACTCACACCATCATGAGGAAGCAGGGTGATTATTCACGCTTTACACAGAATGATAGAAACAATAGGATTACTCATACAATCTCAAACTCTAATGAGGCGCATCAGTTACACTCCCACAGCAACCTGGAGAAAGAAGGAAAGTAGAATGTGCTGTTTTAGCCTAATAAGGTCTTTGTGGGAGTCACAGTTAACATGTTCTGCTTACTTGCCACAAGCCTGCTGGAGACTGCAGTCCATGGTTTTTACATGTGCTCACCAACACAATGGAGAGATGGAGAAAGTATAGATGTGACTATTTTTCTAGCCATCTGCAACTCTAGTGTCATCCTTAATCGACTTAAGGCAAGAAGGTGTGTACAAAATCAAAAGAGGGAGCACCTCTCTAGTTATATTGAAACTTACATTTTCTTTTAAATCATTGATGACACACTAAAAAAGCCATTCACAGATAAAGAGAGGAACAGGACACAAAGG
Source organism: Colius striatus (assembly GCF_028858725.1). NCBI lineage: Eukaryota > Metazoa > Chordata > Aves > Coliiformes > Coliidae > Colius > Colius striatus. Next base: position 89,821,384 of record NC_084759.1, read on the forward strand.
CAGAGGCACAGGACAGATTTTCTTAAATGCAGTGCTACAACCAGATCTCATGAAAAGAGCAAGTGCAGGATAGACTTCACATGTTTGTGACTGTGAAGGTGGTATCTTTATATACTACCAAACAAAGGAAACTCACTGTCTGAAATTATACATCTATAAAATTTCCTAAGACGTATTTCTGTAAGTAGATTATGTACTACTTGTTAGATTTCCCTCCTGGATGGACTTTTTAATGTGATATTTAGAAAATTACTGAGAATTTCTTGGGCACAATAAATTTCATTCTATCTAGGTTTCAGCCAGGTGAACCATCCTTTCCTCACCCAGTAAGCATACAGAAATTCCTAACAGCTGCACTGCAGGTACCCTCAGAAGCTTGACATGGCTCTGTCCCACTTCTCAGGCCTTGAGCTTCCTTCACAACACCTTTTACAGACCTCTTGGAGCCTTCAGATAACCACAGTACTTAAGTACAAACTCTCTCACTCCCAGACAAGGAATTAAGCATGTGTTTAAAAGCTTTCCAACACAGTTATTATTATTTCTCGCCTGACATCCACCTCATGGGAAAGTCCAAGGTTTCAAAATCTGCAGTCCCTGGTTTTCTGTGAGATTGAAGTAATTTCAATCCAATGATTCACTTCAGACTTACAAAAATGCTTCACACTATCTTCAGATCATTTTGACCTTTCTATTCTACTGTTTAAAAGAAGATAAATCTAAAATGTGAGCATAAAAATAAAACTTGAAGTGAATATCATGTACATTAAAGCATAAAAATAAACCTTGAAGTGAAACTTAATCACGTACCTTAATTATGTTGAAATAAACCTCTTTTTTCATGAAAATGCTGATGAAATCCTTGTGTCAAATTTATAAATTTGTGTTGAATCAGCACTTTTTAATTGTTCATACAACTCATAATTTGTATGCTCTTTACTTCTTTTCTGCAAAAACAGCTTTACCAATGCTTTAGATGGCACCATGATTACTTCTTTAAAGCACTTTTATTTCAAATTCCCTTTCCTTACATTGAAAAAATAATCATGTAGCTTAATTTTTTTTCTGCTCCTTGCCATTAGCGTAAGATCACCTTCACAAGAAAGCTGCTTTGTATCTGCTTTGACTTCTTTCTTTCAAGGAAAACTCCTCAGTTTGTATTTCCTCTCCCTTGAGTGCCTGAGCTCTCCAAACACATAACTGGAACATGGACTTCAATCCAAACTTTGCACCATTGGTGTTTCTGGGTATTATCATGCCTGATGTTACAATATACTCTCTTTTAGGAAAAGCAATGTTTAATTGACCAAGCAAGAAAAACAAATGCTTCCCCAAGGCAAAAATTCCATGAACTGTTTGGATATTTTCTGTGAAGTTAACGAGCATTTCTGTCAGTATTTGGAAGTCTTAGATACTGTTTTTTGAATGGACTAAAGCAAAGAAGAGACAGCTTGAAAAGGATTTTACAGTTTCAACATGCTTAGGGACATTCCAGGCCATTTAACTTGTTTTGTAACATTACTCATAATTAAACTAAGTTTTTAAGATAGACTTCATACTCAAAATAAAATCTATGTTATAACAGTACAGTTAGAATAACAGAAGAATATGACTATCTTCTAAACTTACAGGGAAGAGTTGCAAAGCTCTTGAAATCTTCTTTTTAATATTTCTGTGTTTAACATGACCCTACAATCAGACTATGTGTGGACACATTAAGTGCAGCTTTATCTACTTTGGAGGGCTTGGTGCAGCTGCAGGAATATAACCTACAGATGATCTAAATATAGGAAAGGAAAAGGATTAGGTTTTTTAATACCAACATCATTTACTGACTTCATGCTGACATAGTATGGGTGAACATAAGACTATGGAGAAGAAAAATAATTATTGTTCTTCTAACAAAATGGAAAGCATTAAACAAGCATTTGCACCACTAGAAAATAAAAAAAAAAAATAAAACCCAACAAAAAAAACAACCTCTTCAACTTTCTATGTTTTTTGGGATAGCAAAACCACTGACAAGCTGGAACTCAGATTCCAAAGTCATTGAATTCTTGAGGATATCTCAGTATTGTCCTTAGGATCAATGAATCAAAGACATACCACTACCTCACATGCAAGTTCCCTGGGTTTTTTTACTTGATGTTTCCCCTAAGGGGAAGCATTCCAGGAAGGATGTTGTTCTTTATGTAGAAACATGATACAGTGAGCCTGGAAGGGATACCTGACTGGGACAGGTTTCAGTTACCCAAGAGCTGATGTTTTTCTCATCATATCTGAGATGATCTATAAGTGCTCTGATGCACATAACTATCTGAAAACTTAATGCTTAATACACTCTATCAAAATATGAGGGGTATACATATGATTTTAGTTTGACCCAAAACAGAGAATATAATTCCCAACTCAGGAATTTACCAACTCAGGTCATATTCAGACCATGTTCAGAAAAATAAATGTGGCATAGTAATCCATGTTGCCCAATCTGTACAGTGCCAGGCAGAGTTAATCATCATGAACTCGGTTATTTTGAATCCTGCTTTCCTTTGCATGCTTTAAATATTTCAGTTTATCTATTACATTTAAGGTCCAAGATGTTAAGATGCCAAATTCTACCAAATAGTTATGGCATGAGATTTAGTGAAATAAGCTTATCGATACTTTGGAAATCTGCAATGCAACAATTTGCGTGTATAGTTCTTAATAACAAGGGAACTCCTGCAACGTAGGCCTGTTGTGAACAGTCCCAAGGTGACCACCTCCAGTTCAACCAAAGCACGAGGCTTTCAACTCTTCCCTTCAGCTGATGTGTCTTATTGCCTAAATTGTAGGCTGAGAAAAGATCTTTGCTTCTCGGTCTGTAGATAGATATCTACTAAAAACCTGATAAGCCAGCTGGATCTTCATTTTGGAGAAGTTACTGAGCATTATTTCGTTAGAAGATGATCAGTTTAACCAACATTCTTTTAAATTGCCTAGGTTCAAAACTACAGTCCTGAAAAATACCTTGTCTTCCTTGACTGCAGTGTGAACTTTTCAAATCTACCTGCGTAACTTAGGTTTTTCAACACTGCTCTCAATGAGAGAGATAGAATATCTAGTCCTCTCACCTGGGTTTTGATTTTGAATAAAATGAAAATTTGAGGTCAGCTTATGCCCTCTACCTTATTGATATGCATTTGAGTCCATGCTTCTAAATGGATTCATCTTAGAGGAGTAAATGGTCTTCAGGCATGTGAACTGAATTTGCGGGGTGAAAGACTACTCACATCAATGCCAAGAAAATATTCCTGCACAATTCTTAAGCAGTGAGCTCATAATAAATATCCTAAACATAGGAAAAAGCAATTTTGAATAATTAGTTTCCAATTATTAGTTACTAACTAGAAATTAGCAACACCAAAATGTCATTTGGTCTTCCATGGAAGATTGGTACATTTGGAAAATACATTCATTTAATTTGGGTCAAGGCTAATGACAGCATTGTATTATTTACTAACCCAACCATTCAAAAGTGCAAAGTGATTTTTAAGTATTCATAGAACTCCATAAGTATTACAAAGTTTAGTTCAAAGGATTCTGTATCAGAAAATTCAAAGTAAAAAATGTTTGTCTTATAACTTTCCTGTTTTAAAAGTATCAGACAATCCAGATGAAGAAAATGAATCCTATAGAATCTGCACGACCAGTTATATAACCCAGACTGGCATAGGTAGGCAAACAAATGAAGAACAGAAAGCAAAAGCTAATAATTTGAACCAAATGTAATTAATTATTGAATAATTAACTCTAATATCAAAAATACCAATACCAAGAGACTCTTCTGCTCTCTTCATAATAAATTGTAAATCCTAGGTTTTTATTAGTGATGGGTTTTTCCTGTATAATCTGGAGTGTTCTCAAGGTCAGCATGTTTGGCTTCAGTTTTATGATATGAAAACAAGTCTTTTGCAAAATTCGCATTCTAATAAAATCTTGAGTTTAGATCCCATCTTTCAAAGGCTGTGGGTGTTCAGACCTACAGATCAAGTTTTTGGATGTGATTTATATGCAATTAGAAAATAAATAAGTGAAAAAAATGTTCTGCAAACTAGCTGCATGAGCAACCAATACAGTTTACAGGCTTTTAAGGGCAAATCCACTTAATTGGTATAGCAAATCTCATCCAAAGCTTTTTCAAATGATAAGAAAAAAAAATAAGAGTGTTACTGTGTCATGGGCAGGATGTTGAACAGAGATGTTTTAGTGGTAATAGTGGTATACATCTCTCACCATATCTATTTAGCAGTTATGCTTAGGTAGCAATAAAAATGAAGGATGGATGTTTATTGATTGTGGTACGAATCCCAGACTGGTGTCTGAACAGTTACTAATCTGAACTACGTGGACTGCTGGATGTTCATCTGCAGTACAAAGTACAAGCTATGAGTTTAATGGAAGGAGTTATAAATAACATCACTTCTGCCATATCTCAGGCTGAATAAGTGCAGCCACAACAGTGAACCAGTATTCTATCCCAACTGAAAATGCTGCTACACTTATGCCTAGATTAATACTGTGAGTTGCTTGAGACATCTTTTCAAGAATCCTTAGTTCATGCAGTTCAGGTTATTTGGCATGGACAATAAAATTTGACACAAAAACAGTGTTATCATTCACTCTCAAATCTTGTTTTAACAGAAAATAAATATAACTGAATCTGCATTCCACACTTTCTCAAACGCTCTCTATATCTCTTTCCCTTGCATCAGGAAGATTTTACTTTTGTTGCCTTCAGATACAAAGATACTCACTACACATCTTATAGAAGCACTTTGCTTAGTTTTGCTGTGTCATTTACTACATAAATAGTTTTTAAGACATTTCTTTTTATTAATTGAAGTGTGTATCACCATCAAAGGACTTCTTAGGTCTATGAGCAAGTTCTGACTGGAGCATCTCTACATTTCTGCAGTTCCACTAACACCACGACAGATACATGAAGAAAATAAAAATGCTTCTCAAGGTACATAGAAATCTAACTAAAAAAAAAATCGGTTTTCTTTTACACAACTTGAGCTGTATATTGGTCATAGTGAAGCCTAAGGAAATTACTATGAATCTAAGTTAAAATGTTCTAATGTTATTTCTGCACCCTGAAATGTCTGCAAGAGTCTCTCCTCACATCTCACTTTTTCACCTGAGCATTGAGTATATTGAGTATTCAAAGGCTTAACAAAGGACTTGTTTGTTAATAATAGAGACTTGGACTTATGGAGAATGTTACAGGCATTTAGTTAACTATAGCATTATGAATAAGCCCCCAGAAGATGAAAGCAGAAGTATAGTTTTCATATAATAGTGCTGCTGGCTGAAGACTGGATATTTATCCAAGGCATTTTACTTGCCAAGGGCCAAATTTATGTCTAAATACACATTTAAAACTCAACCAACAACAACACACAAATAAACAACATGTCTCTGAGTCAAATAAAAGGAAGCTCAATACTATAACTGGCTGCATGTTCCTTCCCCCAATCATGCTTTAATTTTACAATTGATAGTAAAATGTTTAAATCAATAATTTTGAAGTGGTGAGCTCAAAGCTGACACCAGCAGAGGAGGTTCTGCGGGTTGTATAGTGCAAGAGCTGCATTTTTGTAATAGTTGTGTATTGCCTTCCACATCTGAAGAGAAAATCTACAGGATTTTCCCATGAAACTATATCCCGTTCCTTTGGACTCAATCTGCTTTTTTTGTCTTTAATTCCTTTGCAGGGGATGAACTTGCTCAAGGAAAAAAAACCCAAATCTCAGAAAGGTACTTCAATCTAGAAATAATTCACACAGAGCAGGGCTCTTGGAGCTTTTCCAGCACAGTGCTCTTGCCTTTCCCTATGCTAAAATTGTTCCCGAACATGAAACATTGAAATGACTTGTAGATAAAAACTGTTGTGAGGGAGAGAAGCAGAATCTGTAGAAACTGAGCTAAGTGAAGACAGGGTGAAGCAAAAGGCCATGGGTCAGTCTCTGCCTCAGCAGCATCCCCTGGCTGGCTGAAGACCAAGGCTGCATTCTGTGGTCCATGTAAGGGTGGAGGCTGCAGCCCCCACACAGCCTTCACAACAGCCCTGATCTGTGAGAGCAGCTCTTTTATCGAGTGCAATGTGAGTCAGACTGCTGCTGAAGGAAATCATTTTGTTTACAGCAATGGGAAGGGAATTGCTAGAGCAATTAAAATAATTTTGTGTTTCATAATACAAGCCATACCAAGAATGGCTGTTAACTGCATTTTGGTTTCAGGTACTTAAAAACAAACAAACAATCAATCAGAAAAAGCAGGTTCTAATTTCACAGAGGATTGTTAGTAAAAGGTAATCTCTATTTAATGCCCTCAAATCTTGGATACTGCTGTGCCTGGCAGGCACTCAGTCCACATTCTTGTTACAGAGGAGCAGTCCCTTCTCAGCTAGCTGGAGGCAGTGGGTGGACCAGGGTATCTACAAGGGTTGCTGTCTTATGCTGCCTATCTGAGGTTTTACTAGTTGCTGAGGGCTGTGAAGTCACAGAGTGTGCATATATACTTGCAGAATAAGAGGAGAGGTGAAACATGAACCTGTCATCCACTTCTTACCAAGGCAGTTATGACAGGATGGTCTCAGACCTCTGGTGGGGCACACAGAGATATGCCACAGGTGCACAGGGCCAGCCTGACTCCAGTAACATGCATCTGTTTCATGATTTATTCCCGGGTTTCATCACTAAACATAAGATTGTAATAATAATGTCTCAGATAAGGTCTGACTGGACCAGGACGCGGAGATTTGGTTTGTTTTGTTGCATTTTTTTTAAATTTCTGCCTGCATGGCAGAGCTGAAGACCAAATACATTCCACCTGCTGATAGCATCTATCAAGCCCATAAATAATACTAACATACGGATACAATCCATCACAGTTAATATTTCTCAAGACCCAAATGTTTATGGTGAACTTTCCAAGCAATTGGTTAGGAAGGAATAATAATATTTCTCTCACACACACAACTATAGAGGTCCATGGAGTAACTCTGCAGAGACACATTAAATAATGTATGAGCTGCTCATGGACATTTTGTAGCAGGAAAAAGTGAAATCCACAGTGTTACATACTTCACTGTGAATTTTTTTGTTAAGTCCTATTGTTTGTTATCTGTTTAGAGAAATAATCTCCCCAAAGGCCCTCAGATGTGTCTGTGGTTAAAGAAGGAGAAATACAACACCCTTTGGGATGGAGGGCATAGCATGAAAATGCCTTCAGCCTTGCAGACTACTAAATTGAACAGATCTTTTTCACCTGCAATTCTGAGTAAACATGCAGGTAGATTTTACTGTGGTTGTTTTCAAGTAACCAATAATGTTTGATAGAAGCACTGATAAGCCACGTTTATCACTTGCAGAGGACTGTGGTGGATTCTCCAAACATTTGGCTACTTGTTTTTCCCCAAAAAGTTTAATTGTAATTCAAATGAGAATCAGTTCAAAGTCTTAACATCTACGCTACTACAGGAAACCTAAATAGATGATCACAATGTCCTTTTGTAATGATTTTTTTGTACCATAGAGGCTTCATGGGGCAAGACTACCCTACTGTGAGTGTAATGTCAGAAGCAAGAGTTAGCTGTGCCTGAAGGGTTTTTCAGTGTAAGAGTGAGATAAGAAGTAAGAGAGGGACACAGGAATATAGAGCAAACTGAACTACACAATAGTACCAAGACATAATTCTGAATCTGCAAAATTACTCAAGATACCGTGGTCCTCTGAAGGCTCCAGAAGACAATGCAAATCTGTTGAATAGTGACTTTCTAATTAATACATATAGGAAAGTAAATGAAGGCTTTCATTTAGTTCAGACTGGCTATATCAACCAAATGTTTCAGACATCAGAAAAAAGAACTTCTGTTTTCTTCTGAACCAATGCAGAATTGTGTTAGATCTGACAGCCAAGGTAGGGCCAGGTCTGGACAATACTTGCAACAAATATCCATGACCTTCAGGAAATAGTGTGCCAAACTGTTGGTGGTGGCATTGCACCAGCTAGAGAAAGGAGAGGTCCCTGTGAGATATAATACCAAAGACCCGACTCTTTGGTCTTCTTTAAGGAATCCATGTAATTCTTGTTCTCTTTCCAAGAGGACTTCAGCCATGGTGGAAAATTACCAATGACTACCAAACCTACATTTTTTAAGCCCTGTCAGGTTAATTATAATAAATCCCACAAATACAATGCTCTCATGGATATGCAGAATACAGTTTATATCCATCCTAAAGAAGATGACATTCAATTAGATGCTAGCTTATGTTCTCAGTTATGATACAGTAGAATTTTAATTTAACCACTAAAATATTAGATACAGCTGAATTGAAAGAAAAACAAAATAGTTTAACTGAAACACACCCTCCAGTAATTTTTTTTAATTTATGAATCATTATGCAACTCTGAATCCCCAAAACTAGTTTTAGTCAATAAATATTGCATAAGATCTATATTAAATCTCTATTTTAGATATGGCTTGTATTTTTAAATGGGCTACAACTATAATGCAGGCTTCTTCATAATACATACATAAGTAGAAACATCTTCAGGAATTAAATATCATGAATGATAGTGGAAAAGATGCAGCTTATGAAACATATTTAGAAATCTCTTTTCCATATGACCTAGACGTCAGACATAGGAAAGATGGTGATGATATCCACTCTAGAACATTGAAGTCTGAATTCCCAGCAGTTTAGGAAGCAAGTTAACAGAATTTTTGTACTTTAGTTATCTTTGTAGACAGCAGCAGGAGTGGTTATGTACCTGTTACTGCAGCTCCCCATTTGTTAAATGATAACTGGAAATGTTTGTTGCTGCACCTTTGAGTCCAGCACATGCATCTCTAACATATGAGAGCATGTATTTCCTCAGCTCTTGTCACAGCCTGAGGCTTACCTGTTTGACAGTGTGGATGTGTTTAGGGAGAAGTTAACTTGTTAAAAGACATATCCATAGCTTGTATTCCAGGCTTGGAAAGCATTTGGAGATCGTTTAATTCATCCCTTTATTTCCCATTGCAGATCTGAGTGTGTTTCTAAGTGCTGTTGGAGCCCTATGCCCCTTTGTAACTCTCTGAGTACAAATTCTCTTCATCATGAAAAAGGCAATTAACAAATTGCAAAAGAAATATTCCATCATGGGAAATACAATTCTACATGTATATTATAGAAAAAAAAGGAAGAGGAATCTGATCTTGACTGCGGTCATTGAAGTTAATAACAGTATTTCCATACATAGCATTAATTACTTGCTTCATATAGTTGATGGATTGGTGCCTATGACCAAGGGAAAGATTTAAATTGGAAGGCGTGCTGGGAAGAAAAAATAATAAAGATAAAAAGAATCACTGTGTATTCTTTCCACAAACATTTGTTGCTTTCCTTCATCTTCCCTTTTTCTTTCCCTCCTTCAGTATTTGGATTTTCCTCCCTATAGTCACCAATTTAATCCACTATTTTAGTAACTACTGCCTTTACAATATGAAATTTTCTTTCTACTTATAGCCACTGACTGTAACAAGAGGGGAAAAAAAAAACAAATCAACTTTCTTTTGCTTCAAAGGGCAGTATTGCTGTGAAAAAAAACCCCACAAAACTGTGTAAAAGTGAAATCCTCTCATTGAACCAAATTGCTGCTTTATGCATGAAGGGAAATTTGATTTTGTGTGTGCATGTGTGTGTGTGTGTTTGTGTGAACTGTGTTCACTCTGTATTTGCAGGGGAGAGCTAGTGTGTCTGATGAAGTGAGCTCAGAGCTCCGCTCTGTCTTGTGACTCATTACCAGGGCCACCCACCCTCTCTCACAAGGGGACATTTGCTGCCGACCCAATGAAGGGTATTGACGGCACTACCATCACATGGGGAAGCTGAGGGCGCAGCGTGACCCAGAGAAGATGCTGGAGTGGGCATGGCTTTGGCTGGCGGGGGGGCAAGGAGGCACTCAAGGGAGGGGGGCACTGAGCAACCTCCAAGTCACATCGCATGACATGAGACAGCTTGATCTCACCAGGCATGTGATCCCTTTCCTCTAAGGAGAGAGGGAGGTAGTCTATAGACCAATCTTCAAGCCTCACTCTCGTTTGATCTGCATTTACTGCTTGTGATGACAGACAGGATGCAAAAATCTCAACTTCCCTTGGAGACTGTGATAAAACTGAAAGGTCTGGCAGCCAGTCACATTGCATTTTAACTGGTAAACCAAAGCTCTTTATATAGAAACCATTAAAGCCATAAACATTAAATTCTGCAGTATTGTTTTTACAGTCACCTTTCAGAGGGAGCAACAATCTACAGTTAAAACTTTTTTCAAGGGGGCATTTTATGACTCCTGGACTTCAGTCTGTTTAGTTTATCCCCAGAAAGGTAAAAATTGATCTGAACATGGTCTGTAAATACCTCTGATAGCAGAGGGCTTTTTAAACTAATGGAAAAGAGTAGAGCAAGATCCAACATCTGGCAACTATGCTAACTACATTCAGGGGCAAAGGCATGCATTCCTAACAGTCAGGATCTCCGGCCAAATCACTTGCTTAAGGGTACATTGGATTCCTTTTCAGATGAAGCCTTGAAATTGAACCTGTATACCTTACTAACAGTTAAAGCCTCAAAGAAAAAAACAGCTGATAAAAATCTACGGCTTTTGTCAGCCAAGATGATCAGAAATAGTCTTTTCTGGCACTGAAACTATACGCCTAGCATTCAATTCCAGTGGCATAAAGGGAAGAGAATTTAATTTGGAAATTCTTCAATGAAATATGTCTCTCTTACTCTCTCTCTCTCTCAAAACATGCCTGTTCAGGAAGAAACGTGATATGGCCACAGTCTTCTCACAAAGGTTTAGTACTCATTAGGTGCAAATTCCTATTCTTCTGTTCTCCAGAAAAGCCAGTAGCTGCTGAGGTTCCACACTTTTACCAGAATATTCAAGCTAGAGAAGAAAATAAAAAATAGAAAGACTAGTTAGACAAGATTTGGTAAAACTTCTGATGTTGGGTAAAAATATCTCAGGTCAATAGTGAAGTGTTCTTTTTACCTGTCTTCTCACAAATAAACTCACTGACTTTTGAGGTCATGTGCAAATACCTGTGGCCTGAACCTCAGAGTCTCATAATCAGATTCCACAATTCATGTGGAAATGTCATTCCTGAGATATTTCTAACTCATGGGAGCATTCTGAAAAGTTTTGGAATTAAAACTGTTTTCATGGTTTGGCATTAGAAATAATTTTCTTGATGTCAGAGATGCAGTGCCGAGTATGGTTTGATTTTTCTCCAAGTTGAATGAGGACTGTGACTGCTTGCATCACCATAACCAACAAGACGCTACGTTTTTCAATATTTTAGGTTTTGGTACAGGAGTCTTCTTTGGTACTGGAGTCTTCTTTGATACTCAAGAACCTCCCATGCTCTAAAAGAGTCACATAAAGGTTATATGGGTGTTGAGGTAAATGATTTATGCTAGAATTAATCTATAAAGATATCTAGGATGTAATATGTAGATCACAGCAACCAACTGATATTCCTACTTCATTACGTCAGATTAATTCAGAAAACTGATAAAAAGTTTTAGTAAGGACAACAAGAAGCTCCCGTGTGACCAGAAATTATCTCATAGTAAAGTGATCTGTGGTTTGACAACTTGAAAAGCATGGCATATAAACAAACCCTGCCTTGTCCTGCTCTTCTCCATCAGCCTTTTGCTATTTTAGCATCTGACCTCTTTGGGAATGGATAAAAATTTCAGTGATACTGCTATGGGCGGGAGGACATTGGACAAGTGCCTGCAGTCTAGTCATATTATAGGCTGTAATTCTCCACATGGCAAGGAATTACACAGCAGCCATTTTCACTTTTTCAAGCTGCTCTTCCTGTGGATGTACCTGGTGCTTGGGGGGACAGACATCCATACACACAAAAAGGCTTCCATCAGCTTTCTTCTGAAGAACACTCATTCGGTAAGCAGCCCATGTACCCAAGTACAATGTTTCAGGCAGCCCAAGCCCATAGTTTATTCCTCTTTGGACTGTAAATTATGAAAACCGCAGTGAGCATTCCTAGTAGCAGCTAGACTCCAAGCCTCACACTCATTGTCCTGCAGGATGGAGTGCTAATTATTCATATGGAATAATAACTTTCGTATGAAGTAATACATTGACTCTCCCCCAAAATCTAGCTTGGAATTTATAAACAGTGCCAAGAAAACTACTCCAGGGCAAAACAACACTGAATCTTCAAGTTTAGACAAGAGCCTTACTATAAACAAACAAAAGTGTGATATTGTTTAAATTGGTCTTTGAAATTGTCAGTGGGAGATCCAATTTTTTTTTCATTAAACCCTCCAAACAGGAGGGAACTTTTACCTTCATATTGCAAAGTTAACTTCCAAATATTACCTGGGGAGCATTTAATAAAACATCTTGTGATATGTGCTTTCTGTTGCCCAGGTATTGAAACAATCACCGCAAGCTCTTTTCAGTAATTACCACTTAAGGATGTACTTGAGATCAATGCAATTTGACTACAAGGTGCTCTGAATTTCATTCCATTTTTCAGATGGTAGCTTTTGAACAAACCATTCCTTTAGCTACCAAAGCCAAGGTCTTATTTGGTGAGGACAAATGACTTTAATGTAGAGTGTACTCTTCCCTCATGCTCTCTCTTCATAGCAGGGATTTAAGGAACAGTTTGTTCATATCAAAAGCCCATGAAAACTCTTTGCACTAGTCTGCCTTTCAGGAAACTCCTGAAGCTCACAGCTGAGATTCTTGAGTACATGTTATTACAGCCACTAAAATATTTATGTGTATATATATATATATATATATGATACAGAGATTGATGAATTTCCCAGTTGTATGTAGCAAAAAATCAGATTGAGAATGAAAGGAACAAAATAACTTCTCCCATAAGTCAGCCCCAGTCCTGGCATTGCCACATCATTTCAGTGGTGACATGAATCCCCTGCTGCACCCAGTAAGGCAGATGATCCACTGAGGCTGTTCAAATCTTCTGTTCTAGAAGGAGTCTGTAGGGGAACAAATAGTTTGATGACTCAGCTACAAATAACAAGCAAATGTAATGATCTGGCAGTCTAGGGGATATCACCTCCTTGTCCTAGAAGAATTCTCCAAGGTGCTGCCATCTCCAGCTTCAGCTGGTTTTCTGATGAAATTGAAGATGCTGAACTTGAAAATTATAATTCATAGTTGGACTATGATATTTCATTTCTTTAAGATAGTGTGTGCCTTAACTATTTTACCTTGTCCTGAGATTATTCAAACATTTCTTTAGTATAATCAGTAACTTCAGCAAGATTCTTTTTCACCTCATCTCTTACAAGAAGCAAATAGTGAAGCTTTACTGGTTTCAAGTTAAGAACAAGATCTGTAAATCACAAAATAACTGTCTCAATCCTACAAAGTTTTATATATTTCATTCTATGCATGGAGGTTGCCCCACTGACATCAAGACTGCTCATGCCTCAAGCACATGTGCATGTTTTTGTAGACTAGAGAGGCACAAGTAATTTGATTTCCAAAGATGTTCAATACATGTGACTCTCAGTTATTCCAAACCACTGTCTCTTAATGTCTCTACCTATCAGGCTACTTGTGTAGGTGGCAGTCTGAACTTTTGAAAACCTTGACCCATAAAATTACACTAATTTTAAGCTAAAACTGTGATCTAGCATGAAAGCTACACCCTAATATACTGCTACATGGGTCTGGAAACACAGCATTCTGCATTGTAGAAGTTCATATGCCCCTCTGCTCTATCTCTCTTTAGCATAAACTAGAAATGAGGGATGAGGAATTATCTCCCACCTCATCATAATCTCACTTGGGATCTACTTCCTGCTGTGAGTAAACTCAGAGCTTGGTAACAACAACTGACTGTTGGCTTTTCCAAAGAAGAAATATAGTCATTCTCTAAATTATTCTCTTCAGTCAGATGCACAATATCAATTGAGATGTAGTAGCTTAACACAAAGCTTTTATTATAATACATCTACATTTACCAATGATGTGATGTAGTCAAAGAGGCAATGATTTTCTTTCCTTGTCTCCCTTGTTTAAAACCACTGGGAAAGGGAGTCATTTTTACTTATATATGTCATGAATCACCTTTAATGTGAATTTGATCACACATCTCTGTGTGGGCGTGCATGTGCACACGTGGGTATAAACCACTTAACCATCAGTAGAAGGATGAATCAAAATTTGGGTCCTAAGATAATATAAAATGTGACTACTTTATTGGACACAGTGAAACTGTAGCCTTGCAGAAAAGGTGTGAGGAGTTTTTCTGTAAAAAAAAAAACAAAACAATGTACTAACTATACTATAAATAATAATAATAAATTGCCAAAAGATCTCTTTCAACAATGGGACAAAGCTTTCCCAATAAAGGGCAGTATGCATACAGAAGCACGTAGGTCAGCTGGTGTCTGTTCCTATGAGATGCATCAGCAGGGGAGAGATGAGGCCTGATTCTTTCTGCAGGATACAGAAGAATGTCAGAAAATGACTAAAACCCACGAGATTTCCCTGTCATTCAGAGCATGTTTCTACATCTGAAATCAGCTACCACACCAGGAGAAATATGCCATTATTGTAGCTCTGAAAGATATAAAAGGAAAAATAGGAAGCTACAATTTGATGGTTGGAATGGAGCACTTCCATGTTACATATTATACTTTTGCTAGGACATTAACAAGTGATTTGGTTCATTGACTTGATTTCACCATGAGTTTTTCAAAGGGTAAAAATCTTTTTTGTCCATGCTTGTTCAAATAGCATATAAATAAAAACTTCTCATCTCAGGGAAGCAGGACCTGCATGTTGTATGTATGAAATCCCGAATTTGGCTTTCCTAGATACTCATTTTGAAGTGAATAGCAGCTTATCAGTTCCATTCCACGTATGAAAAAGTATCATGAAACAATCCTGTGTCATCTCAACTTTTTTGTAAAGTAGCTTATGGGAAAGTCTTTTAGACTGAATATATTATTCCCAGATATCCATGTCCAAGATTCCTCTACTTCTCAGTGACTGCAAATGCTACTTTTTGCTTTATAGGTATACAACTGTTTTCACTTTTCTGCAATATTCATGTGTATAGGTTACTCTAGAGCATATATTACTTTCCTTATTTTCCTTTTTTCTGAACCCTAGAGATACTTTCTGGACTATGAAGCTTTCATAGACAAAGAGTTGAAAATCATACCACTAGAAATCTTCAATTTAAAAAAGCGATAAAGCCAGAGAGATTTCTTCTGAAATTAAAGCGGAGATTTTCCATATTCAAGTTCTTATTTACATTAGATTAACACCTATATTCCAATTGACATTGGCAGATTCAAAGAGACAATTTTTCTCCTTATGTAATACAGGAGTAAACTCAACCACTGTACCAAGCATTTCACCAACTGTAAACTGGACTTACTTCACTCTTATCTTATCCATTCTTACCATCAGAACCCCATTCATTAAGAAAATCCTTGCTTGAGAGAGCAAGACAGATAAATCTAAAGTTACTTTTCACAGACAAGAATCAGCATCTCTGGACTCCTCACTTGGCTTTAAAAGGCAGAAATCAGTCACTTGTAGGTAACTTTTGGCTTCTCTCCATGATGGTAGAAATGGGAAGAGAAACAAGTTACATTTCACTCCCCCGGGCTTTCTTGAAGAGATTCATCAAGAAAATATCTAAAACACACAGCTACATGTTTTTAGTGAGCCAATGTCTCATCATGGAGCATTTGAGGTGGGAATGCAGTCCATAATGACAGTTACCATGTTGTATTTAAACTGTTAAAGAAATGCTGCATTGCACCTCTCTCTCTCCTTTCCTTCCCTCTCTCCCTTCTTTGTTTGTTGTAGTCCTTTTTGCAAGACCACAACTCCTGGCTGTGGAAAATGACCATGAGATCGCTAACAAATTATTAGGGCATCCTGGATGGAATGCTCTTCCCTTTCCCATCATGATACAGAACTTGTATACAAACAAAACCAGAAGGACATTCAAAACACATTAAGTAAAATTGCCTCTACAATTCTCATTTTCCAAACTTTCCCATAAACAGGCATTTTAGATGTTGCCTTTAAAACATAGCACTGCTTATAGAAGGGAATCTGTTAATAACAATAAGACATCTATACCAAAGGTTGTATGTAGCTAAAAATCAGGCTTAGAAAGGGAGGAACAAAATAACTTCTCCCATAAGTCAGCCCCCATCCTGGCCTTGACACATCATTTCAGTGGTGTCATGAATCCACTGCTGCACCCAGTAAGGCAAGTGCTCCACTGGAGCTGTTCAAATCTTCTGTTCTAAAAGGCATTTGTAGGGGAGTTCATCGTGATTGCACTTTGGAAGAATAACACAAATTACACATTCTGATAGGATAAGCTCTTTCTTGACTGTAACTGTAAAATATATTTTCAGACGGCATTCCTTCAGGAAAACTGCTCTTTTTTATACTGTTACTGTTATGAAATTTTACCTTTTGCTATATTTTGAATCTTAGCTGCTTAGGAATGTTTTGCAAACCGAGTTCAACTTAAAAATAAGCACTGACAATTTAAAATATGCACCAAAAACTATTTTAAAAACAAACAAACAAAAAAAACCCCGAAAAAATGCTTTGTAGGAAAGACCGCGGAGTGCAAAATTTGCAATTTCTGAATTTTCTGTGAAATTGTAGTTCCAAGTTTGGACAAGTATACCTGCCTCACATGAGAAAGATAGACTGATGCTATCAGGAATCCCTGGTAAACTGCATTGACTTTGAACTGATGACATAGTAATGAAGGTTTTAAATTCCTGAGCCATCCAACTGTCTATTAACAGCTCTTTAAACTTAGTACATACACACTGATATCAATCTGCTTATTACTGAAGAAATTCTAAACATAAACATTATTACAAAATCTTGGTTTAGCCACCAAGAAGGGTGAAAGACTGAAACACTAGACAACTTTTCTTTGTGTATTATTCCATGTGTGAGACTGGAGTTAGATATAACAGCCCCATAACCTGCTCTGGGAGAAAAATAAGCCCTTATAGAACAAAATGACCAGCAATTATTCAAACAATTTAAACTGAAATGGCTTTAAAAAAAGGTAGCTGAGAAAGAGACAGGGAGAAAAATCTCAGCTGAGGAAAATAAGGGACAGAAAACTGTGGTAGGGACACAGATGTGTGCTTTTGTCGATACATGCTTTCTTTTTTAGAAGGTTAATAAACAGAATAAAGTTTTTATAACACTTGTTGGCACTATCAACCAAGAAAGGGTTGCTGACATGGACAGTCCCTTTATACTATGGGAAAGAAGACAAATCCCTCGGACTATAACCAATTTCATACCCTTGGATGTTCCTATCAAGCTCTTTCTTGTGCTTCATCTGAAACAAAGAATAATCATGCTGACCTTGTAGAATACATGGCCACATTCCCCGGTTTGTTTAGATCACTAAATGTGACTGCCTTCCTTCTTTCAGCTTTTGTTACTGGGCTGATTGTGCTCTGTAGCCTGATTTCCACTTGAGTCTGCTCAGGAACTGGATGTTGAAACATGATGGTTTCCACTATTGAA
This sequence comes from Colius striatus, assembly GCF_028858725.1. NCBI lineage: Eukaryota > Metazoa > Chordata > Aves > Coliiformes > Coliidae > Colius > Colius striatus. The sequence goes on from NC_084759.1 coordinate 89,839,033, forward strand.
GGCTGTTGGTTTCTAATGCCACACACTGCCTTGATGAGCTTCACCCTGAGTGTGCAACTCATCCGGCAGTGAAAAACAGGAAGCATTTTGGCACATGTTTTCCCTTTGTGGGGTGAGAGAGGAAGCAGACGCGAACCCTGGCTCAACTGTGACAATTAAAATGGAAACAGAGCTGTCTTGCCCTTACTGCAGCATTGTGATCAAACCTGGGTCACTCCATAGGCTGTCTCACTGCCAAGACTCCTGGTTTGGATTGGAGATGTATGAGAAACACACGTGTTAAAACTCACATGTACATGGTCTCCAGGGGCCTGGGCCAGCAAAGGCAAGGGTAAGTCTGCCAATTTCCACAAGTCTGAATCAAGCCCTGTCTCTTCCCTTCTAGTGAGCAAGAATCCTTCCAACTAAGTAGGTAGGAAAATTTGTCAGGTGAAGATTGCTGCTGTGTTTGGTGCCATGAGACTCTTTAAATGCCTATAGCATTAAAAAACCTGTGACATCTGTATTTATACCAAGCTACCTGTACCATATAGCTTACAAGTGCAGATATTCTGGACTTGAAAAGTAAGGTATCTTTTTGTGATAATTCCTGCAAGTGACCCCATTTCAACTGTTGGCAAACATAAGATTTAATTCTCCCAGCTGTCCAGGTACTTTCCAAGTCCTCTTCACAGTTGTGTCTGAGAATCTCAATTGTTAATTGTTTTTCATCATTTTGCCATTCTCTCAGGCAATCAAGCTAAAGCTCTACCTCGTGATGATTTGGTACATAAAACTGAATATAGCCATGAGAAGTGACTGCCTTTGTGACCAAATTAATCATTTGGGGAAATATCCAGGAAAAAGTTATTTAAGTGGACCACTGGACTCAAAGAGTTCCTTTTGAAGGTTTTATTCCACTAGAGAACACCATAATGAAGAGGAGATATGTTCCACTGGGTTGCATATTGCTTTCTCTGACTGTCCACATTTACACATTATCACATACAGAATCACAGAATGGTAGGGGTTGGAAGGGACCTTTAGAGATCATCTAGTCTAACTGCCCTGCAGAAGCAGGTCCACCTAGATCAGGTTGCATAGGAACACATCCAGGTGGGTCTTGAAGCTCTCCACAGAAGGAGACTCCACACCCTCCCTGGGCAGCCTGTGTCAGGGCTCCTTCACCCTCACAGTAAAACAGCTTTATCTTATGTTTAAATGGAACTTTCTGTGTTCCAGCTTCATCCCATTACCCCTTGTCCTATTGCTAGATACAATAGAAAAAAGGGATGTCCCAACCTCCTGACATTCATCATTTACATACTTGTAAATATTAATGAGAACCCTCCTCAGTCTTCTCTAGACTAAACAGTCCCAGTTCCTGCAGCCTTTCCTCATAAGGAAGATATTACACTCCCCTGATCATCTTAGTGTCCCTGCACTGGACTCTCTCCAGAAGTTCTCTGTCCCGCTTGAGCTGGGGAGCCCAGAACTGGACACAGTGCTCCAGATGAGGCCTCACCAGGGCAGAGTGGAGAGGGAGGAGAACTTCCCTTGACCTGCTGGTCACACTCAATGCATACATACAGACTGTTGGAAAATCATGCCCTTTTCTCCAAATGAGACCACTCATGTGTTTTCAAAGGTCTCTCCAGGACTGCCTGTGAGTATGTGGACAAAAGAACGAGCCTCCTCTTTGACCTACTCTATTGACTGACCGTAAAATATCACCCTCCTCTATCACAGATATCATATCCTTTGGTACGCTTGCCTCTCCAAAGAAGGAAACACTGATGGTCAAGTGTCAGAAACTCCTGTTCACCAGGAGTGGAAGCTTTTGCACATGACTGCTTCTGCCCATGCTGCTCCCGGTAGCAGGCTGCAGGCAGCCTAAGAGCAGCTGCATTTCCTGTTCTTAACTTATGACAGGCTATCACTTTCTTCCCTGCAGCTACTAAATGTCTAGATGGCTGTTACAGTTTTTGGATGTAGATTTCTTTCTTAATTTGGGATATTTTGTAGTAGCAGCAGGTATGGGAGTAGAGACATTAACCTTTCTTTCTCTCATTGGTAAATAATATTAAAAGCAACTTGGAAACTGTGCAGTTGTAAGAACAAAATATGAACCCATTCTAGACCTTGGGCTCTTTTATTTTTAATGCAAAGTGAGTAAATGTGTGTGAGAGAGCATTTTAGCCTGGATCGGTGTTTCATTATGTCTGTTAGAACAGGATTCATGAGGATAAAACCTGTGCTGAGAAGGAGCATTCTCCTGAAAATGCAAATGCTGTGTTTTTGAAAGACAGCAAGGTGAAATTTCTTTCATCTCGCTTAAAAACCAAGTCCTATAGTCTTGACCAATAGTCAATGAAAATTTCCAAACTGGTGCTACAGGGACCCTTTGGAAAGATTTCCATATCATAACAACTATCTCCTTGAAAAGTATTGGTCGATAGAAAATAAAACAAGTGGATGAATGGTGGAAAGATGACATTTGATCACCTTAAATGGAAAATACAAGCAACATAGACAGTCTGCTCGTATGTCATTCACAGGTATGAGTCTATACAAGCCAGTTTTGCAAGAGTTTTTAGACTATTTTTTATGACTATATTTCAGCTTCACATCTTCTTGGCTTCTGCCCAAGACTTGTCATCTCTGGAAATCCCAGGTTATCCCAGTGTAGGCCCTTTGAGGTCTCTGAAAACACACGGAACACAAAAGAAGGCAGAAAAGAACTGGAAAGGGAAAGGAAGCAGAAGACAAAGTAGGAAAAGTAAAGAAAGAAAAAGAAATTTGAGAGAAAGGAAATAGGAGAATGAAGAAGGTTAAGAGGATGGAAGAGTCGGAAGAAGAAAAATAGGAAGAGAGGGAAATTTGGTTTTAATTATGTTTGTTGTAGTTGTTCATGCACAAAATTACAAAGTGAAAACAACACAGACAGCTCTGCTGCAGGCATGCTAGGAAACAATCCATAAAGCAAGAAAACATTATATAGGAGCTCACAGTGACTTACTGCATTATTCACTATGTAATAATTGTACAAAATAAATGAATGTATCTTTTTTTCAATTAATTTGGCAGAAAACTGGAAAGACCTATAGGTTTCATTGCTGCAGATACCTTACCTAAATAACAGACAAAAGACAACCAAGACAACCTTTAGAAGTAGTTATAAAAATTAGAAGTTAGATATGATCCGTGTAAGAGAGGCACCCCTGCTCCAGAGCAGGGCCCGTCATAGCAAGGAGGATATATTAATATAGAAGGAGAAAATCCCTGCTCAAAGAACTCACAGAAAATAGTGAAAAGAAGAAACAAGCTGTGCTGAAAAACATGAGAATAAAATATTTTAAAGTACAAATCCTGAACCCCAACAAATTCACAAATCCACCTATAAAGCTGGCCCAGCTTTCAAGTACTCAGATGGTACAAAGGAGAAGTATAACACAAATAAACAACTGTTTTGATATGACAAGTTTTGACAGGGTAAAGTCATGCTGAATTCTCCTCCCATTATTGAAGCCAATGAGGACTCAAATACCACAACCTTTCCAAATCTTCCCATTTCCATTCCACATTTAGGGCTTCCCTCATATTCCTAAATACATGCACATTTCATTTTCTCTCTTAAAAGAAGGAAAATTCAAAAAACTCTTTGACCTGAAGGGCTGAATGGAGAGTATCTCCTATCCACAGCAGGTTTTGTTATTCCCCCTAGAGTCTGGATGATGATCACAAAGATCTTTCATTTCATTTCCTTATTACCTGTTTCTACCTTTGAACTTTTCAAATTCAGAAATCCATGATACTTTGTCACCTTCACCTCAGATCTCTAGCTGCTGTATCTTTCCCAATAGCAGCTAACAAGGCTGGGATCATTAACCAAACAATCAAGGAGAAAATTTAGATACATGTTAATAAGAGGATATTCTTTCTCGTTATAGCACTGACAAAGTATCTTAAAATTTCCTGTCAAAATGTCCTTGAAATCTGCTGAGTGTTATCCTTGCCAAACACATTGTCACAAAAATTCTGCTTGTTTCTGACAAAAGCCTCTGAATTGGTTGGTACAATTTCTTGCTTAAAAAAAAAAAATCAGTAAAATCAGCAAACCATCAATACCCAGAGGCAATGTAAAATTATAATGAAGTAGTTATATTCCCAAAGGGTTTATGTGTGTATAGGTCTATCTGTGTGCCCATGTCCTGCACAATGTGACTTGGCACCTGAGCTCTGAGCAGCTGGCACACCTGCAATGTCAAGAGCACAGTGCATGTCACAGGAGTTTTATGAGGCTGTCACACCAATAGCAATTAATTGGCACAGCAAGATGGTAAAACTCAGCCCAGCCCAAGACTGTAGGGATTGGCAAACTGTGTATCTTTTATACTGCCAACTGCCTCCAACACTCATTAAACATCCCTGCCCGACTGACCAGTCAAATACAACTGATGCATGCTACTTTCTGGAACAGTCTCTCTTCCCTTATGTCCTTAACCTGCTAATGCTAATACCGTATTTTTCTGTTAAAACCACCTATCGGAGCACAAGGGTGTCCATGGAAACCTTTCTTGTTTTACACTAGCTATGCAGTCTGTTGCTATACTTTCACATCAGATTTGTTACTGGTGCTTATTCACTTGGAATGAAACAGTAAACTTGTCTGGAGATGTCCTGAATTATTCATAGACAACATGTACAAAGATAAGTCAGGCCATGAGATGTACCTCGGTGTTGAAGCCAACAAGATATGTAAGAGTGAATGATGCTTGCGTGGCTTTGTGGGAGAGCTGCATCTCAACTCCTGTGAATGACTAGGAATTGGGTAACGATCATAAAGACCTGCAAGCCAATTTGCCTTTGACAATGGAAGTCTGGGAGGTTCTGACACAGCAACTATCTTTGCATCACCCGGACTACAAATGCAGTGTTAAGGCCTGAATTCACTTCCAGGTTTGTGTTTAGGCTATCAAAAGAGCAGTTTTGTGCACATAGAGGCAAGTATATCTGATAGCACTTAGACAGCTAATTACTTCATTATCCCTATCAAGGAAGTAGTTAGATGACTAAACAACAGTGACTATGGCTGTGGAGCTGCAGCTGGAAAACTATACATGGTAGTTAGATAAATCAGTCAATTCCAGATTTGTTATGCAGCATCAGCTTTGAGCTCCTTTTTCACACGATAAAAGTATATTCTCCATACAAATATTTGTATCTTGCAGTTTATGCCTTCCTCCAGAATCTGGTACTGAAAGTGGCAGAAGTTAGTATTTGTGAAGTGTTAGTGGACCTGCTTTGAAGAGGCTGACTCCAGTTCTGGTTGCACATATCTTCAATATACATTATGTGACTTCAATTTCTACGCTGAGTCTGCAGGATCCGAAATGGACCCATTTATAAAGCCATAACTTAATCAAGTAGTCATGCTTTTCTAAAAACCACACATGCATCTACCACTCTGAGAAAAAATGAATTTAATTTTCGCTTGGCCACCTCCATCTGGGAATATGTGGACTGAATGACACAGAAAGCTAACACCAGCCTTCATGAGTCTCCAAGAGCTTGTCCATCAGTGTCTCATCAGCACTGTAATGACAAGCATTGCACACCCTAACAGTGGAAAGACACTGTATTGCCATGGTAGCTAAAAATGGGAGGTGAAGTGATTCCATACTGAGAATACTTCTGTAAGCACTGGATGAAACATTTAGTTAAGCTCTCGCGTTCATCTTTTTCCAAAACAAGAAATTTTTTTGGAAATCACAAAATCTTCAAGAGAAGGTAATTTTGGTTCTGACTCAGGTGCAGCCATTAGCAGATTTAAGGAAGCGTCCAAATTTGAAGACATTAGTCACAAAAGCAAGGTCTCATGTGCCACAGCACAATCTAATGGATCTAAAAATAAGAGAACTACTTTCCTAAACCAATGTTAGTTGACCAATTTGACCGTGGGAAGAGACTTCTGTTTATACATGCGTATTCCTATTTAAATTAACTCAAATTTCCCTCTGTGCTATCTTTATTTTAAAATATGATTTATACCAGTTAGCAATTTTTCCCTAAAGCAGCTTACAGATCTATGCCATCGCAGTTGGTGTCTAACTTCAAGCTGTCAGTAATGTCGTACTGCAAGATGTTTTAAACCTTAATTTTATATATCTATCTTATATTTAAATTACTTTTGAATTGTGTATAGAGCCTTGTTTTTAAACACTTGTTCTCTTTCTGGAATTTGTGTACACGTGCAGTTTGTTAGGAATCCAAGAATTTTATGATTCTAATACTCCTACGGAACATGACTAAATATTCAGCAATGCTCCAAATTAAGTTAATGCCCCACCCTAGCAGATCAGCTCTTCAAACAGCCTACATTCCTTCACCTGGGAGTGGAAAGAAATCACAAAAAAAAGTAAATAAAGGAGTGAGATGGAAAGCATTTTTGCTGTGTGATTATCCTGATTCTCAAGTTGCACTCCCTGAGACACAAGAGGGAGGAGCAATGCTCGAAATGTCCCTTGGTCACGATAGGGAAAAGTTGCTTACGGATCAGTACTACCATACGTTCTCAACTTGGCCAGGCTGTTGGATCTGGAGAGAGATCCCAGTGCCTTATTTTTTAAAAGCACAACAGATGCAAATGAGATGACCCTCACAGTAGCACTTCTGCTAGTGTTCTCACTCAGATGGTTTCCTCTAGACTACTCCATAAGGTAGCATTGAGATTGAATTTCTGTCTCCCAGTGAAATTTTCACACATAACCTATAACCTGTGCACATTTGAGAATGCACTTATCCACCTGATTTGACCATTTCTTACTTATAAGACAAAAAGTTATGATGATACTAGACCTTTCTTCCAAGCTATTGAGAGGGAATGGCTTGGAAATTCCTTTCTTCCTAATGTAATGATTTAATAACCATAAACCAGCCTGCCAGCAGACAAAATGGTGAATTTTGCCCCACACTGAGCAAAGTCTTGGTGCAGTGTCCATAGTCTGCCTTTTAGCTCTAGACAAAATGCATATGTTTATCAGTCATACTTGGGAGTGTTTCTCCTCTTCCAGCAGAGATTTTTGCCTTCTTAGGAGGTGGTTTGTGTTCCATACACCATCTAAATCACATTCTGCTTTTCGGATTTTGGTGTGTAGTGATGACACTGCAAATTACAGCCTTGTAATACAGAAAGATAATATTTTCTTACCAACAGTTCATAATGCTGTGACCAGCTGGTCCAAGATGGTTAGCAACTCTACATTCTCTAAGGGCTGTTGGTACTACAGCTTCTCGAAGCTTCTAATTCTGTTCTTTAGGCTTGAAACAACTGGAGCATTTTACACGAAGGCATTCCACTCTGGATCATGTAGCAGTGGGAGATTCAGAAGAGGATAAGGTTTCCTCAACTGTAAGAAGCTCATGTTGTATCTTCTGTCTTGCTCTCATGATGAGACAAGGTCTTTGATGACATCTATGTTTGCATGCTGATGATATGTGGAGATAGGGTCATCCTCAAATTCTCTTTACCTCTGCAGAAGAGTCAAATGTGAGTGAGAGAAACTCCATTGTACAGCATACACTCCTGCTTACTTACTTTGAGTTGACGTTGATGGATGCATTCAAGTATTTACAAGCTGCCTGATGAGATGACTCAGAGAAAGTTTGAAAGAAACAGCACGGCTGACACCCCTGCTTGAAGGGGGAGGAAGTGGGAGGGAAAGATTGCCTTGAGATCAGAGTTTGTGGTTTTTTAAAATGCTGCTGCTTTACAAGCCCACTCTTTGTGCTGGAGTAATTATGTGGGTGTACTAGGAAAAAAACCTAAGCAGCTTGAGAAAGGTCTGGCTGTGGGGAAACCCAAATTTAAAAAGCTTGGAGAAGTAGGGCAGCTCAGTAGCCCTGGAGGACATGCAAGCTGTCTTTGCAAGAGCCTAGAGCAGTTACTGGGACAGTCCTGGAACAGTTTGGGGTGCAGGTCAGTCATTTGTAGGCGATGAGCCCACCTTTCCATCTTCCTGCTTGTACAACTTCTCTTTACTGGGAATGTTATCCATCCTGTGGCACTGCACGAGGCATAGATGAACATGTTTCTCCTGCAACTTGAAGACTGTTTTAGTTGAAGGCATCTGTAACAGTATGAGGATGTGAAGAGGAGTGGGAACTGAAGGCTCAAGAAGCCATCCAGATCTCTTCCTCTCTATCCTACAGTGTATGTATCTGGACCCTAGAGATGTGCCCTAGTACTCACTGGCACCAAGGCCTCTCATTTGGAGGCAGGCTAGATCCATGGCAAGACACAGAGCAGCCACCCTTGAGATCATGTCTGCCATCGTTGATTTTTTAATGAGCAGAAAGCACAAAGAAGTGTGTATCCTGTTCTACAAATTACCATTTTTGAGCTGTTGGGCAGGAAATACCTGCATCAAGCTGGGAAGGCATTCCCATAAGCCATCGCGTTTAACTCTTTCCTTCCATTTTCCTAACAACTTGTACAGGTCACAGAGCAACAGTGTAGAAAAATATCCAGAGAAGATGGCTTTCTCCCCAGATCCATATGGGAGTGTACCTCCACTTCACCTTATATCACCTCCTCACATAACAGTCCAGGAAGGAGAAGCGCTCTTGTGAAGCCAGTGGTGCAAGGGAAGAGTGTGTTTAAAACTTTAACTTCATCCTCATTCTCAAGACTCAAGATCTTCATACTGTAACTAGCATGGTAAGAAGAACAAGTACCCTGGTTGAACAGTTGGCCCAATTCCCCAGCACACGGGATGAGGAGGAAAAAGATCATTTCAGCTACAAAGTGTATGCTAGTCCGAGTCCTAACAGGAGTTTTTTTAATGCATCTTTGTATAACAACAGACCGAGGAGGTGAGCTATTTCTTGTATGCATTTCTCTTTTAAATCATAAGATAAACTCCTTCCAGAGTCCATTTCAAGCAGTTCCAGAAGCAATCTGGGAATGTCCAGAGCATCCTCTGTCTGTAGCTCACATCAGTGAGCCCAGTCAAGCTTCATGCCAGCTGTGGAGATCTGGGTAGAGGTGCTGCTGTGGAAGGGGGAGCTTGGCTTTGAATTAACCATCCTGAGACCTACCCAGGCACTGTAGTAAAGGCATAGCCTATCTTGCAAAAGGAAAGTGGTATATAAGAACTGTTCTTCACCTAGGGAAATATCACATGCTACCATATCTATTATTTTATATCCTCTAGGGGCTTGAATACTTCTGGATGCTCCCTGTTCCTTAAAAAAAAATATAATAAAATGGTGAGAGACTGAGAAACTACTGGAAAATCCTAAGATGGTTGTCTTGTTCTGGAGAAAAGAGGGTATTTATCTCTCTCCAAAGATTTTTGTAAAAATCTCTAATTGCATTACAAGATATTTTATTTCCTTGGAATTTCATTTTTCTGTCACGTTTCACTGAAAGGGATATTTTTCTTGTCAAATCTTGTGTAACTACAAAAAAGAAAAAAAAGCCACATTTTCCTGAAAACTATGGTGGTGAAATTTCATTTGGAATGAAAGACATTTCAGAAATGTAGGTGTATTGTTGTTGTTGAAAATAATTTTATGTAACAGAAAGTTGATGTGCTTGTAGATCTCTTTTGAATGTGAGGTATGGTTATTACTCATTTCCCAATGCTCACGGAACTAGTCTCTGCCCTTGCCAATACCAGTGGGAGAACTTCAGTGGACCGCAAAGGGAATTGGTTTGGGCCACCAGTACCTCAACTTAATTTCTCCTTATTTTTAGGAATATAAAAGAACAACACTGACTGGCAGAGTGCAGTAAGGAAATTAGCTTAATTGCTAAAGCAGTAACGCTTAATACAAAGCATGACACATGAATAAAAACCAGGAGAAAGGAGCCTCTAGCTGCAAAAGAAAAGCTATATGAGATTTTAAAATGCTCCCTTGCGTGCATATATGCAGTGTTTTGTATGGTAACCATAAAAATGACATGATTGTTTTATACCTTTCAAGCACAAGCAACCTGTTTTGACTTTGTAGCACTTGGTTAGTCATTAGAGAAACTGATCTTACTAAAAGCTTTGCCATTTCACTTGTTCTTACTGAGATCACACACCACCCCCCTCCCCCCCTCCAAAAAAAAAAAAAAAAAAAAATTGGGTAAGATATATGCTGAAAAAAAGAAAAATGTGAACATTCACAGTCTCTCCCAATCCCTGCCATTTGCTGGCTTAGGTTGCAGGTTTGCTCGCTCTTTGCCATCACCAGCCTAGGCACTTGCTTCAGATTCACTCCTCTGAGACAGAGCCCGCCTAGACACACATGATGCTTCCTCCTTCCCCGTAAGTGCGTGAGGAGGAGAAAAGAAGGTATCTTTTTTCTCATTTATGGGGTTAAATGCCATGTGATCTGGTGTAGTTGGTGGCTGAGATGGCACCAAGCTGAGCTGAGCCCGCCTGGCCATCCACCAGGTCACAGCATTTTTGCTAAGTCTCTTGAGTCGGAGCTGCAGATCCAGGTACTGTCACAACAAGGGTCCTTGGCCTCAACTACTGCCCAGGACCTGCACACTGAGCCCTTCTGCCCTGCAAATCCCCTGCTCTGTGCCATCCTGAGCCCAGGCCTCCACCCTAGCCATGGCAGAGCTTCGCCTTGCAGCTGAGCTCTGCATGGAGAAAAACACAAATTAGAGAAGACACCAGAAAGATTTTGCCCAGAGTCTGTGATCACACCATTGCTCTTCTTACAGGTCGACCCACCAGAAGTGAATGCACTTTACAAGGAGAAATGCAACAACTAACCTATAAATAAAGTACTGCATTCCTTCTCAATGCATTTTTCTTCCAAACATGCAACAATCAGTTAATGTTTCTGCAACAAAGAGTTTATCAGCTCATAAGTGGGAAAGCAGAAATCTGACGTGTATGTGAGGGGGTTATGCTGCAGATGACATACTGCAGAAAGAAGTGTTCCCCACATCCGCCTCTCCTGCAAGACGTGGCACATTGAATCCAAAAGAATGGGAGAGGTCCCTGCAATATGGGATCATCTTATCTCTGAATTCAAACATCTGAAGGCTGAATAAGCAGCTATGTGTGCAGAAAGGTAGCAGGGTATTAATTTGCTGTATTGTTCCTACCTTCAATCGTACTCTGACTGGTTGAATGTGGTATTTCACTGCTGTCTACCAGTGGACTCTTTCATGGTATCTGAAAGCTCGTCAATAAAAATAACTGCAGCAAGAAAGGAACAGCTTTCCTGACATGCGGTGCTTTCAAGTTATCTCTTGATAGCAAGTGGTCAGATGTCACCACTATAAAACCACAGTATTCTGGGATAATGTATAACTCGAACAATAAATCCAGTATTGTGTTCATAGTCTTTCACATCAGATACGCCAGACCCGGTGTCACTGCTTTTCCCTTCAGTTTAACCAGAGTTGGTCTGTCTGCTTAAGCTGAATGTTCTTCTGACTCCTACTCCTTTCTAAAACTAACCCACTTCATCTGCTGCCTGAATAAAAATCTTCATGTTAGTCACGACATCTTCCTGCACTGTTTTATTCACAAAGTTTGACAGAAAAATACACGTTATGAAACCAGCTTTTAATGCTTGATGGAAATAGGTCCAAACCTGCCTGGGCAGCTGTCCTTCTGTGAAACTGAAGGCAGCATTAAGGGCGCCAATGCATTTTCACCCTATTTTATGTGTTGCTAGCATTAGGTACCCACAGACCGTCATGCTGGGTAGATCAAAGGCCCATCATAGCTAGTGCTTCACCTCTGACAGTGGTCAATAACAAATGCATTGGGAGAGAAGAGGACAAGTAAACTGAGGTGATTGTCTCCACTATATGTTCCCAATTTGCCTTAATTTGCTGCTTATAGAGTTCTCAAGACAGATGTCGTACTCACAGTTCTAATAGCTCTGGAAGTGTTTTTGGTTTAGGATTTTGGTCATTTTATGAAGCAATTCAGACTTTCCAACCCATAACATCCTAAGTAATGAGTTAAAAATACCCAACAGTCATACAGTGTATAAAACACTTTCTTAATTTTCTTCAAATCTTCTGTCACATAACATTGGAACAGGTTGCCCAGAGAGACTGTAGGATCTGCATCCATGACAGTATTCAAAACCAGGCAAGAGAGAGCCCTGGTCTAAGCTTTCTAGAGAAAAAATTGGACCAGTTTACCTCCAGGAGTCCCTTACAACATAAACTCTTGTGTCTTTATAATTTTTCAGAGTGTCCAGCACCTTTTTTAGCAAGAAATAGTGAAACATTTCTTTCTTTTCACCTTCTTATCTATTGATGATATCATTCATGATCCCATGAAGCACTACAAATCAACAGTCCCTCTCTACCTTTGCCAAGTCTCTCTTTTACAGACTCGAGGAAGACTTTTCTATTTAGCCTCTCCCCACGGGAGTGAGGTGCTCTGTACTTTGCTCATCCTTGCTGCCCTTCTCTGAACCTTTATTAATGCTACTTCTTGCCTTCTGATGCAGGGAGTAGGGACCAGAACTCCCTGCAGAGTTTAAGCGGTGAGCAAACCAGGCACTTTCTGCTATAGGAAAGCAATCTTTCCAGACTATTAGCTTAATCTCCTAATAATCCCAGTCTGGTTAATTTTTTGAGACCCATGAGCCATGAATGAACATTTTCTCCATAATGACTCCTGTTTCTCTCTCTTGAACTTTTTCTTGGTTGTAGTCCCATCTTATAGCATTAATCTATTTCTTTTCCCCACATCTCCTTTTTACCCTTCATCAATTGGAGCAACACCATTGTTTGTGGGCCTGTGTGGTAAATCAGGCAGTCTCAGCAGCAGCTTATTGCAGCACCAGAAAACTCTGGCTTGGAAGGGAAGGCTGTGACTCCTTGGCAGCCTCAGTCAGTGTGGCCACTGCAGCCACCTCTGCTGCCCTGCCCTCTGCCCCACAACTCTACCCTTCTCCCATAGCACTTTCAGTTGCTCCACTGCTCTGACAGTGTCCTGCTGTGCTTCAGAGTGTTCCTCACAGAATGTATCCCCACAAAAATAAAGTAGCGGGCAGTTTTCTGCCCTGTTAACACCCCAAAACAGCTCTGTGAAGGAGTAGAGAGCATCCAAGTCAAGGTAGAGGATGGAGTAGAACTGTGGGAGAGGGCAGAGAGTGGCTCTGCACTGCAGCAGCAGCTGTTACATCAGCTTAAGCTGTCATGGGACTGCAGCTGTGTACATGCTTTTCGGAGAGGAGCCCATGGAAGCTCATAGTCCAAGGAAGGAAGCTGCTAATGAGCATCTTTCCCTCGTTCCTTTCTCACACGCAAACGTACAATTCTTCTAATGGTGACTGATAATAACTATAATATGTCATGATTACAACCAAGTTTTCTCCCTGCAAATCTTTGTTGGTTTTACATAAAGTCTGCTCTCACAAAGCCGTGTGAGATATATAATACAGAAAGCTGTCTTACAGATAAATAAAGTGAAATTCAGGGAACTAAAACTATGTGATTGAGTTCATACAGTCCATTAGCAGCAGGCAAGAAATAGAACTTAAATGTTTTGTCCTTCATTAATGTCTTTAACCACTAGAAAAACTGCTTGTACAAAAGGAAGAATTCCTCCATGTTATACTTCTGGGGAGCAGAGTGAGGAGAAGCCTGATGCAGCTGTCTGAATACCTAATTCTGTTTTTGAGCTTTTCAGACACTTTGTCAATAGCCTTCTCTTTCAGTATCTGGAGCCTTTCTTCCACTTCGTCTTCCTTAAGTAAGATGGCTCAGGTTAGATGGCTCACATAGACTGGAAAAAACAATTTTCTGTCTGGTCCAGACTAATCCCATTTTTCAGACTTCACTTCAGAAATCCTTGAGACTTGTCTTCTGCTTTTTCTTCATAAATCTGAAAAAGATAAACCTGGCTCTTGTAATAGGTAAGGAGACATTCGTGTCTCACTCAAGGGTCTCTACTCTCCAGCTATGGCCCCTGCTATAGTCTTCTTGAGCCTGAGTCAGGAAAGCATTTCAACATTTTAATACATCTATCCCTACTCAGGAAAGCACTGCAGACAGGAAAATTTGCACTCTCTTGCAGACCCCTGTATTGAACTCTTGTAGAAAATGAGTATCATACCCCTGAGATAGAGCAGTGTAAGTGAAACATTAGGTGGGACTTTCATGTTTGTCTAAGGTTTTAAATAGTCTGTATTTTTACAGCATGTCTTTAAAAATGGCATTTGTTCACGTAATTAGAGACTGTACTGTCACAAGGGAGTCAAATTCAAACTATGTGCAACCTGAATATTGTCATTGCCTGGCATCTGCTTAAAATATATTCTTAGTACACTTTTTTTAATAGGTTACTTCCCCCTCTTCAATATTCTAAGATATTTTTTTAAAAATTAAAAAGTATGCAGACAGAAAAAGAAAACTATTCTCTTCTCAACTCTGACAATGCCAACCCTACATACTTTTAAACATTGTCAGAAGAGGTCTCTTTCTGCACACTCTGGGAACTATAACCACAGCAAAGACAACATCAACAATAACCACTTCTGGCTTTGCAGAACGTGATCACAACCTGAACTGCCATCAGGAACATAGACTCTTCCACTAAAAGCTTTCTACCAGTAGATCCCAAAGCAAGTTAGGAAGAAAGGCAAGTATTGCTGTCTTCATTTCATGGTCACACAAGGGTACCGGTTTTCAGAGAAGCGAAGGGAGATGTTTTGAGGAGAGGTCAGGAGCAGTAAAGTCATGTAAAAGCACAAGGCTCACCTAAACCCCAAACCAGAGCATGACCAATCCCTGGAGTATGCTGCCTCCCACAGAGTTTTCCAGTATCAGAGGACATCCTATCAGCCTGTTAAAGGATCCCACTTCATTCAAGTAAAAGCAAGAAAAATAAGAAGGATGTCCTTCTCTTTCCTAATCAATTCTTTTCTGCTCTGTAGTTGACTTAAATGTAAACTACTGCCTACTTTTGCACCAAACTTTATTAAAAAGGAGTATTGTCACTTGTATACTGAGAGCCTTTGACTCAGCCCAGGCCCCCTGGACCTTTAGACAATGACTTCTCCCTAAGGCCGCCCTGGGGCCTCTGCAGCACACTGCAGCACACCCCAGCACCCCTTTCTCTATTCCTTGAGAATGGAGGACAGGATGATGGCTCCCATTGCTTTTCTAAAATGACCAGACAAAGACAAATCAGGTTTCAACTTCATTTCTGATTTTGGCCTGCCCTGAACGTGAGCACATATTGCACCTACCATAAGAAGCAGCAAGAACTTTTCCTAGGCAATCCCAGGAAAGTCTTGTCATGAAATCGTTGCAGAGAAGACAGCTGTACAGATCACTTTTCTATTAACAAAAACATGGTGTGTAGAGCAATGTGCTTGGCTCCAGAGCCTGAAGATAAGGCAGGATGCGGGAATTGCCTCCCACCCTGGTCACAAACCCAGAACCACATCCTTTCTCTCAGGAATTACTTATTTTTCCTCTCTTGCCTACTACAGACCATGAGAACTGTGGATGTCTCACTCCTGCCTGAAAGGGATTGTTTACCCTGTTATGAATACCATGCCTCAGCAAAGTGGTATTTTTTTATCAGCCCACAACTAGTCAAATCATAGTCTCTGTAACCAGAGTGAAGAGATGCAATCCTGCTCTGCAAGAGCTCCCTTCCCATTTTGCAGCAGTTTTCTGCTTCTCATAGTTCAACAACATGCTCTTCAAAACAAAGAAACAAACTGCTTTTCCGCCCCTTTTGTTTTTGTCTAGACAATAGTCTTTTCATATCCCAGAGATTAAAATATGATGAGATGTCTTTGCTTAAACCTGTGCACTAATAAACATATTTTCATGGTGAGACAATGTTTAAAAAGCTCAGTCCTACCTAACAGAACAACTTAGTTAAGTTTGCAGTAATTGAAACCCAAACTTGAGAAGAACTGGCTGGATACTTCATTATTATGGCAGCAGTCATAGTAAATAGAGAGTCGTGGTTGGAGTTACAACAACACTATGTTGATTCCCATCTTCCCATGTCACCAATCCCACTAAAAC
The DNA here is from genome assembly GCF_028858725.1 of Colius striatus. Taxonomy (NCBI): domain Eukaryota; kingdom Metazoa; phylum Chordata; class Aves; order Coliiformes; family Coliidae; genus Colius; species Colius striatus. Next base: position 89,855,042 of record NC_084759.1, read on the forward strand.
CCAGGACAAGTCTTTAAGGTGAGCATTCAATACCACTGGCATTCAGTTTGCAGCTTGTGTGTAAGCTTTGGAAGGGCTTAATTTCTACAGTGAGTATTATTCTCCCTAAAATAGGACTAACTCCATGAAGAGCAAGCCTTTTTACAGATGTGATGGATTTACACTCTCATCTATTCTAACAAAAGGATGAAGCTCTGGACAGTCAGAGTTGACAGTATAACTTAATCCTTCTTAATATTTGTCTTTCACTTTAATCTCAAATGCCACTAACCTACACTTGTTTAAAAACAATCAACCAGTCTCTATTTCAATAGTGGTTTTGTATGCTCTAGAATCAATTCTCCCTATTTGTACTCTCTTCCATCCCTTCACGAGTTTAATTGCCTTATTTTAAAATGTGCAAGAACTATAAATATTGGAAAAAGCAAGCCTTTCAGCCATGGGGCTGAGTAGAGACATGCATATCAGTAAACACATTTCCTGAGTAACAGCACACTACGCAGTTTGTAAAATGCAATTACGCAGTAGCAGTTCTTATCAGGAAACTTATTTACACTGATTCCTTGTAGCAATAGATCAAAGAACTTATTTTACTGACCTATATCTGTACTTAATTGTACAGCGGTTTCTTATATAAATAAGCAAATTGTCTCCCTTTTTTTCTGAATAATTTTCTACTAATGGACAGCAGTTTTCCTGACATAGATGTTTTGCAAAGATTAAGTTTTGAAAACCAAAACTGATGTCTGAATTTAATATAGCTCATCATTGGAAATTTGCAGACATTTGAAACATTGTCTGTCTACAGAAGAAAAGAAGGGCAGTACACGCAATGAGGCCACCATCCCAAGAAGAGACTAGTAGGTTTCCTTATGACAGAAATGGCTAGGTTTTTTTTCCCTCTTGTCTACTTTCTCTTTTGTTTCTACCCACCCATGAAACTGTCTAGACAAGTGTAAGTAACATATATCCAGCATAGGAGGACTGAGGAACACGGAAGGCTGTTCCTTCCTGGCTCCCACTCCTTTAGCAGCCAGGGGTGCACAGGATTTCTCTGCTTCCCAGCTATCCAACCAGGCTGCCATTGAGACAGGACTTACAGTACAGCTGAGCAGACAATGGCCAAGCCTTTATAGGGGTTTTGTAACATTTTGTTTCTATTCTGCTTTAAAAAAATCCTCATAAACAGTGCAAGGATACATCACGTAGGATACATCACCTCTGGACTGCTGCCCTCCACGCAGCCCTATTCATTTAAGGGCCCTGAATGGTTTGGCCACTTCAGCACAGTCAGGAATACCTGCAAGCACATTTGCAGCAATTAGCACTATTCTCCAGACAGCATCAGCTGTGGTTGTCTGTGATTATTTGTGCCAAGTGCAGCTGGGTTAAGAAGCCACAGGGATGAAGCTTTATTGAAGACCAAGTGAAAAGGTCCAAGATGACGCAACAGCTCAAGAAACTAGTCTTTCTATCTCCTGTTCTCTTGAGCTGCTATGGAAATTTCAACAAAATGATTTTTGTTACAAAATGCCAATTTATTAAAAACAAAGGTTCTTATGGGAATATAGCTGTTAAAATTAACCTTCCAGTAAAAAATTAACAGCCTCTTATTAACATTTATAAATATCTAAAGGGTGAGTGTGAGGAGGTTGGGACATCCCTTTTTTCTGTTTTAGCTAGTAATAGGACAAGGGGTAATGGGATGAAGCTGGAACACAAAAAGTTCCACTTAAACATAAGAAAAAACTATTTCACTGTGAGGGTGAGGGAGCAGTGGCACAGGCTGCCCAGAGGGGTTGTGCAGTCTCCTTCCTTGGAGGTCTTTAAGATCCGCCTGGACATGTTTCTATGCGACCTGATCTAGGTGAACCTGCTTCTGCAGGGGGATTGGACTAGATGATCTCTAAAGGTCCCTTCCAACTCCTATCATTCTATGATTCTATGATTCTCTGCTGCTCCAGGAGCCAACATATCTGCTCTTCCAGAATTTGACTAATGGTTTTAGTTTCAGGACTAGATGTGCTCTTGACCTACATTGTTTGATGGTAAGGAGAAGGCATTTTCTCAAAGTCACTCACTGCAGTGGTTTCTACCTTTTTTAAGTAAAAAACACTTGGAGCAGGAGCATGCATCTGAGTCTCCCTCATCCTAGAAGGGAGCTCAAATGCACATCCACACAAACAACACCTCTTAAAGAAGCACAAGCAACTTGTACAGCCAGAAGTATTTAAGGAGAACCATCACAGAGCAGCTGATTGACTGATGTCAAAGGAATCCCTTCTGGCACACAAGAAACCCAGATTAAGCCAACAAAGGGTTTAAACCTATTTCCCCAGTAGTCTCAGTGTGAAGCGCAAGCACCAGGTGACACCTAGCTTGCTCTTTTCCCTATTTGGAGAATACTGATAGACATCTGCTTCATCCCAGAACTGCATGGGAACATTTCTCTCCTATCTCTGTTATCTAAGTATGTTCTTGAAAATGGCAAAACCAGTTACATTAAGGTTTCCTTTGTCAAATTTAACATCAGGATGGCAAAAAGATAACAATGACAGCTAATTCATTACAGCTAATCAAAAAATGCAGGCCATTCGTGTTAATTCATCTTTCAGGCAAGGAGTTTTCTACATCTGGCACAGGCTTCATTTAGGTGGAAAAATAAGTTATCTGAGTTGTTTAAGTTAATAAGACCAGATGAAGATAATAATCAATGCTAGCCTAAATCATGAAGGAATTTTGTGTATCTGGAATAGTTTTACATGCCAGCAAGATCAAAATATCTTCTGCAAGCTTCACAGAACCCTAAACTCAACTATCCCTAGTTTGTGGTTATTGTGAGAAAAGACAGAATACACTCATTAGTTGAGCTGCGTGTGGATGTTGATCTGTGTCAGCAGACACTGCCATATGTGTCTGGGTTTCTCGTCATTTCTTACATAGATGCCCTGAAGTGTCTGAGTGACATTTACCAAGCTGTGCAGGAAAGTGTCACGTATGTCCCATTAATTCTAAGAGAAGACGTGTTGCTGCACTTTTTTTGAAAATTCTCATCATAATTTACAGTGTCTAAGCATTTTGCATTTTCAGTACATGATGACACAGAAGTAGAATAAAAACTGATTATGGTTAATACCTGAGTTTGCAGAATGTTTGAAGAAGTTATTTTTGCTAGAAAGAAGGAAAGAAGCTGCCAATCAACAAAGGCAACCATAGTTTGGAGTGTAGAAAAATAGTTGATATCTATATCTAACTGTATGAAGTAAAGATTTCTTTTAGTGTTGTTCTAGGAGGAGACGGCTGATTAGGGAAACTAATTTATTAACTGATTATTTTCTCTAACCCAGGATATTTCAATTTTTGTATTATGGACCCAGAAACATACACCTTGGAGAGATAGAAGCAATTTCCTAGATCAGGAGCTCTGCAGTCACACAGGAAAAGCATTTGACAATGGAAGACAAATGTCACCTAATTCGTGGCATACATCCCTGCCCTTGCAGGTGCCTGCTGAAAGAAAAGTAGCTTCATCTCAAGTACCCCACCTGCTCTCATTCCAGGGAGACATGCTATTGGTGAACAACAGTTTCCAAGGAAATCAAAATGTTTGGACTCTACTTCCCTGAGATTAAGAAAGGCCACATAAGCTGAAAAACATAGGCTAATATTTTTAAGTAAGTGGAAAATAGTTGAAATATTTTAGGTACAGCTTAAAAACACCTGCCAAATTGTTTTGCTTTAAAAACAGAAAGGCAGCCACTGTACCCCGTTATCTTCTACAAGCTAGTCTGTCTGGCTGTGCTCCTCTCATGTAACATCTCACAATAGTCTTTACTATTGTCTTTATTAACTTAAATAATGACTTTTTCATTTAAAAAAAATTCCCAGCTACCAGTACATTTTAAAAGTATCAGTTACTAGTGTTGATAAAATTATGTTTAAAACAATATGTGCTAAACTGTGCTTTGAAATATGCTAATGTGAGTGAACTTACACATTTTGAAAACACCTCCATTTATCTCTTCAGCTCACATATGTTATAAGGGAGTTAACGAAAAAGAAAGGAGGAAGCCCAAGATACTAAAAAAAGTCCAACAGATGCTGATGGATATAGTGGTCCCAATGAAGTCACTGCTGTCCACACTGGCTATATATGGCTTATGCTTTCTTTTATATCAGGATTGTGGGAAAGGAGAAAGTCTGTGATGTGCTGTGTAATTTAATGTGAGGCAAACTGTAGCCTATTTTTGAGACTAGAACCTAGCATTTGTAATAACCAGGTTGTTCATTTAACATGTACTGGCTTACTAAGTAAAGTAAATTAAAGACTGAGGTGGCAACAATGATAAGCAGTAAATTTATTTGTTCAGTAGGGAGCTGAAACGTGTCGGCTCATGCTTTGATCAAGTTAAATTGAGAGGTTTCAAAGTACACACAGGAAATGCTCCAACAGATAAACTTTGTCCCTGGAGGTTTGTCCTAGCCACTTTTCAGCCTTCTGCACTCTGTTATCTCTTTCAGCAATTCTGTAACTTTAAACACAGAGAATCCATGGAGAAAAGTGACAGTGATAAAGGTCAAAAGTTGACTTCTATGGTGATGGACAACATAAAGTCTTGGTCTTAAGAGACAGGCTATTGGACAGTTGTTGGTGCTTTATTTAAAAAAAAAAAGGGGGGGGGGGGTTGAAACAAAGAGGGTGTGGAAACAATTGGAAAATTAGGGCCTTTTAATATACATTTGATTAGATGCAGTTAAGGTGGTAAATCGTTACTGTGCACCAGTATCCTGAAGTGCTGAGAGCAGTACCATGAAGCCTGGGTTCTGAAAGACCCAGAATCTCAGACTTAGATTGACTACAGATCAAAGAAGGAACAAGTTTTCTCTGAAACACTCGCCATGGACAGGCATTTATAAATAAACACTCTCCTGTAAGTGGGTTCTCTGCTGTCTGAAATGGTGCCTGTTCACACTGCAGCATACCCCTCTGTGAGAGAGCTACCTGGCAGGTTATTTTCACAAAGCTTGTAGGAACTCGATTTTCTCTGAGAGATCAATTGGTTGAAATTTGTCAATACATTCAGAAGATTTGGGGGGGGGGGGGGGGGGGCAGGGTTGGAAGTGAAGGAGATACAAGCATATGCAACTGGGTTGCATAAACTTCATTTCTACAGGAATTGGGATTAAAAGTTGCAGCAATATAAATATAAATAATTGAGCAGGCATAATTCCTACAAAATTGCAGTAGCTAGCCAAAACTTTGTTTCTGCTGTACGTGAAAGGAAAGGCAAATGCTGTTATTTTCCTTAATGTTTAGGTATTTTAGCCTATGATATCTATTTCTTGAGAAGTGAGGACATTTCACACAGAAAACCATGTCTTTTTTTCTCTGAAATAAGGTGTAAAGTATCTTCTTATCTTACGAGGGAATAATAAAATCTCCAGAAACTGGCAGAGGAAACAGCATTTTTCTTTTGCTAATCATTCATTTAATTCATGGCAGCAATACAGATGTATTCATGGAACTCAGTGCTACAAATGCTGACTTATGTCCATCATATGCAGTTTAAAGCTGACAAAGTATTTTACTGTTAGAAATATCAATGCAAACACAACTACATAGATCAGAGAGGTATCTATGTCTGTATGATTAAGTAGTCTCCATGGCCATAATACTTCAGAGTGTCCCAGTCTGACCCTAAAGGAAGCCAACTGGCAAAATCGTACTCTAGTTACTAAATCTGAATTAACTACAAGCACAGTTAGTATGCAGCAGATGTATCTCAGAAGTTTACTTCTATAAAATCCCTTGAAAAAATAAATTGTTGCGGTGGGGTTTTAATACATTTGAAAAAGCTCTAGTTTGTTTCAAAAATCATCTAACATAATCATCTAAGAATAGTAAAGGCAGCAATTTTGCAGTATTGAAGAACATAATAATTTCTTGGTTTATTGATGACCTTTGCCACCATAAAATTATTTTCTCATCGATACAGGACCCGCTTAAAAATCCTGCTGTTTGGCAGAGCACAACCCCTAACCCAGGGAAGTGACCTATTGACTGAAAAGCAACAGTAAAGTTAACCGGTCTGCTAGCACAGTTAATTCATCTGATATACATCCCTTTTGTAGGAGTTAAATGTTAGAAACTTCAAGTACAATCCCAGAATCCCACAAATACCTGCTTCTCTCCATTTCCAGCTTGCCTTTGCTTTTAAACAATATTGTCTATTTCTCTTTTAAAAAAAGAACATACGTACAAACAAGACATTTTCATTCTCTCTGATAACTTGGGATGGTGACCATGGCTGCTGCTGATTATTATGCCCAGGTTAATATCCCATGGTGTACATGGTATGTATTTGTCACTGAATAGCTAGGTTAAAACGCAAATGGTTTCTGCATGTTTCTTCTCGTAATTAGTATCTTTATTTGCACTCTTATGTTTACACAGTTTTCTGGACAATCCTTTTGTGCTTACAATTTTCCTGACTCCCTCATTATCCTACATTAACTTCTTGTTAAAGACTTTGCTGCTATGAGACCTAGAAACTTTCTTGCTTCCCTCAGTGAGATCTTAACTTAGAAAGAACAGTTATAGCAATAATTCAATTGGGGGAAGAAAAAATAACACAGCTGCTTAGCCACGCTATTCAGCACCACTTTTTTTTTCTTTCTTTGCAGCCTTCTTTCTTAAATTTTTCAGTTTTTTAGGAATGGAAGATGTGTGGGGCAGAAATTTTGTTCTCATCTTTGTTAAAAACACATAACATTACTTATTCATGCAAAAGTAGTCCTAAATTTAAGCAAAAAGTAAACCATAACCTGAAATAATTTTTATTTAGAGCTAACAATCACTCCAGGCAATTCATAGCTGCTTTGACTGTAAGTGCACAAGCTTAGCTTCTCACTTGAGATAGATCAAAAATACTCCCAAAATAAACTTTCTTACAGTACTTCCATCAAAATCATAAACAGATGTAGAGATGAAAAATCTTCGAAGCCTGTTGCACCAAAGCAAGAGGTCAAAGTGTTTGGTAAAGGAGTCATTTTTTATGAATGACATCACAATTATGGAAGTTTGATTTCTGTTTGTAAGACAAGGTCCTCACATTGATGGAGACCCCATCAGGTATCAAAAGAAAGGGATCTTTGTCTGAGCAGCAAAACGTGACAGATGGCCTTGTGACCAGCCAACTGACTCGATCCAGACTGCCATCACTTGGATTTCCCTGGTTCTTGCTGCACTCCCCTCCCCTGAGCTAGAGCCTGCTCAGCTCTTTATGAAAGAAAAAAAAAAAAAAAACAAACCCAAAACCCCAAACCAGGACAGCAGTCTTTGGAAGAGGTAGCTGTGTTCAGGGTAAAAATTAATAAAGAAAGAACAAACTACAGCCCCCAAGGGCAGTGCTCAGCCAGGCTGTTCCCAGAATAAGCCTGTTTCTAGATTGCAGTGGATATCTTTCTCAGAGTTGAAGTGCTCTCCAAGGAAGCAATTTCTTTTTCTTTTTCTTTTTTTTTTTTCATCAGACATTTCAATGGGAAAGTTAAAAATAAATGAAACAAATCAAAGGCTTTTGGCTGCTGCTATTTCAGCTGATGTCTCCTCTAGCAAAACACGAGCTTGATAAGGTGCCTGAGAGCTCTTCACGAGAGAAAATGGGCTTCACACAAGATTTTACAAATACAGCCTTCCTCATGACTTTGAGTAATGTTTTGCGTCTGAATGTTTATGTTTCACAGCTATCAGTGAATATACAAAATAGCTCTTCTGTGCAACAGAAAGCAATCTAATAAGTCTGAGCTCCACGAGGCCACTGAGAGAGTTTACAAATGCTTGGAGATTGTGTGTAAGAGCAATCCAGGAGGACAGTACCACTCAAGCGACTCACCTGCCAGAGCTGGACTGCACTGTGTCTGGAGAAAAACAGGTAACCAGCCTGAGTAAAAGGGGCACCTTAACTTCCAGTTGAACACAGGTACTCAAATCTCTGGTCTTGGTTGTAGTCCTGCTAGATCTGAGGGGAAAATCTATAGGCAAAAGAAAGTAGGCTTGACTGAGATGGAATTTAAAGAGGTGGTTTTACTCTAATTAGGGGCTGCAGGAAGTGGATGAATGGAGGAATAAATAACATGTTGAAACAACAGAGAGTTGGGGAAGAAAATATTCTTTTTTAGGTTGGAATTCCATCAAATTCTTGGGGGAGCTGGGGAGAGAGACACAGAACTTTTTGTCTGGGGGCAAAACAATGAAGAGACTGAAAATACTGAAGATGGCTTTCCAGAAAGGAGAGAAGTGACAGTAGATAGGGAATAGAGGTAAAAGTGTCCAATCCTAACACAGTAACCCCTAAACAAATTCAATTCAGTTTTTGAAGAGTGGAAGTATAGCACTCCCTCCAAGATAGAAGCTAAGAGATGCTGAAGTTCATTGCTCTTTTACATACAGGAACAACAGAAAGAACTACTGTGTGCATGAACTTCCCAGCTGCTGTAGGACAATAGGATGAACTGCACATTTATAAGTGGTCCGAAAATAAGCACATAATATGTGAAGAAAGCAAATAGTGGCATAGCGTTTTGACAGTCCTCTCACACTAGGTATTTTCTTGTGTTTTTGCAAGAATGGAGTGGCACAAGGACCATTAACAAAAAGGCCCCTGCCGTCTGAGATCAAGGATGAATTCAATACTGCCCTGCCGTATTTCACCGGAAGATATTTTTAACGGTATAATAGGTAAGAGGATTTACATACAGGACATTTTGATAAAAAGATAATCAGAAGAGTACAGCCAAAGGCTGCTGCACTACTGTTCAGTACAGGGATACAACCTTCATTGTTCCACAAACTATATCACTGCCCAGAATTTTAGTTTCAGAGTACGTGAGGGCAGTCTGTGAGTAAACTGTGCAGGGAAAAACAGCCCACAAAGGATGCAGCTCTTAACAGACTGCCTGAGAAACAGAAGTATTTTATGAGAATCTGAAGATCTTTAACGAGATGACAATATGGACAAAATTAATTTGCCCACAGACATCTCCCAAGGATTGATCCTGGCCTCCTACAATTTTACATCTCAAATTAGGTGGTGACATCATGTACAACATGCCCACTAAACAAAAACCAAAACCCTGGTCAAGGAGAAGAGGGGTTGTTGGCCTCAGTCTGCAAACTGCCTATAGGCAACTTGTTGCCATTGACAAAATGGCCCCAGCAAGTCACCTTCCTCTTTAAGTTGCACTCTCTTACAGCTACAACGTAGGAGCCAGAAAAGAAATATGAACTCAGGATCAGACTGGTCACTTTCTTTAAAGCACAGAGTTCCCTAATTTTGAAATCGTCTCAAAATCATATAATAAGAGAAAAAGTATCTGCCTAGATATGATTTCTCTGGATGCAAAGGAACTGAAGACACTGTTCCTCTTTTACATATGAATAGACCTGGATCTGCATCACTATGCTGATGGGATGTGTATCATTCTTTGGCTCTGGAGGAAGTCTTTAAGCAAACTACACTTTGGAACCTGCTTTGTCAAAATCAAAGCAAACTTTGCAACTCAAACTGTATACATATCAATGTAAAAGGGAAGAAAGAAAAAAGTTGTTTAGCCTCAGAATGAAATATGGGAAACATTTATCGAAGACCCAACTGAGGACAACTAAGTACAAAGTCTTCCAGACTCCTAGTTCAGAGACTGTGAGAGCATGTACCTGACACTGCTACCCAGGTAAGGAAGAGAACTCACTTCCAGGCAGAGTTGTATTCAAAAATACGGGATGGTGATCAGGGGGAAAACTGGTTAAATAGCAGTAACAATGGTTAGGGATTGAAAAATCAAGGTCCAGATGTGTTTTAGAGCAGCCTTGTGTGAAGATTGACACTGAAAGTCCTCTTAAGGTTCACAGCAGATACACAAAATGCTGATTGAGATAAGCAAGAGACGCCATGGGAAATTGTCTAGGCCTCCAACTCTCTTTCCCTCACCCCCAAGTATGACAGAACTACTCCTTTTTAACTTTGAATCAGAGATCATGCACATTATTTTGTAAGGTGGTGTTATCACCAGTGGCAGCTCCCTGTCCCTGGACTGCACACCTCTTGAAAATGGCTTGTTTATGAACTTCTGCCCTCAATTCCCTGAGATAGCCTTGCCCCTGCTAACCTTGTAGTTACATATAGCAGATCCATTTCTGCCAGATGCAGTCAGTCTGACAGAGCAGGACAGATAGCCACAGCTCAGCATGCAAGACATCAAGCAGTCCATAGTACTTGATGGGTAATGGCTCTGCCCCATTACCTCTCAGTCCAATGCATCAGTGAAACAGTGTCAGTACAACACAGTAACACTACACGTGGAGGCAAATGCAGGCTGGCCTATACTTCACATGGGTGGATCACAGAACTGACTGAGAGGAGGGGAGTCTTGGCTACCACTCTGCCCAGGAAGACCTGGCATCCATAGAAGGCAGCTGAGCCTAGTAAGGAGATACATTAGAACTAATGCCAAAAGGGCTCTAGGTCACCATGAACCCTCCAGAGACTGTATGTCCTTCAAATACTTTTAATTTCCTTTCAAAATTATAGCTTGGGCTCATGCCTGTTGACCAGTGGGGGAAAGAATGTGTGCCCAGTGGTACAACCTTCTTGACCATCCTCCAGTGGTCACCAGCTCCTCCTACTTCATCATTGTCTGCCCAGTGTTCCAACTATGGGACTCAGACAAACAACACCCAGGGCATGGGGCCAGCCTTGTCTTCTCCCTGAGTGAGTTCCCAGCTGTAGAGTGTTCCTCCACCTCTTTCCAAAATCCCTCAGTGGTCTAGCAGATAGGGAAAGTAGCATGGGGCTGGCTAGCCCCAGGCTTCCTGGCCCTTCAAGAGGGAGGTGGCAATCCCTCTTACACCATCCTTCAATAATTTACTAGACAGGCACTAACAGCTTCCCCCTATGTTGCAACAAGCAAGTCAAAAACAGTACAGAAGAAGCATCCATCTCTGACATTCCTGCAAGTTTTCTGTAATGGATCACTTCTTATTAATTAGAGAAACAAGTTTGAAACAGTCAGAAGGATACTTGGTGTGCACTTGTGTTTCAAACTGCAACAGGAAACCAAATCTCTATAAAACATGAACATAAAACCTTTGCATTTACTGCTTCTGCTTCCATAAGAGTGCTCCTTACTATCCATTTAGAAAACATAAAATAACCTAAACATCTTTGTTACTATGCTATACATAAAAATGCAAAAAGATATTTTTGAATTCACCTTTCACTTTCTGGCCTGTGAGCACAGAGCCATTGCTCAACAAAATGTACCACAAACACACAGCACCTACAGTATCTCCTGTAGGTTTACTGTCTAGAGTTTCATCAGTTAAAAACTGAGCCAGGGTCCAGCTTCCTACAGCTAGTGGCCATTTCAGATTACTGGTAAACACAGATTATCTTTGAGAAAGTCCGCTAACACTGAAAGGGGTACCAATCTCAGTCTGCACACATAATGCCAATTCTAGAGTCTCTTCAACAGTAGTACGCATAGTGAAGAAAACATCTTAAGATGCTCACTCGGAGACTTTTGCTAATTTTATTCTATGTTGCCTAATTCACCAAAAAAACCCTCCAAAAAGTGTTAAAGAGAGCAACTTTCTTGATTAATTTTTTTTGTCTGGAATTAGTCTAAAGCCTTGCACACTTTCCCACGCTTGCAGATTGCAGGTTATAAATGCGTGGGAGTAATGCAGTTTCGATCTGTAAGGTAGGCTGGGTTTCTGTTAGCTGGCTGCATACCTTTGAGCCCTATCAGCACACAGTGATCAGTGGAATTCCTGGCATTTTTGTCATAGCATCAGAGGCAGTACTTTACAGAGTAAATACCAATGACCTGCTGTTCTGTCAGGGCTCTGTACTTACCTTTTATTTTCAAGTCAAAGGTTAGGCCTATTTATGTAAATCCTCAGCCATGGGCCAAGTAATCTGACCTCCTGGTTTTCATTCTCCTAATTGTTTCAGGTATTTTTCTTGAAAAGTTTGGTCAGTTAAAGCTAGGGATATTTTTTAAGGCGCCTTTGAAGGGCTCTAGGGGCTTTCACAGCCCACCCAGTTTGCAAAGTGGAAACATCAGTGACCTGATGCCCTGGGTACTTATTTTAAATTCATTACCAGGAAATAAGGTTTTGATATATAGCTCCTCCATTCTGAAGAATATCTTAGGGAACACATGCATGCCATTTTTTACTTTGTATTATGTGATCTCTGAAGCCACATAGAGAGGTGATAAGAAATTATACTCCTGTTTGCCCTTCATTTCTACTAAGAACGTTATTCAGCTGTAGTTTTGACTTTCCACATGCTGGCCACTGCTTACAATTCCTTTGTTACTTCACACTTTGCCATGTCATTTTGTTCACAAAAGGGTGTCCAAAGCTGTATGACATGATAAAGAAATTTACTGGTTTTCAGTCCTTTTCACTGAGATTCAGCACTGGTTATATGCTAAGATCAAAAAGTGAGATGAATGTCTTCTAAATAGGAGAGAAATACAGCCAGTTTACTCAAATATAAAGGAGATTTTGTCCTATCACCCATGTGCATAGAAGCTACTTATTTCCCATATGACCAAGAAAAGTCATAAATAACTCCATTGTGGGATTTATTCTCTCTCTCTTTCAGTTACATTACAACTTGAAACCCTTACCAGATTATTACTTCCTTTTCTGGCCATGAATAATCCACACAAAATGCATGCTATCACATTTCAGCATTTATTTCTGCCCTATTCTTGTTCCCATTAAATGTCACTTTAAGGTATGAAGTGGGAAACAATAATTAATGTAAGAATATGTTCTTTAAATTAAGCTGGTACCAGAACTCATGCTGCCATCTGAAAGCAGTAGCTCTAAACTGGAATTTGACTTCTGCGTTTTAGGCCTGTGGGGACTGGATGTACAATCAGAGAACTGAAGTTCCAACTTCTGGGACATTCATTATATGGCTAATTCTCTAGATGTATTCCTTTTAATTATGGGAATAGTCATTTATCTGCTTCTGGTGGAAAAGGGATTGCAAGAAACCAGGCTAAGTGAAAAGCACCATTTACATTCTTCACTGCTGTGTGCTACTGCCTTGAATTACAATGTCCATTTTTTCAACCCTCAGGTAACTATAGCCTCATTCTGAAGGGAAAAAAAATAATTATTTCCTGCAACCCATGCCCAGTAACAAAGAAGCCCTGAGAAAACATTAAGGAAGGAAGGAAGGTCAAGTCCCTCTATCCGAAATCATTAGTAGCTAAAGCATGTAGGCTGGGCTAGAGTTAACAGAAATTGCTGAGGCAAACAGATGAGAGATGAAGGTTTAAAATAATGACAATGGCCCACAAGTGGAAATAGAAGTCAAACTGCCAGAAAAGGTAACGTTACCAGCAGACTCTCAGGCCCTTACAAAATGTGGAATCTACACTTAGAGATAAATTGTTTGTTGAGACTTCTCCCCACCTTGCATGATTTCACAGGCCGCTTGCCATGCTCAGCTGCAATTGCTCAGTATCTCTGCAGCAACTACAACTGCTTCTTATGTGCCAAATTCTGAAAATACTTTGACTTTCTTTGGACTGAAGGAGTCGGCGTCCTTTGGTAAGGCAAGTTCCCTGCAGTCACAATATGAGAACATGATCTGCAGCACTGTCTTCTGCTAGTAATCCCAAATTGCACATTTATACTGATACTTCTGGATCCCCTTAAAGGAGAAGACTGAACTCTACTGCTTTTTTCAGACTACACTGAACTCTATTGCTTTTTTCATATAGCTATCTTCCTAACATAAAACGGAAGTGACTGCATGTGTGACATACCCAGAGGATGAGTGATCTTATTAACATAGAATCATTTTGGTGGAAAAAGACTTTTAAGACCATCAGATCCAACTACTGGCCTCACACTGTCAAGGCCACCACAAAACTGTATCCATCAGCACCTCATCTACAGGGCTTTTAAATATCTCCAGGGATGGTGACTCCATCACCTCCCTGGCCAGCCTGTGTCAGTGTCTAACAACCCTCTCAGGGAAAAAGTTCTTCCTAATATTCAAATTAAGTTGGTGCAACTTGAGGCCATTTCCTCTTGTCCTACCACTCATTACATGGGAGAAGAGACCAACCCTTACCTCAACACAACCTTCTTTCAGGTAGCTGTGGAGTGATCCTGTCTCACCTCAGCGTCCTCCAGACTAAATAATCCCAGTTCCCTCATCTGCTCCTCAACAGACTTGTTCTCCAGACCCTTCACCAGTTTCGTTGCCATTCTCTGGACATGCTCCAGCAGCAAAATGTCCCTCTTGTAGTGAGCGGCCCAGAACTGAACACGGTATTCAAGATGCAGCCTCACCAGAGCCAAGTACAGGAGCACAATCACTTCTCTGATCCTGCTGGCCACACTGTTTCTGGTACAAACTAGGATGCCGTTGGCCTTCTTGGTACACTGCTAGCTCATGTTCAGTTTGTTGTCAGCTGATACCCCCAGGTTGTTTTCTGCCTGGTAGCTTTCCAGTTACTCTGCCCCAACCCTGTAGCGCTGCCTGGGGTTGTTGTGGCCCAAGTGCAGGATTCAGCACTTTGCCTTGTTGGTCTTGGCCTCATATAAAACACATAAGGGGACAGAAAGTCTATAAGTAGACACAGCAGAGCAGGAGGAAAGGTAAACTGCTGTAAGTTGAGCTTTCCCAAGAGCTTGACTAAGCCATACCCTACCATTTCCTTCTCACACCAGACACAAATTCCAGTTAGCTCTTACATGCCAGTACCAGGCTTTGCTATGACCCTACCATGAGCTGGTTCAGCGAGTTAAATGAGGTAAAAAGTAACTTTGTAGGAAAAAGCAGTAGCCTTCAAGCAGTTTAGCTCCCTAAACTGACTCATGACAAGATCAGACAAATATCAATGCTGGCAAAGAAAGAGAGAGCAAGGTGCAGGACCAAACCGTGATTGCCCTGACTTAGACCTAAATTGCCTTGGACATGTGCCCCTAGACAAAGAGCTAAGCTAGTCTGTGTAACATCACAGACATGAAATAATTCCTCAGGCTACTGTTCATGTTTCTATTTACACAGCAAGCCCCTGCTTCAGAAGAGTGCGTGAGGACACATCTTCCTGAGGCAAAAAACTTTTTTCTTCCATGCAGAAAAAGATATGTTATTCCACACACCTCTCAAACACAATCATCAGCTGAGCCTACAACCTGCTTGACCCTTAGTTTTTCTTCTGAGCCCCTAACCAGATATAAGAACTGAACTCTGGGAGCCGTTCAGCAGGGCTGGAACAGCTGATCAGATCTCTGCCAGTTGTCATGGGCTTGTTGAAAGACAAAAGGAGCATTCCAGTTCAGTTCAGTTGGGCTAGCTAAACCACTGCATTCCCAACTAAGTCCAACAGGTTTTGACTCAGTGCCATCGATCTTAAGCACATAGTAGACACAATTCTTACTTGCTTTTTTGTTGTTGTTCTTTTGTTTTATTCTAAAGCATTGCTTCTTATTTCTCTCCCATTTTTGGCAATGTTTCACAGGATTTTGTGTTTTAAACACATGGCTCTCAGAACCAGTATCTTTTTTTCCACATATTTCCACTTTGCTCTGTAGACATCCCTTTTCTCTTTAGAGACAGTGAGATCTTATATCACTTCTGACTAAAAGATATATGACCCTTGGCAGCATCTTGGCCTTATTCCAGAAAAATAGAGTGGGTTTTTTTAATGTCCATGTAAGCCTGTCTGGAAGTCATAGAGACACAAGCCATTTTCCCTTGATATTTCATGTATCAGTTGAAAGGTTTTAATGTATTTACCTCAACTATCTGCCTCCATGTTATAAGTTATGTTTTCTTACTTAATGCCTTCTTGCACAAGGCTTTTGATTTTGTCATATACAGAGCTAGTTATGTATATGGTGCACTCAGCATCCTACCCATTGACTTGATACCCAAAGCTTGCCTCAGAGAAGGTGTGAGGTGCAAGCTTACTTAGCTGCCTTAATCGTGTGCTACAGACTCTCCTAGTCATTGATTTAAACACCCTCCTTACATCCACATACCTCTCTATCACCCTCTGCCAGTGGCTTGAACAATCAAACTGTGCTTTAAACAGAAGTTCACACACAGGAAACATGGAA
Source organism: Colius striatus (assembly GCF_028858725.1). Classification (NCBI taxonomy): domain Eukaryota; kingdom Metazoa; phylum Chordata; class Aves; order Coliiformes; family Coliidae; genus Colius; species Colius striatus. The sequence continues at coordinate 89,871,201 of NC_084759.1, forward strand.
GGATTTCCAGTCCCGTCTTCATACGGTTCGGCTAAGGAGATGAAACGAGGTTTCATTCTCAAGGGAGATATTTGGGTCACAATCAGTGATGGAGATGACCTACTTCATTTCAGTATCCTTGAGAATTACTTTTACTCTCCATTTCTTACTCAAGAGTCAGGCCCAGGCAGATGTATTACTGCAGTATTCCAATTGTCTCAGTTAAACCTGCCAGCCCTGACTGCTCTTGGCACCCCTCATAATACCCCTGGAACCATTCACCCCGTCTGACTGGGCTGCTGGCATGGGAACAGACAGAGCATCTCAGCAAGCCGCACCGGGCCATCCTTGCACTTTGGTACACGCACAGGATCAGTCCATTACAGAGGGCTATTTCAGCATATGCCACGCAATTATGTCAATATCAAGACACAGTGGATTTCTCTCCAACATAATTTCATGAAATCAAGAAAAATGTCCTACTTCCTACAGCAGTACATTGACTCCCTTCCCCCCTAGATACAGTATTAACCTTCTCCACTCCAGCAACCCACTCACTGAGTTGCTGATAGCTACTAATTAAAAAGGCTTTTAACAGACTGTAAAACTGGACTGAGTGAAATTGCTACAGACATGAATTTTAATTTGGATTTCTGAAGTAGACAATTATAGGGTTTTTAAAATATGTACATATATGAACACACATCTTTACTTATATGTTTTTGTACATTTCGCAGAGCATAGTCCTCTTGTGTGTGGGTAAGGAGAGAATGACACAGCTTGTGAATTCAAAATACAGATGACAAGTGGAAGCTGAAGAATTTTTAAATCCTTTAAAAATGCTCCTTCCACAATCCAGGAAAAAGGCTGGTTTGCAGGATTCACCCTAAAAGAATAAACTGCCTAAGGGAGATTTCTTACACCCTGGGCTCTGTAACAAGACCACGTTTCTGGACGCTGTCAGCTGAGATGTCATAGTTCCAAGGAACCATAGTTTTGAAGCTCAGAGCCAGAAGTAATAAGACTTTGAAAAGAGAAGCTAGTGTCAGCTTTCGCTGGATGACTCAGGACATTTCAGATTTTTCCTGAAGAGCTTTGGATTTAATCTATCCATGTTTTCACACCCAAAAATGAAGCAGATTCAGAAGCTCAAATCTGCTCTGGATGGAAGTAAAAAATGCTTGAAATGCAACTTGAGTGAACCCTAGAGGCTCAATACATAGAAGGTACCTTTTCAGCAGCAACGGAAAATATCATGCTTATGTTACAGAAAAGATACAGTCTTTGTCCTTTGAAGACAGTTTCAAGACCACAAGAAATAAATGAGAAATTTTGTGAAAAGAAACTGCAGTTTGCTGGGATCTGGCAGAATTGACTGAAGCACTGACATATTCTGTCTTGTCTATATTGAGACAAAGTGTATCTCCAAAATGTCTTCCTCTCTTCACTTCTACACAAACAGGGCTCACATCCCCTTTCTAAGGACAGAACCTTATTTCCCTAAGTTGTCATTCTGCCTCCTCACAAGTGAAGTTCTCCCCCATTTACTTCCTCTCCAGATAAATAAACAAACAAATGAACATTTATTTTCTACATTTGTTTTCTCTCTGGCTATTAATTAATGCCTTTAAACTGATAGGTTGGGGGCAAATTTTTGGTTTTCTAAGATATTATCACTCAAATCTTAGTTTATATATATATATACACATAAAATGAGCAAGAAAAGTGAACTATGTCTCAGTCATCAAGGTTTTCATAGGGATAAATGGAGATAGTTTTCTAAAACCTAGTTTTAATTAATCTCAGAGGCAAATTAGTTTTCTTTCAATCTAGTGAAACAAGCTGTAGAACCATTCTATCACAGGTCTCTTTTTAAAAGGATTTCAACAAGAGACATGAACTGTACCTTCATTTTCAATCTATAGAAGAGCTACAGAAGTGTTTCTTTAAAAGAAAAGGGCTTTAAGAAACATTATTGAAATGTGGAAAAATAAATAACTCTTATCCCTCATGATCAATATCAGTAGAGGCGAGGACACTGTCAGAAGCACAAATCTCAGACAGAGCTGAAACTCCCCCTGTTGGCACCTGGTAGGCGAGCAAGGGCAATACCTGAAAACCATCTTTCCTGTCTTCATAAGCCTTTTGGAATTTATTTCAAACGAACAGGTACAAATTTTCAGCTATTTGCTCCTTAATACCAGTCAGAGAGAGGAGAGAAAGTAGTCAGATCCTCTAAAATCTGTGCCACTTCTGCTTACTGCACTTCGTGCTTCACAAAACGTGAGATCTGAAAGTGGAGTATATGCAGATAAAGGTGCAGGCTGGTGATGAGAAGCTGCAATGTAAGAAGGAAAATTAACCATAGGGTTCAGTTCAGCCAAAAACCTAAAGCATTAAAGGAAAAGCAGCCTCAAGCTATCCTGAGAGTTTGAGACGAGGGAGCAGTGCCTGCTCAGTATGGATGACAGGCATCAGGCAGTGCTTTTGCTTACAGCCTGTGAATCCATCCTTGGGTTCACAAGGCAGTGATGACACTAGCAGTCAATTCATCCATCATCAAAAAAATAAGCCCTCACAAATAAACAAATTTATCTATGGAACTGGTCTCTATCCAATGGCTGAAGAAAAAAAAATAGGAAGAGGAAGTATTACAAGTGTTAATCTGGCTAACGGTAGAAAATTACTCCAAAGTCATTGGATCCACTAAAAAGTCCACTCACTTTGTGTCAGGAAAGCTACATATCCTGGGGGAATTCTTCAGGGACTGAGTTTCAGTCATTCTGCCAACTGCATTTGCTGTCATTTGCAGCAAATTCCTACAGTCCTTTATTTTTTTTTTCTCCTGCCTATCATAATTAGCTTTCCAGATCATCTTTATACTCATGAATTAGGGTTAGCACAGGCAGTACTGTTTGCCTGCAGATTGAACATATGCTGTAGGTCTTCTTGTTCTCGTATCTAATGGTTCTTCTAACTCTCAAAATTCAGAGGAATGCATCTGAGAATGCCAAAGGCAAGAACTAACAAGACTGTTAGCAATGCAGAGGCAATACAACTGTGAGGAAACAAATCAGTGCCCATTCTGCTGTGTGAACCATCAACACCTACATTCGCTAACCTGCTGAGTTAAACACTGCTTTTGACATTGATGTCAAAACCATAAGATGGCCAAGTGTTTCTAGCATTGTTTGCCATACAGAAATGTAGGCAGATTGCTGCTCCAAACATGTTGTGCAAATTACTGTATAAAAGTCCTCTTTATATAAGATAATGTCCTCGTGACATGGTTGAATTAGGAGTTTTTGCAACTGTGGAAAGGGTTGGACAGCACAGCCTTGTGACATGTGAGATCTGGGAGGAGACATCTCACCCCTCTGTCATAAAAAGCAGGAGATATAGAGGATTTCCTTAAACTGTTTATTCTCACCAAGGGAGGGATCATTTTGCAGTTAGGGTCAAACTCTGTGCCTCAAGGCATGCTGAATGTGTCCTTTCCTCTACACCAGTCCTACTGACTCAAGTAGGGTCCTACTGACCCTACTGACTCTGAAGGAGTGAAGTGTTATCCATGATAGGTACAGACGTTGGAATCTCATTATGCTGGATTGACCCCTCATTTCTTTACTTCCTGCTGCAGCTGGGCTGTGCTAGCAGGAGGTCTGCTCTGATCTTTCTCTTCTTGTGAAATCATTATCTCAGAAAAAGCTAGCTAGTCATTAAATATTAAATGAAATTAAACTCAGTACACGCAGTTGTTCTGACAAGTCATTTTAGTGACAGCAGAATTTTGTTCCTACTTTTTGAATAAAAATGTGCAGAGACTACTAAAGTATTTTAGCACTACACTAAGAAACAAATATCATTTCTGTCTGTTCACCCAGGGGAGGAAGAGTTAATTACAGGTGCATTACCCCTCAATATACCACATCATGAGCAGGAAGTTGAGTTCAAGCATCCTTCACACTGCCACAGTATCCACCAACAGAGAATTTCTCACCTCGTTGCAATGTCTCTCTGATCTTCCCTCAATTCACATTTGTGACCAAAGTGGAGCACACACGCTACAGGCACCTGACACAGCCTTAAGGAACTCACCCACCATTCCCCATGTTGTGGCATTCCAGAACTGGAGCAAAGCCCGTAGGGACCTTGTCCATGACAGAAGTTGTATTTGAAACAGTCATTCTATGATAAGCAATTCAGAAGGGTCCTTGGAGGTCCTTTCAAGCCCCTGTAAAGCACACACATGACAAAGTCCCTGGATGAAAAAAAAAAAGCCAGCAGATGGCAGTAGGCAACTAGAGTAGGAACTGGGACCACCTACAGGTGCTTGGGGCAGTCCCTGCAGAGGAGCCCCTGGCAACTGAGTGTCCTGAGTGTCTTGTGTGGGGGCTACCATATACAGACATACTATGCAACATCTGTAGAAGCAGTTGTTAGACATCTAAGTTCAGTTTGGAGGAAATCGCAGCACTTGTCCCAAGACATTGATGGGCTGGAAGAACGTGTGTCCTGGACACTGAGATTGTAAGGGACCAGCTGCATCAGCTGAATCTTGACAAGCCCATGGGGCCTGACAGGATTCATCCCAGAGTACCAAAGGAACTAGCAATGTTATGGTAGGACTCCTCTCAGTCATCTACCAAAGGTTTTGGGAGTCTGGGGAGATTCCTGCTGACTGAAAGCCGGCCAATGTTATTCCAATCCACAAAAAGCATGTGAGGGAAGACCTAGGGAACTCCAGACCTGATTGTCTAATCTCAGGTCCTGAAAAAATTATACTAGGAGATTATACTAGGTACTATTGAAAGTCATTTAAAGAATGAAGCCATCCTGAGGAACAGTCAACATGGAATTCCAAAGGGAGAGTCCTGTTTTACTAATTTGATATTCTTCTATGATGAGGTCACCAACCAAGTGGATGAAGTTTCTCCAGCTATTGTCCTTCACAGCATTCTTCTGGTCGAGTTGTCCAGCTGTGGGCTAAGTAGGTTCACACCATGTTGGTGGAAGAACTGGCTGAAGGGCAGAGCTTGAAGGGTTGTACTAGTGAACAGGGCTACATATGGCTAGTGACTGGTCACCACCAGTGTTCCTCAGGAATTCTAAATACACTGTTGTTCAATGTATTTATCAATGATCTGGTTGCGGGAGTTGAATGTACCATTATTAAATTTGCTGATAACACCAAAGTGGGAGCTTCTGTTGACTCTCTTGAGAAACAAGAAGCATTGAAGATGGATGGATAGATTGGAGCACTGGACAATGATTGATGGGATTAAACTTAACTAGTCCAAATGACCCTGAACATAGGACAGAATAACAGAAACACAAGTACAGACTGGGAGCAGAGTAGCCCTGCAGAAAGGGATCTGGGATGCTGGTTGGCAGCAGGCTCAGCAGTGTGCCCAGGCAACCACATCCTGGCCTGCATCAAACACAGCAGAACCAGAGGGTTAAAAGAGGTGATTGTCCTACTGTTACGCAGCATTGGTGTGGCCTCACCTGGAGTACTGTGTGCAGTTCTGAGCCCCACAATTTAAGAAGGATGTGAAGATCCTTCAATGTGTCTAGAGAAGGGCAATAAAGCTGGTGAAAGGGCTGGAAGGCACATCCTGTGAGGAGTGTATGAGGAACTTGAGTTTGTCTAGTTTGGAGAAAAGGAGGCTGAGAGGTGACCTTATTGCTTACTACAGCTTCCTGAGGAGGGGAAGAGGAGAGGAAAGTGCTGAACTCCCTGGGATCCAGCCATAGGACAAGTGGTGATGGTTCAAAGCTGTGTCAGAGGAGATTTAGACTGGACATTAGGAAACATTTATTTACTGCCAGGGAAGTCAAACACTAGAACAGGCAGGTAGCTGGTGCCCTGTCATGGTTTTGTGTGGAGCTGTTTCTGGTAATGGGGAAGGGGCTGTAAGATAGGTCATGTAAGAAGTCTGGGTCAGACCCACTTCTGGGACTGAGTCAATTAGGCACCTCCACAATCGCTTTTTAAGAAGAAGTCAAAAGAGGAGGATTCTTTCTCTTCCTTCTGTTCTTCCTTCTTTTCCAGCTGGTGGTGGTGGTGCAAGGAGTTGGAAGAGAGAGAGAAGAAGCCATGCAGACCCTAAAGTCAGTGAGGGAAGAGAGGAGGAGGTGTACTGGAGCAGAGACGTCCCTGCATCCTGTGGAGAGGATTGGTGAAGCAGAGATTTGTTTGCATTTCATAAAAGACTCTGTGCCAGGGGTAGTAACTAGGCTCAGAAGAGGCTGTGTCCCATGGGAGGGACCCTGCATCGGCAGAAGCCACAGCTGTTGGGAAGAACCCACATCAGAGAAGTTCGTTAAGGACTGTGTCCTAGGGGAGGGACCCTGTATTGGAGCAAGGAAAAAATGCAAGGAGTCATCCTCCTCTGAGGAGAGAGAAGCAGCAGAGTCCATCTGTGAGAGACTGACCACATCCCCCATTCCCTACCCCTCTGAACTGTTGAGGAGGAAGGAGGTAGAGATATTGGGAGCAGCGAGCTGGGCCTGGGAAGAAAGGAGGGATGGGAGAGGGAGATCTTAAAGTGCTGGTTGTATTTTTCTCATCATCCTGCCCTGTTTTTTCTTTCTGTTCAGTTCTGGTTTTTGTAGGTAGTAAAATAAACTTTCCTTACTTTCCTCTCTAAGTCAAGTGCTGGAGTCTGTTTTGCCCAGAACCATAATTGGCAGTGAGTCCTCCCTGTCTTAATCCACAACAACCTTGCTTATCGTTTTTCCTCCCATCTTGCTGGGTCCTCCACCATCCTAACGAGGGTGGAGGTGGATGGGGAACAGTGAGCAAGAGATTGTTGTGGTGCTTCATTGCTGGCTGGGAAAAACTACAAGATTTCCCAAACCTGTCAGTATTTAAAAGGCACTTGGACAATGTCCTTAATATGCATTAACTTTCGGTCAGCTCTGAAGAAGTGGTCAGGCAGTTGGACCAGATGATCAATGGAGGTCCTTTCCTGCTGAGCTATTCTGTTCTGTTCTATTCCCTTCCCATCTACAGCACCATGCATCCCAAACATCGGGCAGAAAAGGACATAGAGGATCCACCAAGGAGAGCAAGGCTGTGGACAACATTTATAGGAAGCCCTGTATCTACATGGAAGCTGCTGATCAGGAGTTTCCTTCCTGGGTGTCAGTTTCAGCTCAGCAAGGTGACCTGGCACTTACCTAGATGAAAGGTGCTCACATAGTCCTGTGATGCTGCTCCCAAGAGCAGCAGTGAAGTTTTGAGAGCAGCAGTTTCAGTAGTTTTGCTGTGGTCATGAGGCTCTGTTCTGAGCGACAATTAGCCACAAGAAACTTAAATGTGGCTTCCTATCTATTCATGAGCTGCACACAACAAGCAAATTTCCTTTTAGTATTGCTTACATTCCTGCACAGGAGTCCTAAAGCCTTAAAACTACCTGAACATCCATTTTCATTTCTCAACTGTGTTTACAAACAAACACCTTATTTCAATTTGTGATTTTTCAGATACCAAGGTGTTCATCTTTATTCCTTTAGAACTGTTTGTAGTTTTATAGGTTTTGTTCTTTTCTGAAGGTGCTATCTGTAACTTTACTGTGCTAACTTTACTTTTAGCCTCAAGTGCTTCTGTGGAAGCATTTCAAAGTGAAGGAATTTTGGAAAAAAATAATCCAGAGTACTTCAAGAAAACTGTAAATCACATTAAGTGACTGAATTATTGCAACGTATTAACAAAATGTCTAAATGTCTAAAGTTGGACATTTTCAAGGTTGTTTTAAGTGTTCAGAGGGAAATATATTAAAAAAAACCCCACCTTAATACTTTCACTAGTTCTTTAAGTCTCAACTGTTTTAAATTGTTATAATGCTATGCTTTATTCATAAAAGGTAAAATCAATTCATTCCACATAAATCCTGACTCATCAATCAGGGCAGCAAGTAGGAAATGGAGGAAAGATAAACTGCACTATTCAAAATAAGCAGACTAGTAGAGTGATTCAGAGCACTTAAAATTACGTGCCCATTCTGAATCATCCTCTAGAGAAGTGTCTCTCCAATACCTTCAAGGGGAGTTTAGAAGCTAAGTCTCCTTTGGCTGAAGTAATTCATTACGAACTAGCTCTTTCATTTAGACCACCAGTTCCCTCACAGATCCGTAATACGCTGCTTGTAGACCCTCCAGTTCCACAATTGCACCATGGGGTTAAGGGAAATAGGGACTTTGTGCCACTCATTCACATCCATAGCAAATTCTCATTTTTCTGAACATGCAATCATCCTTGAAAAATGTAGAACACAACCAGCAGGAAAAACGACCTTGCAAACAATGGAAAAAGACAGAAGAGATGAATAAACAGTGAAAATATCAGTGCTAAAGGACATTGGTCTTCACTGTCTGTGGTGACATGACACACAAGAACTTTTCCTCGTTCTTACTGCAAGAAGCAATGAGGGAAAACCTGCCTGAAAATATTTATTCATATTTCAAGTATATCAATTTGACCATATTTACAGTCAGTATGTATCCACTTTATTTGATCATTCAAGCACCCACATTCTACCAAGCTGTATATTTAACAGTAAAATTCACAATTTCCACTGCTTGGTGTGCTACAGAAGCCGTTCAATCAGAGAATAGAAATGATTTGACCACGAATTTGCAACTGTAAATATTTATATCTAAGCATTTGTAAATGATGTGCAGTACAATAATTGCCAAATCAATTCAAAAGGCAAAACTGAATAAATTAATGGCTATGAATTATTCATAAATTTTACCTTCTCATATAGCAAGTTCATTATTTTTCTGTGTAACCAGTAAGCAGCTAATATTTGTGAGTGCATTTAAAGTATCGATTAGTCTTCTAGACACTATTCAGAGCATTTAATCAACAGAAGATTTCAATAAATATTAAGCTTGCATTTGGGGAAAGTATAAGAAATCTTGAGTTTAGGGATAATGCATGCTTACTCCAGAGTATAAAGAAAATGTATTTGCAATTTATCCAAAACATCAAGAGATTTTTCCATAGCTACTGAGCTCAGATGAGTATAATAATAAACTAAGAATTAATTGACCATGAGTCTTGCAGGCTAAAAGGACTGAATTCCAGAGAAGAGATTTGATTGATCTTGGGAAGATCGAAAGACAGACTATAAGAATATTCCGACTAGATACACTCTCTGGAGAAGCCATAATTTTCTCCAAAGGTCAGAAAAATGTCACATTTCTCTTGCTGAGAAGAAAAGACACAAGACACACATCCTACACCTTGAAGATCTTGGGAAACTCAGAAAACAGCATGGAGACAGGAAATGACAGCAGCTCTGGGAGGGGTTTTATGTTCCATCCTGCGATGAGGCTCAAGGACAAACCAGGGACATTAGCCTCCACTTGGCTCACTGACCCCCACAGCTGTGCATGGATTTCTCCCCATAGACCTTCATGCAGCAAATCTTACTGCCAGTCACATTCTCAGGCATAACATCTTTGCTGAAACTGCCTGTGAGCCAAACACATCTAAAGAGCTACCCATCCCTGCCTTTGACTTTCCCTGGAGATTGCGCATTAAGTTGTGTTTCTTGCTTCCGGTGACACTTTAGAACAGAATTGCTGTAGGTCAATGTAATTTGTGCACTAGTGGTAGGAAAAAGTGCAACAGTCTCTCTGGGAGACATCTTCCTAGTTACCAAGGTAAAAATACCAGGAACAAGATTTGGATTGATGGGGCTCTGTCAGTTAAGTTAGTCAGAAACGCTTTTAAAGCTTTTCAGAGGCCAAGACAGTCGATAATGATTTTATATTAGATTATTTTATACCAATTATCTCTACTTGTTCTCTCATTTGTTTTTTAAATGAGTATGTGTTTGCAGGAGAGGAAGAAAAAAAGTAAAAAACCTTGGCTGTCATGTTTAACTACAGCTGTAGAGAAGGTCCAGTCTGAGAGCTTACCTTCAGAGGAAGATACCTTTGTACAGTTAACCCATGCAGCAGCTTCAAAAAGATTATTGGTGATAGCTTCTGGTTTACAAGACCAGATAGCTAAACCTTACAGATCACTTTATAGTATTTTATAGCATGAGGAAGTGTGTACATCTGCTCTTCCCATAAACTTCAAGTATGGAGATATTTCCAGATAAGACTAACTTATCTCTGCAACCAAAGCAATGAACAAAGGCTGCAACACAGACAGTGTCCATGGACAGACAAGATGTAATAGCTACTAGATTTTTAATGTTACAGTCAGCTGGCCTGCTTCTCCGTGTTTTGCTTGATTTGGATGATGCAAATAGAAATATTTTTCTGTGTCCACAAATCTAAAAAGGTTAGAAGACATACAGTATTACTGCAAGGAACAGAAATGAAGGAGTCATAGAAATTAAAGGCTCTGAGGTATTTCCAGGATGTCATCTAGCCTAGTGCTCCTTTTCTGAGTCAGGACTAAATATTAATAGGTTATACTTAAAAGAAGTTTGTGTTTTTAGAATAACACCAGACTGCCCAGTTGAACTCATTCCACTCTTATCATAAAGGCTGTTCTGCTTCCACTGAAATCTACCTTAAATTTCTTTGCTTTGTAAACCAAGCTGCTACTGTGGTATTCTTTCTCCAGCAGTTGTAGATAAGCACTGATCACCACCTGTTTTATAAAAAGATCTTATTTCAAAATTTCTCCTGCTCCCCTCTTTGGTTTCTTTTTTCTAGATTAAACAGCTCTATTTCCTTTGGCCTTTTTCACAAGTCATGTTAGCTAATCCCACCACCAGTCTTATTCTCCTCTTCCTTTTTATTTGCTTGAAGTAGTTTAACTCCAGCTAGGTATACAGTTCTGTCAGTAGCACCAATTCAGGCAAGTGACATACATCACATCTTAAATGTGGCATGGCTGTCGAGTCATCTGTGCATTCATATCTGTCACAGAGTCCATTGTTTTCAGTAGATTGTGGTGCAAATGTGGAAAGGCTTAAACAAAGCTTTGAGAAGATAAAATGAAAAGTTAAACTACTGGAAAATTTGTGCAATGCACAGTACAAAGAGGAGAAGCTATTTCTGTTTGTATACTAACTAGACATTCGTACATTTAAGGAAAGCCCCAGGAAATTAAGGAAGATGTTCCTTGTGCTTTAAGAAAAGAAGAAAAAAGACAGAATCTATGTGCAGGACTTCTTAGCTGGCCCACACTGCTCCTAATAAAGTCCAGAATTCAGATGAACTCAACATACAAATTATATGTTCATCATTAGTCTGTGTCAGTCAAGTAATTTGGATAGATGTAGCCATGAAAAATTACCTTAGCCCAAATTGGTTTCCTTGGGCTCCTCCATAGACTATGAGAGTTCCAAGAGGATTCCATGGGATGTCATCTGCAGCACCACGTCTCTCCACTGAGCAATTCACTCTCACAGAGTAAGTCCAAGGAGATGAGGCTCTCCACATTACAGATGGGCTTTATGAGCTGTTACACTGGGCCTGTATCAACTAAAGCAAGCCTACCTAGTTCACTACTCAGAGCTAGCTGTAATGAATGACTTAGCATTGTAAAAATAAAAGCAGCAGCTATGTAAAGAATAATTGGCCATCAGACCTAAATGAGGCATTTATCACAGAATTACTAGTAAAGGACTTCTAAGACTACCAGATTATTTAAAATTTGACTTCAGCTTAGAGTGACATTTCCATTTTTCACAAGACCATGTTGCTGACTAATACATACTACTGTTCCACTCTCATATCTAAATCTTCCTCTGCCACACTGCTGCTTAGCAGATACTACCCACCTGACATTTGTATTCCTCTTCCTAAATGTCACAGCTGGTACATTGAACATCCTTTTGTTTACTCACCCATCCATCTCTCTCTCTGGCCAATCCTCTATTCATCTCCCTGTGTGACCAAGTTCATTTTGAACTCTAATCATGTCCTCCAGAAGATCTCGCAGCACCAACTGAAGTGTCAGATTTTAAAGGCATCTCTTCCATCAGTCAAATTGCTTGTAAAAAAGACATTCTTGCATCTCATTGTATATCAGAAATAGTATAACATACTTTCTAGCTTGACAGAAGAGAGACTGACTCTCTTTGAGAATAATTTTAGCCATTTGTGAAACTAGCCACCAGTGATTATCATTTAGTATTCACATGAATGAACTAAAAGACCATGGTCATATGAAGTGCAGAACAGTTATATTTTTCATAGTCTGAAGACCATTCAAGTCATGTGAGGCATCTCCTGATGAACTTGATTTGTGAATGTGTTTGAGCTTGCTAATCCCTATTTAAAAAATGGACCACATTCTGTCATCATTGACTCAGGAGAGAGCTCACTCATGGCAAGTGGTGTGCAATGGCCATTGACAAACATTTTGCATGTTTGCTTGATGAAGAAACAGAGAAAACACTCAGCTGTAAACTTGAAATTTTAAAAGCTGCACACAATCACAGAAACAAGACTGCAGGTTAACTGCAAGTCACTATTTATGTATATTAATGACAAACTGCACATGTAGTGTCGGTGCAAATCCTTCACTAGCCTCTTCCAGTCAAAAATCACTTTATCCAGGTGTCTGTGCCAGGGGGAATGATCACAGTGCAAGGTACTTCATCTTTATCTTCAGTCTATATAGCTAAAGGGGGGACGACAGCTCCAGGTAAGCATTAGGAAAGGACAAATGTTTGTTGAAGCTTTTTTAAGCCTCATTTTTCCTCAAGGAAACAGAACGAATCTCTAGAGTACTTTCTCATTTTGTTCAGGCTGAGCTTAGCAACATAGAGTTTCTGGAAACCAGCAGTTCCTCATGAATACCAAAATGATTTTCAAGTTTCCTGACAGACATGTATTAATTTGATTCTGTCAAAGCTTTGGGAAAAGATTCTAGACACCAAGAGGAAAATCTGTAACTGTCATGCACCAACTTTCCCACTGGCATGTCCAACACTCTGTGCTAACCTCAGTTCTTGCTGGTCCCACTGGTGTAATGGTCCATGTCCTCCTTTGTGTCGGGTGGCCAATCCAAGATTCCCCACTCCACAGCTGTCAAATTGGAGAACATTTCTCACTTGTTTTACACAGTATTACTTCTGCACACTCTGCTGTACCTTCTCCACTACCATCACCTGCCTTCCTTACTCCTTCCCTCTACAACAGACACATAGGAATCCTTACCTATATAATCTTCCTTCTCCCTATAGTCCCATCTTCTTGATTTATGCTTTTTTCTTCCTAAAATTTTTCCAGGTTGCACACCCACAGAAAAGATAGAATCATAAATAAACCCTAAGTATCTTAACATGAGCAAACTACTCTGAGAGGTATCTACTGAAGTAAGTGTTGCCCTGATTTATCACCTCACTCCCTCATTCCTATCGTTCACTCCTACTATCAAATCTATACCAAGCCAGCAATCTTTACAAAGAAAGAACTTGACCTTTACATTTCCCAATAAAGCATGTAGCAATATCAGTAGATTTCATTAAAATAGATTATCCTGTTCCTACAAATGCAACACAAGAGCCCAAACCACAATGAAAAGGTTTGCTGCTGTAGATCGCTACTTAATAGTGGGTACATATACACCAAAGACTAAGACAAAGCTAAAACTATTTGCCTAATCACTGATTTTTAGAATTATTGAAAAGCACTTTCAAAATTACTAAGAATTGCAATACTGACTTGAAAAGGAATCTTACTATCACCATGGATGCAACTGATGTGGAACTTCATATTTACACTGTCACTTAATAATATTTAGAATATGTCCTATTTCCAAAGAAAACTGTAATCAAAGTACAAGGCAAATCTTGCCCTGTGTTTGCTGAGAATACAAGAATCTTGGATGCATTCTTCATTAGTTATGTCTTTTTTATGCTTGTGTACTTCATATGACATCAACACAAAGCAGCACAACGGCAAGGTAAGCTGTTAGCGATGTTTCAAATGCAAGATAACTATGTGATTTGTTAAACACTTTGAGAGTAACTATTACTTTCTTGTATTCCCATCATACTCAAACATCAACGAAATCACTCCTCTGATTTAACACAAATACTAATCACTGGCTTTATTATGACTCATTATAAAAATACTGCGGCACTTTATTCTCAGAGGTTTCTGCCCACCATCCTGGCTTGGATAGTGACCTCATACCTAGAGAAAGGTGTACGAACAAGCTAAAAATAGCATGGTATTACTTTGACATACTCTCCCAGTTTCCAGCATTTTCTTGAACTAAAAGCAGTTTTGCTCAAAGTTCTCTACAAGATCTTCTGTGATGCCTCTAACTTTTTTCTGAGCACTGAATTAACATTGTGCCCTGTGACAGGGCACATCATGACATAGAATCCAACTCTTTGCAAAAGAATGGGCTTAATAACCAGATGTAAGTAGGAACATTTAGTAATTACACATTGCAAACATACATGTTTCATAGTCATAGAAATGCTTAAAGGCTGGAACAGACTTTTGAGATCATCCAATCTAACCCCCTTCCAGTCCTCTTGTAGGTGTCTTTCAATGTAGACACCTGAAATCAAGGGCTAAGTCCATCTACCCAGATATATTCAGACAATTGCAAGCAATTCTAGCTCAGGAGCCACGGTAGCTACATTTGCTCCCTAGAGCATCACAGGTCCTAGTCCACTTACTCCTCTCCCCATAAAATTTCACGTGAAACACAAAAATAATTTTCCAAATGATAGGAATTGATGTGTTGTCATGAAAAGTTTCCACTTCAGTGAGCTAACATTTCTGACAAGAATCAACCCCAAACTTATTTAGTGAGGAATTTCAAAGTAGCTCTAATGACTGACCTAACTAGGCTCCCCAGGCCTTGCTCACAGATTCACAGAATCTTAAGGTCTGGAAAGGACCACAAAATATCATCTAATCTAATCCCTCTGCCAGAGCAGGACCACATAGAGTAGGTCACACAGGAACTCATCCAGGTGATTTTTGAATGTCTCCAGAGAAGGAGACTCCACAACCCATCTGGGCAGTCTGTGCCAGTGTTTCCTCACCCTCACAGTGAACAAATTCTTCCTTATATGTCTTTGGAACCTCTTATGTTCCAGCTTATACCCATTGCCCCTTGTCCTGTCATTGGTCAAGTCTCACTGTACTGTATATTCACAGTTCGATATATGTGTTGATCTCTTCCTGATGGCATTTGGCTTGATTTTGTATCACTGAAAAATAAACAGAATGTTTGCCAGTGGCTTCAGTGAGAACAGATTGAGACTATAAAGACAATCTCCTTCTGGAAACCAGTAGCTTTCTGTTAATAGAGGAATCCATGGGAAAAAAAAGCAGCACGACCCCTGGACACATTTCACTATCTCAAACATTTAACTTCTTGAAATGGAGGATGTGTAATTAAAATGCAGACACTGAAGATAGATAGATAGATAGATAGATCTATCTATCGCTGCGTGTGCACAGTAGCAGTTCTGGAAGTCACTACTGAGGGTCCTAAAAGTGAGGCAGGGAAATGGTAATGGGCACTGAGCCATAGAAATCCTCTCAGAGGTGGATAAGAGATCACTGTGTCACACTCTCTGCCTGGTGCCCAGCAGGACCAGTGTCAAGCAGCGTGGATTGCACATATTAGCTGACATTTTCTTGGGAGAACCTGATGAGGAAATAAGGAAAAAATGATGTTTTCTAAAATTCTCTGCATACATTTTCAATCAAACAACAAAGAAAGAAACCTGCAGTGGCTAAATGCCTGATGTACCAAATCTAGGACCGATGGTACAGTTATTTGCAACTTTTTTTAGCTTCATTTTACACTAAAAAATACAGCAATGTCATTTCCTACAAGGTTTCAAGAATGCTTCGAGTGCACGAGGAAGTGAGCAATTCTCTTTACCCTGACACACAAAAGTCTCAGTTCCTCATTAACCTTTCTACAGGCTGTGATCTCCTGTTGTTCTGCAGAAGAGAATTTGTTTGGTTGGGGAATTCTTGTTTCCTGTTACTTCATAGCTCTGCAGGGAAATAATGTGTGATTTCAAAGAAGAAAGAAAGTAAAAATGGCAAGGGAAAAACACAAGTATATCTATTATTTTTCTACACTAGGTTATCTCTAGATTGCTGTGCAATTGCCTCATATTTAAAGAAACCTAAGGGGAAATCAAGCAGTTTGCATGCAGTCCAAAATACTGTGTTAGATCATATCTGAATCTGACAGTATTTAAAGCCCATTACAGCTAGAATACAATCACACATAAGCACAGGCATCCATACTGGTTTTGCAGCAGTACAGCTTCCTCACTGCTTCACGTGGTAGGGACCATGAGCTCAGAAATGTGTCAGGAGACAGAGGAAAACAAGGTGATCTCACTACTGCATCACAGAGCTTGAGGCAGGGCCAGATGGCAGATCTCCACAGAGGCTAACACCGAGCAGCCCCCTTCCCCTACCAGGTCCATCACCACGTTCTTAATCTCAACACTTTATGAGACTGTAAAGAGAGTTCAGGTCCGTCAAGTCCTCCAGTTCAGTCTATAAACTGCACATAAAACAGCTTGATACTGTCTTTCACCTACTCCTTGTTATATCCTTAGTCCTCTTACCTCTTCTTGAAGGTATGCCTTCATCACTGACAGAGATCCCCTTATTCAGCTACAAAAGGGAACTTAGTTCATCTTCAGGACCTCTGTCATCCTCCCAAAGACACTATATTATCAGCCTGTCATAGGTCCTATTTCTAAGTCTCAGGAGACATAAATGTGCTCGGACAGAGGCAACCTCCCCATGCCACTACCAACCCACTGCCACAGCAGCTCACAGTCACTTGGCTTCTTCCTTCCATCATCCAAAGCCCAGCAGGTGAAGCAACCGGTGCTAAGCAAGCACTGAAGTAGCTCTATTTTGGTACCTTCATAAGGCAGTTAGGGAATCATTTCTGGAAATAAATCACTCACGATTGACATATGAACAGTGGCTGTACTATATGCTGTTCCCCAAGTCAATTATTGTCTGTAAAGAGCTGTATGATATGACAGAGGTGACAGAAAATGGGTCTCTTGTCTGAGCTACACATCCAGACAACTAGCCAGAGCCTGTCACACGTCTTTAATCTGCTTACAAAGGTATCTTAACTATTAAATTCCCGTGGAAGGTAAATAGACCAAATACATTAATGTGATTTTTCACTTTTTTTTCACATATCCGTAAAATATATATAAGACGCATTCCAGTGATTAAAAAATAATAATAAATAAATATAAAAAATAAAACAACTCCCTTGCCTCTTTCCCAAAGCCTTTAAAAAACAGTATGCATGAAGGATGCTCATGGGCACTCAGCAAAGAGCTGCATCTTTTTCTATAGCTCTTACCTGGGGCAGGGTGCCAGGACATACCACAGCCTGAGCAAGGAGCTGGCGGACAAATCACAACAGAATTTGATCCGAACATTTTAAACTTTACTCTTTATGGCCTAGTTCATTCTTCCTATCTACCCCACTATTCTTTTATTGCAGGACTTTGTCATATATTATAGATACCTTTTTACTGTCCACAGGCAAAGGTAGCAGTGGATAAACATTTGATTTCTCTCTAGCCAATGGGCAGCTGCTGCCTAGGAAGTGATAAATGAAATGATAAAGCGTAATCAAAGTCTTATTGTGTATTATGAGAAGAGTCATATATCAAAGCTAGGTTCTGAGGTTTCCAACCTGAGTGAGTTACATGATTTTATAGCTTTCTTGATCATAAAAGGAATCTCAGATGTCTAAATCTTACCAAGCTGTTCACTTTCTCAACATCCTACTGTATGGTGTGATTTCTGGATAAATAAAAACACAAAAGCTTGGTAAAGGACCATAGATGTTATCCTGTGAAATTACATAGACCACATAGAGCCAAATTCCAGAAACAATGAGAAATAAGAATATTTTTTCAAAAGGGAAGTCTTGGGAGTTTTTGACTGAACACAAGTACAAAACTAAAGATTTTTTTGGCACATTTTGAATGTCATTTAAAAAAAAGTTAAAAAAAAAAAAGGTAAACAACCAAACTCCTCATCCTTTGCATATACTTTTAATTAAAACAGCATCTCATCCTGGTTGTTTTCTTAAGTTGTTTTTTAGAATTTGAAATCCTTCCTGCTAACGGGCACAACTGAAAATGAACCGTTTGAGCTCAAATGTTTTCTCAGTGTGCCAAGAACAGACCATAAAGTGAAAAAAAATGCAAACCCTAATTAGCTTACTTGTCTCCTACAACTAAACTAACAAGCAAAGGCGTTTAAAGAACACCGTTTAAAAATACTGATATCGAAGGAAGAGACTGCTGATAATCCTGGATTCTGTTGCAATTATTCCATATTTTATTACACAATTTAGAAAGAGAATTGCAGCAATTGGAGTGCTTACATTACTAGAAGAGATTAAAAGATTTTCTTATCAGACAATTCAGAATTGTGATGATTCACACCTTCATTATTTCTTGAAACTCTGCAGCTTCCTCCACAAGTACAGCAAAGGTTTTGCATGACTACGTCCCTTAAACTAAACACTGCTCATGTCATTTTCCCACGGTGCTCAGAACAAGCTAAGGGTGAAAGAGTAACCCTTTCAAGAGAGTTAAACAACTGTCATTATTTTAAAATAAATGAAGAGGAGCCCAGTTATTTATGACTATGTGCTCATGTTTTATGCATGCCTTACCTTGGAGACATTTGATAGCCCCCTAGAACACTTTGTTAGCTGTAGTCTTCAATAATGGTTTGGTAAGAAGGTCACATTGGCCTATTTGCGCTCAAAAGGTGAAGATTTGAAGACAGAGTATAATAACAGAACAAATGGAAAGACACTGGAAAATCATTTTCACTGACAGGGTTTCCATGCAAGAATAAAACCTGGGTCAGGGAAAGTCACTTCAGCTAAAAGTACATGCCAGTATTTCTCACTGCCAGGTTAAATTAAGGACATGCCCAGTCTTGCTGTGCAGGGTGGAAAAAAGGGGTGAGAATGAGCCACTTGCAAGGAATTTTTTTTATATTAGCAAAACGGAGCCATCACAGAGAGTTTTGCTGGATGCCACAACCAAACACTAGCACAAATCAGACTGCCCTTATGTTCAGGTCTGGAAAAAAAAAAAAAAAAAAGAGATGGACCAGATAGAAGATAAGTACCTGAAACTAAGTGAGGAAGTCCAGGGAAGACTTTTCCCATTTTCACACACTTTTCTGGTGTATGAGGGAGATGAGGAGCTGTGCTTGAGAACCAGCTATGCACAAATTTCTTTTTCTTCATACTTGCTCCACAGTATCCTCATATGAAATTGTGTTTTGGTTCTATAGCAGGTAGGCATCTTCTCCACAAATATGGCTTTTATCAGGAATATCAGAGCTTCTTTGGTCGAACTGAGGCAGAGGACTCATTCAGGCTTGTAAAGGATAGTGAATTGTTTTGTTAACAAGTCCTGACTTAGGGACTGTGTGTTTTAACCCTGCATTTGTTGCATAGACATCTTCAACTTACAGAATCACAGAATGGACAGGGTTGGAAGGGATGTCTGAAGATCATCCAGTCCAGTCCCCTGATCAAGCAGGTTCACCTCCATCAGGTGTACACAGAAACACATCCAGGCAGGTTTTGAAAACCTCCAGAAGAGACTCCACACCCTCCCTGGGCAGCTTGTGCCAGGGCTCCCTCATCCTCACAGAAAAGTAGTTTTTTCCTTATGTTCAAGTGGAACCTTTTGTGTTCCAGCTTTTATCTATTACCCCCAGTCGTATTACTTGAGGCAAAAAAGTGCCACCCCAGTTACTAATTGTATTAATTTATTAATTATTCCCCCAAAGAAGTCAAGGGAGGGGCACCTCTTCACTTTTTAAATATTCCCCATTTAGAAATATTGAGAAGAAAATTATTTGGATACTGCCAGGCACACAGAAGATTCCAGGTCTGATGCACAGACTCAGAGACAATTTGCTTTCTTCTGCATATAGTCTTGAGGTAGGACAGATGAAAGCTCTTCCTATCCTCTACAACATACACATGCTTCATTCAGGAGGCTGCAGTTCTGTTTTGAACACAAAGTATACAAACAAACCAGTGACCACTGGTACTTCAATTGTAATCTTCCCATTGATTTGTGTGGCTTGTGGAGGCTTGGAAGTGCTTTCTCCCTGAGGTGTAATAGCACAAAATAAAACTACTGTATCACATCTATCCTGAGAAGCCCTAAAAGAGCTCTTCAGTGACTTCCCAGTCTCCATTTAAACGTTCTTTTTAACTGAGAGTTTCATGGGTGAAATATTTAATAGAATGTGTGCCCTGTAGCTCATTTAGCTTTGTAGATAGTATATTGTGCTTGAGTCTCTCATCCATTCACTCACTTGCTTTACATCATAAAGGTATTTTTAAGAAATAAAACATGAATAGGGAGATATTTTTTAAAGCTTAGCACGATCCCTTCCAACCCCTACCATTCTGCGATTCTGATTAACTGGAGATTAGAATTCAATTGAACAGCTCGGTGAAATATGGGTTTGTGTGTGCTGATATGGCTACCCATTGTCACAGCAGGTATGAGATGTTTGGCAGCTTCCCAGCTTTGCACTCCAGTGGCAACACAAAAAAAATCAGTGTCCCACCTTTCAGTGAAATATAAGATTTCTCAGAAAATGCTTATTGAAATCTTGCCAGTTTTAAGAGAAAGAAACTTGTACAAAACTCTTCTTGTTTATTCCAAAGCTTTACTTTTTTTTTGTGACAGAAATGTCTGGTTTTAGTTGATTATATGGTTGAGGTATGTTTCCCCTTCAAACTAACTCTGAGGAAACAATATTAGAAGAAGAAATAGAGAAGCCAACAGCCAGTTTCTTTCTCTGAAGACCATTGAGTAGATGACAAACTCACTGCAAAATTTGACATACTATTTATGGGCAGAACATTTGCACCAAGAAATAACACTCCAGTCATCATACTAAAGTTCCATGTCAATTTTTCCTACTGAAACTGAAGGACTAGAATGACAGATAGACAAAAAATGAACCAGCTTCTGTGCTCTCTCCTTATCACACAATGGCAACTCGTATATTTCTCAGTGTGAGTTATTTCTTTTTCTGAGCAGTAGCAACATTAATAAATAGTACTCTCAATGAGAGAGATTTTTGAAATAATCTATTCCAGGTTAGGCCATCATTACCAATAAAACACCTGTGATTTGCACAAAATGTGTAATTTGAGAGCTTTTTTCTGCTGGGTTAACTCTTCTGCTCTTTCAACTCTCAAAAACACAAAAAAGACTCTCAGAAAGATGACCAGCAGCCTTTCTGGACCTGAGCAGCTCTCTAGGTGTTAATAAAAAGTCATGATCAGCTGTGCTTTTACCAATGTAGAATGAACACATTCAGCACATTAAGCTTTGATTACAGGATAAAACCAGAGAGTCAAACTCTAACATCTCCTCTTGCCTTAGGAAACTCCATACTAAATGCCAAAGTGTGACAATAGCAGTGCCACTTGCTAAATACACAAAGTACAGGCAAAAGACCCCAAATTGGTTGTCTCTGTCAACTGTGGAGCAACCAGTGCATGGTGTAGAAGGGCATTACAGTACAGGCATAGTGAACGCTGTAGCATCCATCTCAGTAGACCATGCACACTGAGGGGTGGCACCACAGCACTTCTCCATGTCCTCCATGACCTTCCTGTGCCACAACTCTGCTTTGCCCCTGGAAGCTTGACCCTGCGATTGTGTAAGATGCATCAGTTCCAATAATCTCAGATCATTGCCATGTGATGCACGTGCATCTTACAAAGCTCTGCAGCACCTTGAAGACATGTTTCCCAATGATACAGTCACACAGTGTTGCAGCGTTACGAATGCGGCACCAAGAGGTCCATTCTGTCAAAATCTAAGCAATGTCAAGGAAGCACAACGATGTAGGCTCAGCTCTGTGTCCTGCCAGAAACCTGACTTCACACACTTGCCTCCTGTATGACCTGACTAACGTAGCAAGTGACAGCCTTGTTATAAATATCCAAGAATCATGAGGCTGTCACTTTCCCACTGTCACAGCTAATTAACTTCTAGGAATAACTATGGGAACTATTTTATTTCACCATCCCAAACATGGGCCTGGAGTGAATGTTTGTATCTGCCCTGCCTGAATTGGCTGAGAAAAAACACTCCTCTGCTAAACACCAAGGCAGATCACTGCCTGTGTGTATGTGCTGTGTATTTAAGGCTCTGTAATTGTCTAGAAGCAGCACCAAGATTTACACCACCATCTTCAATCACTTGCACATGGTGGCACTTGAAGACATAGGAAAGGTAAAAGAGCTCATTTGTATAAAACCCTCAAAAAGTGCATGCATATTTTTAAAAAAGTGTATGTAAATGTCATTTCAGTTTAGAAAAATCTAGACATAGTGTCCTAATTAAGAACAGCTAAATTGCCTGCTCTTTAGTCAATGGCACAAGGAGAAATTTATTTCATTTAATAAACTGCTTTTAATGATTCCTGTTTGTTTGCTTTTAAATCTCAAAGTAATTGTGTACTGTAAGTGCAAAATGCTGGTGAAGTGTCTCCCAAACCTAAATGACAACAACAAAAAAAAATCTTCATTTATTGAGTTTAAGGGTAGATTTTCCCAATAGACCTTTACCACTGACTTGTGAGCCTCCTGCCAGCTCCTGGTCAAAAAAAGGACCTTGACTTACAGAATGGAAGGCTGCCAAGAACATGAAACCAACACCTATATCTCGAGGACACCAGAAAGCTGTAAACTGGCTGTATATAGAGCAGCAATTGTTTTATAATAATTGTCCATGATACCTGCATCCTGTTGCTGTTCCAGGAGTTTACAATGAATCAATGTACCCAGATCAACCTGCAGTGACACAGTTTAAAGACTTTTTCTCCTCAACTGGACTGCCCAAAGAGAGCAAAAGAATTCGCTCTCTCCCTCAAAGGATTATGAAAAAGCAATGATCTCTTGATCACTCTGTCCATGCGCGAGCGCTGGAGTGCAGGAAGGACAGTACAGGTCTGAGTAGCAGGACAGAGGCCATATCATTCCTGTTTTCCATTTTGCAGTAGCTTTTGAAGCTACAGGGTGACTTTCCAGACAGCTTTCCAGGAACTGTCAGCTGTACTGCCAATGCAGAGAAGCCACACTTTGCATAAGGACATATGTGTGCTCACATACATACATAAAACCTCCAAATTCATCACAGGAAGTTGTTTGGTGGGTTTTTTTCCAAACAGCAGGATAAGTAATGTGTGGAAATTAGCCTACCAAAAAATCGTCATAAAGATCAGCCCCTTTGATATTACTGCAGTAGCAAGGTGATCCCACCCACAGCTGAGACTAATGTCATTGCTTTCACTTTGCTATCTGGTGGCAAAAACTATTTTAAATTCATAGACAGAAAAAAAATGACAGAGCTGAGAGGTTGAAGTTAGAGTGAGCCAAGAGTAGGAAGTGCTGCACATTGTATCCTAGAAACAGCTTTCAGTTCCTCAGTCTCTTTTAGTTACTCATTGTAGAAAGAAGGTTGGAAGAACTGGTGCAGATATAGTAGATATCTGCTGGATTTTTGCCAAGAGGTCATTAATCCTCAGAATTTCAATAATTTTTTCATTAAAATTTAACAGTGAAGACATGCCCTAAACTATACAAATGCAACAGAATTTGTGCTTCGGGAGTGTATTTATGTAAAAAGAGTGGGAAAAACAATATCTGGATAGGAGGAGTTTGCCGGAAACATTCCCTTACCTACAGTGATAAAAAGCAAGGTCACTCAGATGATGAAATGATATGACATGTGTTATACCTGTAGTTTACACCATGAAAAAGTGTATGGGAAAGACTGAACACGTTGTGATCTCAGGATACCTGTCTTTCCCTGGATGAGGATGGTTCTCCCCAAAAAAGAAATTTTATTTGTTTCCTCATTATGAAAGAGAATCTAGTTGTGGTTTTAATGGTGCTATGAGAAAAAGTACTTTGCCTTGGAGAGTTAAACCAAGTTGAGTGAGAACCCAGTAGATTCAAAAGCAGTTTTGAAGTGATATGCAGATGTCAGTTAAGATATAGACATATGTGAAAAAATATCCAGCCCTTCCTTATAAATCTTCTACATTCTAAAATACATACCAAGCTTAAAACAGAGGAAAAGCTCTGCACATGCTTAGTGAAATCTAAAGTGACAAGGAATTCACCCATCTTCAGGTTTCTCTCCCTTTTGAAAGCAAGTCAAGATTGTTTTGGTGAGAGGAGTTAGTATCTTTTGAAAGATTAGATCATGTCCAATGGGCAAATGATGATTTAAAAAAGCATCCTTCTTTTTGAGTAGAGCTTTATCCAAGGTTGAACCTTCAAATACAGATTTTGGTATATATGAGGGAAGGAAAATGTAATTGGAGAAAGGGAGAAGAATGTAGCTTGCAAATTCAGGATAATTCCATCAAAGATAACTAGATTGTCTTTTTCATAGCAGGAATTAGAAGTGACAGATGGTCCTCTTGCTGAACCAAAGGTGTGGAAGCCCTGAGACTCAATCTGTATTTCTGGCTCTGAAACAGATTTCCTGTGCAACACAGGGTAAAAATAAATAAATAAATAATTTTAAAAATCAACATTTCAATATTGTCCAGATTTGCAGACTTCACCTGAAACACAAAAGACCTGATTTTTAGAAAAGTGGACTGGGAGCCCCAGTTTACTTTCAGTTAGAAGGATAAATGTAAAAGCAGTCTGAAAAGACAGCTTCTTTCTCCCAGACTAGATAACAAAATCTGAAAATTCTAAAATTTAAAAGCCTTGCCAAATCCTGAAAACTCTATCCAACAACCCTTCTGAGTGGTAGTTTTCCTGTCTGTGAAACTGAGACATTTTTCCATTTATCCTGTTCCAATATTCCTGTATGTCCACAGGACAACATGACCTCAGACAACGAAACAGAGCAGAGAGCAGAGATAACACCAATAGCAATACCTACAAGTAAGATACCTTTTATATTTTCCGTTACATAAGCCTGCTTTCAGTTAAATCTCACCAACTTTGTTCCTATGCACTGCAGTTGTCTATTACAGAGCTGAACTGCATTAAGATGAATTTGAATGCTATTTCTGTATGCGAATATAGTTTTAGTTAGCTTATATATTTTACTCATTTCTGAAAGTGGTAAATTAGCTCCACTTTTTTCTCTAACCTCAATATTAAAATAAATACCACTGTGAAACTAAATCTCTCCAGTAACTCTATGCTTTTGACCAGAGATTAAAAATTCAGCAAAGATGTGGGTGAAACCAGTGCTGATATTTACAACTCATGAAAATCCACTCAGGTTCTGCTGTACAAGCCTTTGAGGTCCCAAAATGCTCACAGCTCACAGTTGATGAGGCTGAGCAGGGACATCTTCCAACCAGCTGAGGATGTTGCAGCACTCGCAGAGGAGCTGAAGGTAAAGTGTCTCTCAGCATACTCTGGCTATCTCCATCCTAGTGCATCAGCAAAGTGGAAGAAGCACAGCTAGTATGGAGGAGGAGATAGGAAGAGGCTTAACAACAAGAGGGAATAGAGTGGCTGAGGGGAAGAAGCCCAAGTTGCAGAATAGAGAAATGGAGACATTCTATGGTGACAAAAGGGCTAATGGGAAGGAAGCAATCAGTACAAGAAAAGGTGTAAAATGGATCAGCTGAGGAAAGATAGTACTAGGAAGAAAGTAAAAACTTAGACTGAAACCCAATATGCCTCCATCATCATCAGATTGTGAAGCACAAAAACAAAACATAGGCTTCTCCATCAGGTTCCCAAATAACCTCATGGCTGATCAGTACATTACTTTAATTGTTAAAGATCTCTGCGAAATTTTAAAGTTGTTAATGGAACATGAAGACATAAATTTGGTTCCACATGACAGACCTTTGTTTTATCATTTTGCTGCATTTTAAAACTGATCATTTTTTAGAAATACTAAATGTTGTGAGATCAAGTGCCATAAGAATTTAGTGTACGCTAGGATTAAAAGTTCTTATGCAGATTTAATCTGACATCTTCAAATGTGTAGTTCAACACCACTTACATTCTTTATGTATTTGGAAGTTACCTGTTGCACTATCATTTCTATTGAGTGATAATGGGTTTTTTCAAGTTTGTATACTTTTTCCTGAATTTTCTAGTGTGAATGTTCTGCACAAACGTTGTCATATAAAATTTTGAGCACATATTAGGTGAAAACGAGCTTCTGCTGCTGGATCTCATCTCTGCCATCTTCAAAAAAATTCCATGTACCTCCATATTTACTCAACTCCAAAGATAACAGAAAAACCCTGAGCAAAATATTCTTTTTTTCTTTTTACAGCTCTTAAAAAAAAAAATCTCTCCATCAGTGGAATTATTTTGAAAAAATGCTCTCTGCAAGATGAGTCAAAAGTTATAAGATAAATAAATGGAAAATGAACCCAACAATCTCCAATCCCTTCTGTTGTCAAAGAGAGAAGCTGAGTATCTGCTGCCCTCAAGTGGTGTCCTGGGTTTTTTTCTTTCTACAGGCTTTCACAATGCTGCTTCGTCTTTTTTACAGCTTAAGTTCAGTAGAGCTTCTGATAGAAAAGTGAAACCTTGGAGCAAACAGAATTCAGCTTTCATTCAGAGAACACAGGTTTTTAAAGATATATATTTCTCTCTAAATCTAAAGAGATCTTTGATAAGATTGATTTTGGATGCTCTTCCTCTCTGCTCTACAGCATTGTAGAAAAAAAAAAGATGCTGTCGTACAACCACACAAAATGTGGGCTCTAAAAAAACTAAATATTGCTGATTATTCTTTTGTGGCTTTGAGTTTTGGGCTATGCAAAACGAATCAAGAAATATGGTCTGAGAAAAAATGTTCTTGCTTTATAGAGGTCATTTCTATAATTGCAACAGGTAAAATTTTAGTTTGATGTATCTTTAAAGAAGATCATGTCAAATTGCTAACAATGGGCTAAAAATATCAGGATAAATGGGATTCCTATCACACTTCAAGAATGGGGTGCAACTGATTTAGGAGCTAATACAGTTACAGCTCAAAGACAGCGGGATCAGATTCTAACTCAGCTGAAATAAGCAATAGGAATTGTATTTTCAGACTGCATTACGTGAGAAAATACACTCTTTCTAAATATGCTCCAAAGAGAAACCTTCTGTAACAATCCACATCATTTACTACAATCTTCACCCACTTTTCTAAACCAATGCAAATTCCTGTTGCCTGAAGAGGGATTAAGAGCTCCCTGTATTAGAGCTTATTTTATTCACTCTCTACATCCAGGAGCATTAAGGGAGCTGTGGAACTACTCTATTGCATCAGAATATTAATGTGTGTCATCAGAACAGAGGCCATGAGTGCCAGGTCCCATGGTGGTATGTCATACAAAGTAAACAGATGGTGCCTCAAGGATAATACACACTCTTTGTTACAAAAAAAATGCAACAATCAGACAAAAAGCAAAATTGGGGAATAGGAGCAGAACAAAATAAGTGAGGAGAGCAAGTTCTCCACAGTTCCTTTCATATTTATGTAATAAAAAACATCTGCATATTAACATGAAATAACAGCTCTGGATGTATTTATGTTTTCCTCCCTCTCCAATTTTATCCTAATGTCTCTGTCCCTCTCTGACACATGTTGCAATCCTATTGTGAAACCAGCTATTTTCTGAAATGTCTGAACATAGCAGGTGGGCATGACATGAAATGATTAAATAATCATCATTTGGGACTGACTCTAAGAGACATGTAAATTGCAGATTAAAGAAAAAAAAGGGGGAGGAGGGAGAAGGAAAAAGGACAGTAAACAATGAAGTCTTTCTTATTTACTTTTAAAATCACATGCACCCTGAGCTAGGATAACTGCATCCTTCTGGACCCTTGCCTGGACAGCCTCTGCTCCTGCTCCTCCTTGCTGCTGGGAGCCAGGCTGGTGCCAAGGCAATATCATGGAGGTGCCTTTGCTGCTTTGGAGAACTAGTGGGAGATGCAGTGCCTGACATAACCAGCATAATACACAGAGCAAAACGTTTCATTAATGTGCAACTGTGCTGCAGGTGTTGCAAGCTGAGAACCTCATCCTTGGATGCCCTTTGACATGGCTTACCTTTAAAGGCCCAGCTTTAACCCTGATCTTTCACTTGTCTCTTTTTATAGAGCTCCCTTTCCTTTCAGTTTGTGAAACCACACCATTTTTTGTACTTATTCTTGGAGCCATGCAAGAGCACATGTCCAGTCACAGAACACATTTGTCTTCACAGTTTGCAAAGTCAGAGTCACAGCAATGACACTTTTGGGTCTCCTTGATACTGTTAGCAACTATTTCTCTTCCATTTCTACAGGCTACTACAGCTCTGTTTCTGAAAAGCCCTAGGTGAGTATTCCCACTCTTCCGTGAGTGCGTGAGCACAGTGAGTAGCAGCAACACATTATCATCTCTGCAAACACTGTCATCAGCTGAGGGCCATTGAGGACACTAAGCAAACCTATTCCCTGGCCATTTTGCATAGAAGATTTCCTTCCATTCTGATCAGTTGTGTCTTAACACATAATCTGCCTATGGTATCTATGCTGGGCAGGACATCAGCAGTGTTTTAAGGGCACTTATAAAGGGCCAGCAATGAAGCCAAGGATTTGGTCTGTGCCAGGCAGTAAAACTAGAGGTCTTGCATCTCCCTGTACCCTGCTTTGATCTAGCAGCACTTGGCTAGCTCAAGCCAGCCACCTGGGGACTTCTCAGTGTAGTGAGTTGTCAGAGTATACCAGGGCAGACAGCTAGACCATTTTCCTCAGGGCTGACCACAGAAGAGATCTGTTCTGAAATGGTCTTGACCTGTCACCACTTGTTGGCAGAAAAGAGCTTTCCTCATCGTGCTCAACATGCTCAGGCCGATGATCAGTCAGAAGGGGATATGCTAAAGAAGTATGAAAACTAGAGATACATTTGAGGTTCCCAGATGGGAAAGCAGCAAAGCAGAGCCCATCTCAGGCCCTCAAGTCTCAGGCAGACTTAAAAAACAAAACAAACAAAAAAAAACCCCCAAAACAACAACAACTTAACTGCACAGCAGAGAACTTTTTTTGCACCATTTGCACCTGGCAGTTCCCAAAGATTTCACTTGCCTGTACAAGAGTGTAGCACAACTGAGCTGCAACAGAAAAGCCCATCATATTATTCAATGGGAAAACTCTGAGGAACTTAATGAAGCAACCAAACGTGACAGCTGAGGGGTTTAACAACACGTGTAATTCCAGTCATTCTGTGAAAACATCCAAACATCTATTCTGAATAAAATATAAACATCTAATCAGACTTACAAATAGTCTATCTTTTCACTCCAAAGCTTCATGTTCCTATGACAAATTTTAAGATTGTACAACTTGTCAAGTAACATATTTCTTAGCTTCGTCACACCACACCTGGTTTTCTGTACTAGCAGATGTCATGCAAGTATCAAAAGATATGTATGAGAAAAAGAACCCAACCTAAAATATCAGCAGTGGAAAGATAAGCATAGTTAAGTCTCTTGAGTTCCAAAAAAATGCAATCTATCTCCAGAGATGCCTTCTTGCAAGGGAGTCCTCAGGATTTGCAATGTGTAAGGACAGTGCTCATGGAGATGTCTCTATCAACCTACTCTGAATCTGACCAAAAAAAACTATCTTTGTTCAAAGAGAAAAGTAATCACAAATGGGTTTGTCTTATTTTAGTCACTTGACCAGTAATAAATATAGTATTGTAGAAGAAAGGCATAGTTAGGGGTTTCTACTAACGCTGTCAATGTTAAGCAGCTGTCAGTCCAGGACAAGAAACTAAATAACGTTAGGAAATCATGATCTGCTACCAAGGAACTTTTGCCTTCTTAAATCCTTCAGTTCCTAGTTCAGGCATCAGCAATGCTGTTACTCTGGGACACTGTAGTCAGCATTGCATGGTATTCACTGCTTTGTATTCCTGCTCCTGTTTCTACCATCGCCCCCACCCTTAATTCATTTTTGTGTGCTTTCAGCCCTTCTTGTGCTTTAGAGAGGAAGGAGCTATAGCAAACAGTAGGTAAGGACTTCACTCATCAGGATCCTTTAATATTTTCTGCTGCACTATTAATACCCTAAACAGAAAAGTTTGATCGAAGAGGCCAGAAACTGGTCCTTGTATGTGTGTGTGCACACAAATGCTCCAATAGAAAGCTAGAAGTACCTGCTGTACCTTTGTAAATAGTTTCACTGGGAAGAAGTGAATGTAGTTTTAGAGACTATGACTCTTTTGTTATTCCCTGATGAGCACATGAGAAACACAGTGCCAATGGTCAGCCAGGCAGAACACGTACCAGGACAGAATTTATGATTAAACAGGCAAACAAAGCAGCAGTTACATTTCTGAGTCTACAAATCTGCACAAGCACTGAAGCAAAAGTAACATTAATAAAGCCCTTAAACAAACCAAAAGTGAAGCTTTTGTTGTCTTGTTGGGAGGAAAGGACATAAAAAACATATGTTTTTGCCAGGAGTTATCACAAAGCCAACGGTGAACTGCCATGGCTCCTGTGACAGAATAGGGCTGGGAAAACACCTTGAACTAGAAAGTTCAGCAGCAAAATATGAGTTACATACTCATGTTATTGACCTAACAACTCACACATGAACACATAAGTTGGAGATGTTAAAAGTTCCTTAATTAAGGAAAGCACAATGGGGCTTTGACCCTAACTTTGACTTCTAAGTGCTACTAAATTCAAAAATGGTCACTTACACATTTGACAATGACTGAATGTATCCGCTACAGCAAATGAAGCCTCGTACTAATGTAGAAAGGGTAGATTGTTTTACTAGAGAACGATGATTTGTAGAACAGGCAGAACCAGTCAGTTGATGCAACAAAACACCACAATATGGGGTCCGTCACAATTACATATATTCAAATGGTTGTTACATATTTAGGAAAGAAACTAGAAGCAGATGCCTTATTCTTCTTCAACCACTGTGAGGCTAATGAGCCTAGACAATGCAAAATGTGTTTGATTAAGGGTTAGTTTATTAGTATTACTCAATTGTTTCCAGAATTGCTAGCTTGCTCACGGCAATAATAAAACCCTATGTATTATAGAGGACAAATGAAGATTTCCACTTACATAACGTGATCTCCAAAGTCTGTTTTGACTACAGAATTGAAACTGTTGATTTTAGCTGGTAATGGCTGAGACGTAAAGATGAGGAAAACCACATTCCTGCTGGGCCAGAGGAACCCCTGGAGATGCCAGGAAGTCCTTTTCAAACTTTGTATGAAGCCAGTAGTATATGGTGGGAAGTGGCTGACAGGTTGTCTCTGCTACGCAGCATGGGAGCATGCTCAGAGCCTCAGCCAGGCAGACTGTGCACAGTGCATGGGACAGGCATCAGCATCTCCATCTCATTGTGGTACTGAACCTGGTGTCACTGGTCCTTCTGAGAGCCCTGGGACAGTGCCAAGCTGGTACTGCATTCAAGGCAGTATTTGCTGTCTTTGCTGCAGGACTAATTGCATGGTGTATGGACATGTACTCAGTCCCTAAATCTTCACTACTGCTTTGAGCTTTGCCAGCAGCTGCTGTCATTTCAGGCTGTGGTGACTTTCTCATGGATTTCTACAAAAGGGACACTCTAAAGTGCCTTTTGAAACTAGGACCTTAACAGTATAAAGCAAAATTATTTTAAAATCTAAGTTTACATCTTAGCCGAAATATTTTTTAAAAAATTCCTGACAATTCCAATCATTATTTTTCCACATAATTGTAGAAGAGATGGTGCCAAGTATGAAAGATAAGGGAATGCAGCCAGCTTGAAGGCAGTGAGATCTGTGCATTCCACCAGAAGACAGATTCCCAATCTTCTACAGCTCCACTTCACCACCACTGTGGAGACCTTCTACATAAAGGTGTACCGTAGCACTTCAAAACACCACCATGGGAGACAGGAAGGTGGGTGTGGAAACAAATATGCAAAAAAGGTAACTGGAAACCAGAGGAAAAAGCAGTATAAAAATATTAAGCATCTGTGGCCTCTGCTGTTTCTATTCCTCTTACCTATCTGTGAGATTAAGTAAATTGATTTATAGTTAAATTTGTTCATTATTAAAGACAATTGACCAAATTCTTTATCTGCAAAAGAGTTACCATCTCTATAAGTTAGCCCAATGTAAAGTATCTCACTGTCTCCACTCTTTGAAGTTCATTTGTCTGTGATAAATGGCTATTGATGCAAGGTAACTGCAAGGTAACAAATGCTGTATTCTTTCACACCTTGCCTAGATCACAGGGTAGGTGAAGGAGAGGGGCAATTGAGAGGTATTAGGGACAGCATCAGTTCAATGGGATCCCTTTAAGTTGCAGAAAGGGTGTTTCCAGGTACGGTCCAACAAGCAAAAATAAAAAGGGGATTTCTGACATTGTGGATATTGTTTCAAAGCACCATTGCATTAACTGTTAAAAAAAAAAAACCTAAAAAAATCTACCAGACAAAACTCAAGAGATCTTAAGATCTGTCAAGGATTGATTCACTCTGTGACTGCAACCAAGTTCCTTCCCTTCCAGGTGTTTCTGTTTTCTTTGTCTTATCCATTTCATTCTTTGGGGCAAGGAATATTTCCTTGTCTGTGTTTTCACAGAAACAGGAGTGAAAGAATTCCAGTCTTGAGTGATATCTCTTGCTGATATTTTAATAACGATAGCCAAAGATTCATTTAGAGCAGGTGACCTCAAAGTCTCAGACTTCAAATAACCAGAATCAGTGTTTTAGTTTCTTGTGTAAGTGCACTTTGACTAAATGCAGTTCTCTAAATCCACAGACAGCTTGACGGAACCAATTTAACCACTGATAGCCCCTCAGGTGAGAAGTGTAAGCTGTTTCCATAAATCAGTTACAGCATTTCCTTCCATGCAAAGCAGCCAGATTTGCTGCCTACTTACTAGTCCTTACTAGTCTACACAAAAAAACCCTTTAGATAATTCCTTACTAGTCTACACAAAACACAGACGATCTATTGGTGCTTCAGAGCTTTGGGGGCCAGGCAGCGAGAAAAGTGGCATTGAAACAGTTGCATGGAAGAAAAGATAAAAGAAGGGAAACTAACATTTCAAGCAAGAAATTTCAAAAAAAAAAAAAAAAAACACTAAATCCACATTAAAGCAATAAAATGGTAGGAAATGTAACATTTAAAGGGACTTGTTAGAAGATATGCAGAGAAAGTTCTTTTTTCCTATTAAATAGAAGAAGAGTAACTAATCTGAAGCAGATACTTAAATAATAATTGAATGCATCCTACATTTAGTTGTTTTATACAGTTGCCCAGCCTACCTGTTTTATTACCAATGAAAACGTGGTGGGATTTGCAACACTTAATAGTTACGAGTTTAACATGTTTTGCCTTCAGAGTATAGTCATGGGGTTTTCTTTATTTGTGCCTCAGAACTGATGCTTTGAAGTGTGTAATATATACTGTTACTCATTAAAAATGTTGGTTGACCAATGATCACACGTGTAATAAAGGAGGGAGGGCAGGAGGGAGTGATTACAGAGCAATTTATTTAGTATTAGCTTATCCAATCAAGGTTTATCTCCCTATTTTCCAATATATTTCCCTGTACAAATTCTACTAGTTGTTCATCCCTATTCCAGAGAAAATTCTGTATCCATTTCATTTAATTCCTTCATATCTGTTTTTTTTCAATACTACTTTTTCACTTCAGATACTGTATAAAACAATTTTCATTTTTTCAAGTGATGTACCATTGCACCGTTCATTTTGCTGACCTTTATGAAAGAAAGGGGAACCTTCATTTTTACAAGTCTCTAATGTTTGAAATGTCTGTGCCACGGTTCCTACAGCCATGTAAACATGGCTGAGAAGATTAAATGATCTGGTTAATTTGCTGATTCCAGCAGAACCATTCAAACCTACTTTAGTTACCCACATTTAAACTAGACATTTCATATAGTAACAGCAAAAAAACAGAGGTATTCCTAATTATAAGTGCTTCAAAGTGTCATTGGTAATGCAAAAAGATTATAGATGGTTTCTAAAGGAATTTTAGCTTGTCAGATCAGCCTTTTTCTCTTTTTTTTTTTTTTTTTTTTGAGTAAAGCATTGCAACAAACCACAGCTAATAACTGTGCTTTGTTAGCTACTTCTGGTTTTCAACCTCTGTAGGTTTTGGTTCTCAGCATCTTTCCTTGCCCCACAAATTGACACCATATAGGTTGGACAGATGCTGTATTCTTTAATTTCTTTTGTTTGCTTTGTTCTGAAGTCCTTTCCTGTTTTTTCAGTGGTTTTGAAATGATTGGTTTTCTTGTAAGTGGGTACTTAAGTCTCCATCACATCTACTGGGATCACAGCTGGAAACAGATAAATTGTTTTTATACCTGTGCATGGAGACTTGCAATATCTCTGAGAATATAAAATACTCCTCAATTTCTATAGCACTTCTCATAGACATTAAAATAAGAATACACTTCACAGCAATTCTGAAAGTGATTAATAAACAGAGATTTGACTTCATCCTCTCCTGAATTGATAAGAAGTAATTATAGCTGACTGCCTTTTCTTGATATCACACCAGTTGGTCTCTGGAGGATCAGATAACCCTTTAGATAATTATTTTTCTTCCTTAGAATGCTTTAAGCAAAGCTTCTAGGAGAAAGAGGCAGACTGTATTCTTAGGTGACTTGATATTAGTCAAGTCTTACATCTGTACCTCAAGCAGACAAACATCCTAGCTGGATATTTGGCAAAAGCAACTCACAAAACCCAGGTCAATGAACAAACAGAAATCCCTGGACTCATTGCAAAAGGTACAGCTGAAGCTGTGTGGCACGTGTTATACAGAGTCTAAGAAGAGATACTCTAATGATTAAAATGCTCTTGAGAAGATTGTGTTTGTGTCCTCACAGTCTTTTCTTGAAGACAGGAACCAACTTTTTTTCTTGGCCCTAGTCAGTTCCTACACAGAGGTGGTATATTTAAAGGCTGATGTTGTGCTCAAGGTAATAGCAATAAGCCCAGGGAGTCAGCAGCAGTCAGACACCTTAAGTCGGGCAGCCCTATGTCCATGAAATCAAACCTATAGGCAGAAAAATCTCACTAACATGAAATATCACAAGAAGAATTATGAAGATGGCTGGGATAAGACAGCTGTCACAATATTTGCTTCACATATGAAAGAAAAGTACTTTTTTGACATTTTAAAATCATAACAGCTTAGTTTGATAATAGTAATTTATAATAAACATGCTGATAGAATTTTTTAGAACTGGATTTTCACAGAAAATCCAGTATCCAACATTACAATTTTATATCAAACATTACAATTTCAATAGAAATAAAATGTAATTTAACAAATCTATAGTAAATCAAGTCAATTTACCACTGAAGTCATATACAGTGAGTTTCATCAGAAAACAAATTCCTAAGTAATTGCATGAGGGGAGAAGGCTTTTAATAGATGTATAAAGAGAACTTCAGCTCCTCCAGCACAGCTACTTCTGGTTCAGCTTGTGCTAAACACACACATATATTTACCAAACAAGACCACGGTCAAATACAGATATATTGAAGAGAAGTGGGGGGAGGACAAGTCTTTGAAATAAAGTATTCCAACTGAAATTGCTTTTGGCAGGAGATAGGCAGGAAGCTTAAGAGTATAGTATATACCACACAAGTCGCATTTAATAAATTCCTTAAGTCTGGTATGCAGGTTTCAGTTCAGAATGTCAACTGAGACAGATTCAGTTTACTTCCTCCCACCCAGCCATGGTGAAAAGACATTAAGACAAACCATTTCCCTGCAGGAAAATTATCATATTGGTATATCTCTACCAAGACTGATTACCCTCTACTGGAAGAGCACGTTACCACAGAATCAGCCTCTTCTGTTTGGACTCATCCAAAAAGTATGCAGAAATCATAACATGCACAAGCCAAATGATCGATATAAAATTACCATTCTGGAAAAGTTTCTCATGTACAATTCTGCTTTGCTTGAGACTTGAGAAGTTTCAGCTTTTCTTCTCTAAGATAACTTCTCAGTAAGGAAACATGAAAGTTTATAAAAATTAGCACTTTTGAGCGCATAACTGTTCCATGCTTTTTGAAATCAATTACAGAGAAATAAAGAAAAAACAAGTGTTAGTTCCAAGAAACTATCTATACTTAGTTCCACTAAGTATCTATCATTTGCTTATGGGTTTTAATTTGTGTTTGAGGAAACATCCTTCTGAGACACACCAACCCCTTCCCTTCTTCTCCTGTTTTTCTACTCTCTAGAAGAAACTTTCACTCTCTTGCCATGACTAACGTTACTCCCAAGTATCTGAAAGATCAAATGGTCTCATGCTCCTTGATAGGTATTTTCTTTTTTCATCCCACACTGAATAAACAAATCCTTTGTCTGGTCTATAATGTTCATTTTGGCTGAAGTTCTTACTTTAAATCTCTTCTTTAAGCACAGGAGTACTTTTTCTTTTTCTTTTTTTTTTTTTTTTTTATGTTTCAGGCCTCAAAATCTTTCACTTAACAAAGCTCTGAGAACAGGAGAAAGGAAAGAATAAAAGCTGGTTTGTTCCACTGTGGAAATCCTTCATACTCTGTTCTAAGAGGGTCTGCTGCCTGAGATATTTACCAATTCCAGATGTTTCCGTGAGAGGATTAATCCCCTCCCACCAACGAACTTAATTGTTCTATAGTGTCCTGCAGGATATGGAGAGAGGAAAAAGAGGGTATTTTCTTCTTGACCCTTAGCTGCAAAACATTTTGTACCCTGAATTCTGGAGTAGACAGCTTCTCCAACGCTCCTACAAACACCCAAGCTATTCTCTGCCTTTAGCCTGTCTCATTTCACTAAAGACATTACATTAGGTTTATTCAATGATCTAACAATAGTGAGTTTGTAAAATGCCCACTTGTGTTGATTTTTCTCCTGAGTTTTCTTGCATAGCAATGTGCATTTGGTAGGTTTCAAAACCTCAGACATCTGCAATTTACTTTGTAAAACAGAGAGAGCACAGCGAGATAAAGCAGCATATAAAGAGCATAAATCTGACTGGTAGAGCTAGCTGGCAATGCATAATGCACTTTTTCAGCAGGTAGACTCTAGAAACCTTACTTCATTTATTTCAAGACTATCCTGTGAACTTATTAAATATAGTGTATATCTGGAGATAAAATACACTTCAAGAATAAATTAATTAGATGTGCTGTTCAAAGATGCAGCTCAGTTCAACAGAGCCTTATTTTAAAAAGCCAAAAAACCACAATGGTTACATTTAAAACACTAAAGGAAGGTAGTGGCACGCTTTGTTGCCAATATATTTTCTTGTAACATATAAAGACCATCATACACTGTGATACTATGTATGTATTTAGCACCAGAAATTAATTGAGATACCTGAGCTGCCTTCAGTATTTTTAAAAACCTCACATTATTCCTCTACCTGCAATCTATAAAACTTCTTAGCTACATACATACTTTTCCACGCTTCTTCAGCATACAGCTACTCTGTATACCCTCACACAGGGGTCACACCACCCACTGTGGTCTCCATTCCGTAGGAATTCCCCTACCTTCACAAATTCAAGCTACTCATTTGCAAAACATGTTGCGAGATCAGCCACATTTTGAAGACCAAAAGGCAAGGTTGCTACACACAATTTTGGATATAAGAGCAGCCTTTAACTTCCAAAGTATAGGCTTGTCCTTTGAAAGTTAAACTACTTTCTACTTCCCAAATTAATAATCTGTAAGAAGCAAAGATGAGGTTATAGAACATAGCTGCTTTTACTGAAAGTATGCTTCTGGGATATCAGTTGCTGCAGCAAGCCACCTTTCAGATAGTTTCAATTTTCTCTCTCTCACCTGGCCTCTATTATTTCCAGGAATTTGTTTAAACGAATGCTGACCAGTAAAAGCTATTTACCCTAATTTCTCATTAATTAAGTGCTGAAGTAAAATCAACTAGAAACACTAAAGCACAGTGTTCTTGAGTTATTTTATATTTTCTTAAAAAAAAAAAAAAGGCCAACAGAAATAAAGAAAACAACAGTCAGGATTGAAAAGTAATTAGTGATTTGAGGTTCTCAAAAGGAAAACCTTTAAGTCTGTTATCATCATCTTTTCTCTGTAAATTAGTTCTTAGAAAATCCATCTAATTACAAACATGAATCCAGGTGGAAACCTTCTTGTCTTCCAGATTTCTAAATACATAAGCACACTGGATCTAAATCTCTTTACTTTGCACCAGTAGAAACAGCAATTAGAAACAATTAAATAATTAACTAATTAACATAACAGCTTACAGTTAATAGCATTTCTAGTCTTTCACTTAGAAGTAACAGAGCAGTAAATTATGATTCTGTTGCCAGCTGAGCAAGTGTGAAACTTCACTTTCTTACCTGAAGGGTGCTTTTTTTTCCCCCTTACATTCCATTCCTATGCTAGTCAGTACTACAGAAAAGATAAATGTATGCAAAGCAGAATTACTATACTGATTAGCCACAAGCAAACAGGCTGCAACTTCCTCAGTACATTGGCCATTCTGTAACTGGATACTAGAGTCCCAATTCTAATCTCACTGGTCAGGAGAAGAAGAAATGTTATTAAAAATAGAGCAACTGCCTCAGCAGAAAACAGAAGAGCATCCCTCTCTTCTCACCTTACAACTGTTTCTCAGATTGACTGATGGAAACCACCTTCCCCTAGACTGGAGCACAGACTGCTAAACCAGGGAACCGCGGAGGGAAACATGGGCTATTTTACATGCTATTTAATTTGGAGATCTTATGTTTCATACTTTCAAGAAAACCTGAGTGTTTCTCTTTCCCTTGGATATATTCAAGCTAAAATATACAATTATATGACACCAAGTCTCTAACAACATATAATGTGGAATCATCAGAGCTGTCAACACTGTGCATATTTATACAAAGTTAAAAAATAGCCTTCTGTAGAAACATCTCACATTTTCACTACCACACTGCCCTTCTCCTTTACTATTATACCCACTAACGTGCATAATTTACTCTCCTCTGTGAATAAATGCCAAGCCTTTATTTAACCCCTATGATTGCCCCTATAAATAAGGGCTTCACTGAAATCGGTTTAACCATCTTTTTCTTGTTCAGTAGCTTACTGTAACACTTTCTAAATGACAGCAAGTAAGCTCCAAAAGACCTGCTTTTAACCTTACACCAATTAAACAGAAACACCACCACTGCCATATTTATTTTCTTTTCATATAAGGCAAACCCATTCAGCCTGTGAGCAAACAAACAAGTAGAGTTCCTTGGTTAAGGAAGAAAAAAAATAAAGTTGCATTGTTCTTTGCCACAATGGCAAAGTGATGTGATTCTCATCAATTCTAAAATTTCAATTCTAAAAGCACTCTTACCTTTCCTTTTTGTAAATTTTTCAGTAGTTTATGATCAGTTGCTGACCAAAGGTGAAAACTGATTACTTACTTGAATACTCATATTCATCTCCATTTTCTCACTGGGGTAGGATGATCTCTGTAGGGCTTCCAGCAGAAGTGTATCTTTAAAACTCCCTCTAAAACTGGCTTTTAAAGATAGTTTACCTTTCATTATGGTATATAAATCACCCCTCTATTCCTCAAACTGCTTGGATTGCTGGATTACACTCCAAAGGACATAACCAGTAGCAATAATAATTTACAGCAAAATAGAATAGATTTGAGTAATTCAAACAAATGCATAGTTACATATATTAGGGAACATTTTTCCAATTGCATGCAACTCCTCAGGGTCAGAAGACCTGTCTCAGAACAGCCCTGGGTTGCCATCACTGCTAGCAGGGTCATCTTTTCTCTGCAGGCCTTAAAGGAAGTGTGGGTGGGGAACAATCTGGAAATGATTGTCATTAAGGCTTTGTGAAAAAGTGAATTACTGAGCTCGGTTGAGACCCTTTGGATGACCATATCCATAATGACATCCAGCCAATTAAACTGATCCTTACCCTTGTTTGCCCTCTAGATAAAAACATTGTCAGCTCCATTGCGAAAAGCCTACTGCTAAGAGTCCTTGAAAGTCATTTCTCTGGAGCCATCTTCCACATTAAATCAGGCATGGGCTTCATGGTGAAAAGGGAGGGACACAAGAATAACAGCAACACACTGAAAAATACTGGTATTATTATAAAAAGTAGTATTACAAAAGGTAGCACCTCTGCAGTATGCAACAGGATGCTCCTTATATGAACAAAATAATCCAAGATCACGATTTAATGCTCATATTCCTTCTTTCAGAAATGTCTCAAGTTAAATAAATTAGTTAGCATTGTTTCTTAAATTTGAAGAAGCTAAAACTTACCTGCCAACATCTCTGAATGCACAAGGATCATGAAAATTCATTAGCTATGACATAGGAGATCATTATAGGTGGTGTATCTAGCTTGCTCAATTTGAGATACTACTCCTTCAGTGTTCCTCTGCTTTCTACACTGATTAAATCACTGTAGCTGCTGCTACTTCAGCTCCGTGTTTAACTTAACCCGCAGGTTGTTTTGTGCTTTATTTTCTAGTCAGTCTAAAGTCTAAACCTTTGTCGTCTCTCCTTCAAACTCTAAGTTGAAGTTTCTCAAAATCCAGTATTTATTTCACGGGAAATTCCATCTTTTTCAATGAAGTACTGTTCTAAAATGGAAAGGCAAAGAAGATCTCCAAATTTTCCCATGGAATAAAAACTTTAAATTTTGTATCTTTAAAAGAGAAGAACTAGTTTTCAAACATTTTAAAGAAATTCTATATTCTATTAATATGCACAGTCCTTTTGTCTATAAGACACATCAATTCATGAAACATTTAATTTTATATTTAGTTAGAAAAATTATTAACAATGATTCAGTACACACTGAAGGTTTTGCTCTCCTTTCTACTTAAAATATCTTTTGCTGGGCTGAAAAGATTCATCACATTTTTACTAACCAAACATATATAAAAGATTAAATAACATTTCAAGAAAAATATGCAATCTCTTTTTGAACTTTTCTGGGCTTTTTTGAAACATTTTCTGAAACGTTTTTTAAATGTTATTAATGGAAATATATTTTTTAATTTTTTCATGAAATTTCTTGAAAAAGATAACACATGGGCATATTTCTACATAGGATATTAATCAGACTTTCGTGATGAACTCTTTTGCAGCTAATTAGTTTGGGGTTTTCATGTGGAGGGCCCCTAAAAATGTCATGGAGTTGAATATGGAATTTGGTTTTCTCTGTACTCTTCCTTTTGTGATCTTCAGTGTACATACTTGACCAGTATGGTCTTTTCCTTTTAAAACTAACCTGTTTTCCATTTCTCAGATAAGAAACAGGAGTTAGTTTGCAGAAAGTGGTTGCTTTTATTGAAAATACACATCCAGGAAAGTAGGTACCTCACCAAGCCCCTTTACAACAGTTTCAATTCTCTATCTCTCAATTGTTATATCCAGGCATTTGTTTCCATTGAATGGTGATCAAGAAGACTATTCACCTTTCTTGCTCCTTACATTTAGTGTGATCACCACTGAGGAACTGCAGCCCATGGGTGACCCACACCAGACAGGAACACTAAGGAGAAGAGCAGCAGGAAAACACAAAGAAGCAAAGAGCAGCCAAAAGCAGCATGGCCCCAGCCCTCCCACAATGCCCAGTGCTGTGCTGCAGGGACTGGGTTGGGTTGTGTGCAACCTACAATAAAAACACAGGAAGCTGAGGCTGGAGAGAGAAGAGTTTATAGATGTTTGGCTTCTCCTGAGCCTGGGGAAGGGGAGGAAAGTTGTTTACTGAAGTGTTTATCTGATTGATTTTGGCCTCCTTTTTCTCACTGTTAGAACTGGGGTGATCAAAGTTTGTGCTAACTGTCAAGAAATTAGATTAAATAAAAACTCCTCAAGTAGGGCCTGTTTTGCCTGCAACAACTGCCTGAGTCACTTACTCTTCTCTGCTTTAATTTGAATTTGTGACTATAAAGCTGAGCCTTATAAGCACAAAGCAAATCATAATCTCACCAATATACACCGTTCTGCTAATAGCACTAATGTGCATGTGTCAAAATGAAGATCTTAGAGCTTTTACAGAAATATTTCACATCCATTAAATGTTGTTGTAAACAACATCAGACTTTTTATACTATGACAAATCAAAATACACAGGATGCTTATTCTTAGAACCAGCAGCTACTGAACATTTCTGTCAGAGGTGATTAAATAAAATAACAGATTTAAGCTCACCAGAGATTCACATGAAACTATATTAAGATTTAAGATGGTCCTTTCTTATGGGCAAAGTTCATTTTCTTACCTCTCTGCTTCCTGACTTGGCATTAATTCATGATCTAAGTACCGTAGCCAACACTAGGGGCTTGGCATATACATAGTCTGACTAGAGCAACATACACCACTAAAGTCCAAACTTCATAAATATAACCTTTCACTTAAGGGACTCTGATGGTTTAAAGTGCATATTTGGTATGTCAGAAAATTGGGCTGCCACACACTGTCAGATTGAAGACATTATAGATTTTCTATCAGCTCAGATAATTTCTCACAGAAGGCTGTCATGAGCAGCTATGTACAAACTGAATCAAAGCTGCAGTCTCCAAGGCTGAACACTTGCAGTGAACTATACACTTAGGTGGAACAAGACAGGCATAGAGGAGTGAAGTTCATCAAAATATCAACCTAAAGGGCAGCAAAAAACTATACATTTTATCATAGTTAGAAAGTATTGATTGAGGCAGTATCCTACAGCATGAAATAGGGCCCATTCCCATCTCCCTCCTGGATATTTTACAAATGCAGAACCTGCATGAAGGAATGCTTTAGCTGAAATTTAAAATCACACAGGTTCCGGGTCTGGATCAAAAAGAATTTCTCCACTGCCCCATGAAAGGTCAGAAATAATTCTGCACAAGGTGATTCCTCAAGCTGGAAAATCAGATATCATTTCACAACAGAAGCATGAATATAAAGGGGAAAGCTCACCTTCTGTCAGATTCATACAGGTAGAAGAGGAAAGGTATACCGGCAAGTCACCTCTAAGCAACAGGTTGTAAAGCATGAGACAGATAAGAAGGAGATGTCTGCCCAGGTAAATTGCAAAAATGCCTCATCAGCCACTCTGATATGGGTCAAGAGCAATGCCTTGTGCTGCTGAGCAAGAAGTCAGGACACACACAAGCATAGGGTCAAAGCAACAGATGGGCTGCACTTACATTAACCACTGGTACAAAACTAATCAATCACAGCTTGAACATCAGGCTTGGGCCTGAGGTGAGAGGACATTCATTCCTATCACAGATGCCCATTTGTGACTTTACCTCCTAACCCAAGCTCATCTAAATGGAAGAAATTTTAAATCTTTGTTTTCTGTATCTAGAGAGAAAAAAACCCCAAAGTAGTAAAGAAACCAGATATTAGTATGTCAGAGATAACTCTTCTATGTCCATATAAACTCCTTTATAATTTTCTTGAAATGACTTTTTGTTCATTAATTGAGGGAGTTTGTACCTCTTTTTACTGTGTTCTCATGTTTGTTTCTTGAGTTTTGGTTGCACAAAATTAAAGTCTTCTTCCTCACCCAGTAAGAAATTAACAGATACCATAAACTGAGTTATGAGGTTTGGATTTGCTCATTCTTATTATTAACTTGATACCCTCTCTCCCTCCTCCCATTCTCTGGGTTTATGAGGGAGGCCACTATGTGGCAGCCCAGTACCAAAAACAGATGGATGACGGGGCCAGCAGTGTCCATGTATAAATTTATTATGGCATTAAACAGATAGGGAAAAAATACTCATCTCTGTGGTGATCAGAGATGCCCAAAGTGAGAGTCATGATTACTTGCATCCTTACTGAAAGAACAAATTCAATGCAGGTGCAGTCAAATGCTGAGTTAAGGATCTTTTCTCAGTCACCTTTCCAGGAAGTACTTTGCAGAACAAGAATTTGACAAAATTTTTCTGTGAAGTTCAACTTATAATGACTTTTCTCAGCATCATTCCTTTCTTTTAGCGTGATATTTCCACATGATGCATTCCCCATA
Source organism: Colius striatus (assembly GCF_028858725.1). Lineage (NCBI taxonomy): Eukaryota > Metazoa > Chordata > Aves > Coliiformes > Coliidae > Colius > Colius striatus. The sequence continues at coordinate 89,915,226 of NC_084759.1, forward strand.
TTTCAGGATATGATTTTTATGTTAAAAAGGTGGGTAGTACACTGACTCATATAGTCGCGAAAAAAACTTGTAGTAGCTTCCACTACTCCCTACAATAAGCACTGCAGCTGATATGATTGTAACTTCAAAAATTTAACAAGTCCACAAAACCCAAAAACTAATATTTGTGAAGGAGTCTCGTTCAGTGAAAAGACCAGAATGAGAGTCAGAGAGAGTATTAGCATAATAGTTCAATGTGTTCAAAAGTGTATCTGTGTATTCTCATTTCTGAAGTTTGAATTATGAATTTTCTTTGGAAAATTCTAAAGGAAGCATCCAGAGAGATCCAAATCTGGGTGCCCTGCATCATACTTCCCCTTACATCCTGTACAAACAAGAAAGTCAATGAAAACAGGGCTTTTTTCCTTACTGCAAATATACCCTGATGTGACTTTAGCCTCTTTAGCTGTGATCTCATCTTACCTAGCAAACTGAGTTGATCTACATGTCTGAGGACTGTTTTGATGGACACAACCAAGGAAAACACTGGCTTTTACTGCAGCCATGTGGCTGATTCAGTGAACGTCACTCTCTTATGAGTCAGCAGCGAGTCACTGGTGGGGCTCAGCCCTATGGGACATGGTATTTCCAAAGGAGCTGAGTTTCTAAAAAAAATTGATGTCTAAACACAGGTCTTGCCAGCCAGGACAATGAGCACAACAGCTTCCTGTATGTAAACATTCAGAAGGACAGGCTGCCCATGCCACCACCACAGCAGCTTGTCCATTAGCCTCTGAGACATAGTCAAGCCTCTCTCTGGGTGGTGCCCCAAAAGAGCATGGCCTGCAGGCTGCAGAAAGTACGGTCAGTACACAGGACACTGTGACCTGGTACCAATAACCAACACTTAAATCCAGAGCACACATCCAGTTCCTCAAATCTTCCAGCTATAGGTACCATGGTATCAAGCCTATAATCAGAAGGTTGTTTTAAAATAATAAATTCCACAGGGAAATGCACAGGACTTACAGTTATCACATTAATGTGGTGAAACTGTGAAAAGATAAGGAGGGTACAGATTTTTCTCACCATAGATAGCTTCTTTTTCTGCTTTATCTGATAGCCCATTTCCACACAGCCTTCCCCTGCAAAGTAGGGACGTACCCTCATGGTCTGCTCATTCCAATGCTAGCTTTAGGTTCACAGATATCCAAAAAAAAAAGTCTTTAAGGAGACTTCTAGGTCTCATTTTAGAGGTTTGGTGTGATTGCCTAGCTGTATGCTAGGTTGTCATATATTTACATATATTTACAAAGACTTTCTCACCAATTCAGCTAGGACTGACGCTCAATAATCTCCAATTTTAACTCAGTAAAATGTTTTTCCATAGGAAAATGCTGGTTCCTGAAAAAATATGCATACATATTCTGTAGGAACAGATTGACTGAATCAAATCTTCTAACAGTGACCAGACACACATCCTAGGGAAACCTGGCTGGTTTCCTGCTAGACTGCTGGCCTCCCTGGAAGCCTCCCTGGTAAGCAGCACAGCTCATGGGCTCCCTGCTGTGATCATCATGGGGAGCCTTGTCCTTTCCTATTTAAAATTCTGAAATAAAATCTTTCTTCCGTTAATTAAGTGAAATTTCATACTCCTGCTCTGTGGGAAGTGAAAAATTTCAAGATATTTAATTTCAATACAGAAAGAATGTGAGAGTGGCCATAAACTTGGCCATGTCTCCCACTACAGGAATTTGAGGTTCTGATGAGCCCTTCTTGCACATCAATGCTTATTCCATTGCCTGCTTCTGGCTACATAAAGAGAACTGGTGGAAATCCAAACCTGATAAATTAACATTTGCAAAAAATTAATCTAACCAACTGTTACAAGTTTAACAACAAACAGGAGCCTAGATTCCCAGGAGACCAACCATGGAGAGCAGCTGGCAATAAAACTTGATTGCATGTGGAAGTGGTTAGGAAAACAAAACAAAACAAAAACACAACTTCTGCACGCAAACTCAAACATCTCTTCTCACCCAGGCCTTGGGGAAAAAATAATCAAATAGTGAAAAGACCAACTCAACTGTTACACAGCACTTTCCATCTGTGAATCTTAGAAAGTTTCATAAAAGAGGTTCCCTCTCATAAATATAGAAGTATACATAAAAAATAAAAAATAGGGGAGACTAGCAGGCAAGCGATAGGTATATAATTCAGGTTTCCTAGCCACAACCCAACTCCCAACTTTCAAGAGTTCATCAAGCTGAGTTTTAGATTCAGATTCTCAGAGCATAAAACCTTTTGCTCTCCTCCATAGTCACTACTTCTGACCCCTAGGCTGTACTGCCTACACTGCTACAAGGTAGAAGAGCTACTGAAGCTAGCAACACAAGTTTGGTCAGCTGGGCTGATCATCACATGATCACCCTCTTGTTCCTAAAAGCTAGTTATATGAACTCTTCCTCTTTAGGAACATTTTCTATGCCTGATATCTTTATCCCACTGGACAAAAGTGCAATCAAGATATGTGTTTTCAGTCTCACAAAATTGTATTTTCCATCTTCCAGCCTGTGCTCCAGACACAGGTTTTCTACATGGGGAAATGGCAATGGTTTGAACTGCTAGAAACTCAGCAGATTCACTCAGTTTCCTGCCTTTTCCATTAAAGGGACAATTTTTCATGAGGCCTCAGTAACTGGTTCCGAGTATGCCATCTGCTTAGACTGCATACACATGCACACTCTTACACAGAGAGGTTTGTCTTTGTCCGTCTCAGAGCACAGTCAGCAAGGCCAGAGACCTCTGCCATGGATCCTAAGGGAGCATTTTAGCTGTAAGCGTTATAACATTAAATCCAGCATGAGATAATGTTTTGGCTATCTGAAGTAATTTACACAACAAGAATATGAATCTTTTGTGGCTAGTGTCAACATTTCAGATTAGAGCCATAAAGTGTCTTGAGAGAAATGAACTAGACATCGAGTCATACTATTGGAATTTATGTGGGAAGCAAAAAAAGCATCTGCAAAACAGAGAAAAACAAGTTTTAAATAGGGAAAAGAGAAAAAATAATGTCATTTATCAGGTATGGATGGCAGGTAAGAAGAGACTACTCCTCCTGCTACATTTTCCACCATGCTACCTCCACCTCTGCTAGCCAATGTAAATGCAAAGAGCATTTCCACGTGGAAAAATGCAGGGGCATTAGCTAAACCACTCCTGCAGAAAACAGCATGATTAGATTTTGTTCAGCAAGAAACAGACTTCCAAAACAGATTAAAACTGCTCTTAAAGACCAAAGCTCTGCCTTGCCACAGCCTTGCTACAAGCACAATGCATACACTCCTCCTTGTAACAAAGGCATTAGGGTAGACATTGAAAGAAAGCTTGGTGTCAAAAATGAGCAGATTTGCTTCTATCCCAATTTTTTTCTGCGTTAAGAGTCATCACTTTTTTTGGTTTGTTGCTGACATTTCTTCAGTGCTATAGCTGGGAAACCTGCAGGAAGAGAACCCGTATTTTCTTGGTTCAAAGCTAACACCTGAGCCATCAGATCATATCATCTTTCCTCACAGAAGGATGAGTTACAGGCACAAAAGAAATGTCCTATACGAAAACCAAATCAGAGAAGAAATTCAACAATTTGTCCTTAATTGGAAGAATTTTGAAAGGAGGGAATTGTAGTGGATTACAATGACAGCATAACATTTTTAATCTAATCCTCAGCATACTTCAATGCTCACAGTTCCCACTGCTCATAAATGTGGCAGTTCCAGCAGCAGAGATATCTTCCAACTCTAGTTATTTGTTGTAGATGTTTGGGGTTTTTTTTCAAAAGAAAAATGTCTTCCACTAGAGGACTTCTTGCCAATTCTAAATTTGTAGCTGTCTCTTAAAGAGAAGGAAGGGTTTCCCCACAGTCCTAAAAAGATCTTACTTTTTAATTGGTAGTCCTACACATATCTGAGGCAGAGCAAATTGACTCAATCATTAAAACATGTGGTTTGAACGATGTATTATTTTCATCTGCAAGGAAACATCTCCCACCTTTTAGAGTTATTCTTCCTTTTAAACTTAAGAATCAACATGGACACCTTTCACACAAAATGGACTTGTGACAGCTTTCACACAAAATGCACTTGTGTATTTGATGGGCAATATTAATAATTATCAGACAGAGAAAGGAACTGAATCTAAAATTTCTAGCACCTACAGCAGTGCTTTGAGAATTGCATGATCAACTCAAACAAAAGCAGCCAGTAGCCATAAACTCATAATGCCCAGTGAAACTGAGCACCATAAAAAAAAAAAAATGGAACATCTCGTCTTGCATTTTCCAGTGAAATTACAATTTCCCCAATGCCAAAAGTGAGCAATTTCAAAACTTAACACAAGGATCCTCTAAACCTTCATATTTTATGCGAGTTCCTGAGTTAGTAGCAGATAAGTTTTGCAGATTCTAAACTTTGGGCTTTGATTGTGTAAGGTGCAGTTAAATACTTATCATTGCTGCTATTATAGTGACAATATTCCACCAATTAACAAGGTAACAAACTTTGAAACGTAGGCATATGGGCAGCGTGGGAGTTCAAGCAAACTTATGTGTTTCTGTGGGATAGAACAGCCTCATGTCATCAAAGGTGAAAATTGTTAATGACTAGAAGTCCAGCATCTGTTACACTATCTTTACAAACTTTCATCTGAAAACATACTGCATGTGAAACCCTGGCAGGATCATGGCCTTGTGAGCTCTACTCATGCTACCCTGACCATCTCTGGCTGGCACCATACCAGGTCTCTGATTTCACCTATCAAATTAAGAAGGGATGCATGGCACTTCTGTTTGATACCAACCTGACACCAGCAAAGAAAATTGCACTTTTCCTGCTTTTAGACTACATCATTATTTAATATTTTAGGGGGAACATATTTTTAAAAAAAAGATATTTATTTTTATTTTACACTTTTTCCTTTATCAATAGAAAGCTTAGCTAAAAAGACTGCTGCTGAGACTTATTTTGCTTTACCACTATTTGGGAACCTCTGTTTTATAAAATACAAGTATTTATAAAGAAAAAATAAAATGAGATGTTTTAAATTTCATCAGTGTTCACTGTGATAACAACAATCAAAAACTCCAACATCCAGCAGAAACAGGAGATCCCACTCACCCTGAGAAATTTGTATCAGATTTGCAGCAATCTTTCTTCCAAGATGTCTTATTATCTCCAACTTAATCTTAGTTAGAATAGGTGACAAGAATGATAACATAGCTTCAGAATGTCAAGTATAAGCATAACAAGTTACAAGATGCAAGTGGTTTCAAGTGATTTTACTTGGAATTTTTCTGGATACACTTCTTAACATATAAAGAAGGTATCTCAAACCCATTGTCCTCACTAGAAACTATTCAACCTCACATCCCTTCATATCTTAGGAACAGAATGAAACTTGCACATACTGGTGCCCTAATGAGGCTTACAACAGAGGTTACTCTTCCAGCTAGGGTAACTATATTGATAGAAGTGTCTAGCTATAGTAAAAGGATATGGAAATACACAGCCAAACCAGGTAAAGCTGGAGACAGAGGCTTTCAGTTCTGCAGGCACTTTCAGCACTGGCAGAAGGGACGGGATGCAGAATTAAAGGTGGGAGAGAAAGATATGGAAAGGAAGGCAAGAGGGGAAATGTGCAGGATAGTGAAAGCACTGAGTTAAAAGAGCTCTGAGGATAATGAATGAAACAGTACGTTGCCTACAAAAAGCCAGGGAGAAAGGCTCCTTTCTCTGAATGTGTGCAAGAGAATGCCTATTCACAACTTCCATACAGCCTGAACGCTTTACCATTGGTTATTAATGTGGAAAAATGAGTTCAAAGTTTCACAGATTTGTTGTTTGAAACGATTTCATGACTTTTTAACAGTTAGACTTAGAAACACTGACACAGTCCAAGTGAACCAGCGCTGGACAGTTGTACAAATGTTCCCACCTTCGTCAAGAAAGAAGAAACCATACATACATGACCCTACTGGTTAAAAAAAAGGAAAATATCATACCCCAAAGTAGTTTAAAAATCATGCAAAGGCCTGGAAAGGAGTTGCAGAAACTGAGTTAACCGACACTTAGAATCATAGAATGATAGGGTTGGAAGAGACTTTTAGGGATCATCTAGTCCAACCCCCCGGACCACTTGCATGGATCATTTTTATGTTGAGTGCAGAGTAATTAAATTAACACTGTGGGTGTTGTTCACATGAGTCTGTATAGATCCTTCTGTAATTTACAATGTACTGAGAGAAACAAACATCTTTAGAGTTTAACTTCTCCTGGGACAGAGAGCTACAGCATGCCAGATAAATCATACACTGCAATGCCTATTTCTCTCCACTGACTATAATTGGAGCCCAGCAAGTTTAGCTGAGATAAAGGTATCCTGTGCAAATGTCTCAAGACGTGAAGACTATACAAGATGATTCCCAACCTAGCTAAAGACTCCCAGAGATCACAACAAAACAACAGTTTGTTTAAAACAGAAATGTCATCCTTTAAGGTAGGAGGTACACCAATGATCAACTGAGGCAGAGCTACCAGACTGCTTAGTACATTCATAGAACACAGCTCCTCCTCCTCCACAAGCAATCACACAGGCTTTGACCAGACTGCCTGTGTGGCAACAGGCTGGATGATTCCTGGTGGATACACCACATCCTGTCAGTCCTCAGGAAGAAACCTGAGGACTTCTAAGTCCCTTGAGGACAAATTACTCAGAGAAAAATCTTGAAGGGTTTTGTTATTATTAATATTTAAAATGTAAGTGCCTTAAAATAGCATGACCAGGAAGGGTGGATTCAAGGAGTTGCCATCTGACAGATGTTGGCAGTTAAGAAAAATCCTTGATTTCAACCCAAAGAACCACTGAATGAAATAAGCTTAACACCCAGATCTAACCAATGAAACAAATGCCCAGATCTCTCCATTCTCTAGTGCCTGGGTGTCAGATGTGTCAGCATATAGTCAACAGCAGAGGAGCCACAAAGTCCTTCCTCACTGTTACAAACAAAACCCAGTCCTCACATGTGTCATTTAATAAATGTGCCTTTCAGTGCTTAACGTTGTGGTTCCCAAAACAGCTCAAGCAGCAGGAAAGGATTAGTGTCTTTCTGGAAAGGACACAGCAGTGAGTCACAATCTCAGCACCACTGTGAGTCACTTTGACAGTGCTGCTGACTGGCTTAACTACGAACATGAAATGACAATACATTCCCTTTGCATTAGAGATCGTGGCCAAATCCCCAAATACAGATCAGAGGATGTCTGTGGTACAACTCTTGTAGCCAGATAAGAATCTCCCTTCTGCTTCTGCTCATTTTCATGACAATAGGAAGCAGAGAGGAGCTGAGACAACAGGACCACAGCTATCTTTGCAGGTTTGTCCCAGCGGTCACTGAAGCAATTAAGCTACACCAAAGTCTCAGAGTATTCACTGACAGTAGCATGTGCTGCTTCCCAAGATACAGTTTGTGGTTTACAAAGAGTTTACTTGAGTTAGTCTCACAGCTGTGAAATATGTTGTCTGCATTTTTATCAGACAAAAGTTCTCCCTCTATGAGGCACAGGCCCTACGTACAGTTAAGTGTAGAAGGGAAGAGATGAAATTTGCACCACCTGCACATGACCAGGCAGTTAGGGTCCTGAAAAGGGTGGAGGTTTCCCTGTCCAAATCTCATGGGTATAATCCTACTGCTGATTCCCTCTGGCCACCAACCCTGGCACAAGGTTTTCTGCTCTGCCTTTGTAAGAAGGGCACATGTGCCTACTCAAATGAGGTTTTCTTTCTCTCATTGGCTCTGTTCTCTTAACCTTAGCTTCAGTAAAGCCCTTGGTTGTCATCCCTGGGCCTCATAGAGGGGAGCACAGCATCTGTGGCCAGTAGCAGGACAGCCGTCCTCAGGGATAGTAGTCACAGAGAACAAGTAGGAGATTTTACTTGCCTTCCATCAAGCAGCAAAACTCATCCTCAATGGGACAAATGTCTATCAAATATCCCTTTACCAAATCTAAGTTAAAATATTATACCTGGACTAAAGTAATTATCCTTGCTGTAAACAGATGATTTCCCCGATTAGTGGTTGCACCTTGACTGGAAAGCTTTCAATTTTCAAGTAACAATGTCACCTAACTCAAACCCTGGGATTAATTGGTAAAATGATGCCAGGAAAATATGATCCCAAAGACATCGCCTGCTGACCTAACCAGATCATTCATCCCTGGCTCTTCCTCTCACTTGTATCAGAGTGAAGTGATACAAGGTAGACAAACCTGCAGATTTCCCAGACCTGCTGCAATGGTAAAATGTAAAACAAGTCTTGTAGGCAAATCTAAACCCTTGCATCAAGACATTTGTGTCATTTCTGAGAAGATTTTTGTATAGATAAAGTAGCAGCTCATAACTTAAAGAAATTACAGCAATTCATGGCATAACATCATAGAATCATTTAGGTTGGAAAAGACTTCCAAGAGACCATTAACCCAGCACTGCCAAGCCCACCACTAAGCCATTTCCCTAAGTGTCACATCTATACGTCTTTTACATAGCTCTAGGGATGGTGACTCAATCACTTCCCTGGGCAGCCTGTTCAAAAGCTTGATAACCATTTTGGCAAAAAAAAAAAAGTCCTAGTATCCAATGTAAACCTCCCCTGGCACGACTTCAGTCCATTTCCTCTTGTCCTATCACTCATAAATTGGGAGACTGATCCATTGTCTTACAATCTCCCTTCAGGTAGTTGTAAAGAGGGATCAGATCTCCTCTCAGCCTCCTGTTCTCCAGACTAAACAATCCCAGTTCTCTCAGCCACTCTTCGTAAGGCTTGTTCTCCAGACCTTTCATCAGTTTTGTTGACCATCTCTGGACGTGCTCAAGCACCTCAATGTTCCTCTTGCATTGAAAGGCCAAGAAATGAACACAGTATTCAAGGTGCAGCCTCCCCAGTGCCAAGTATAAGGTGACAATCACTTCCCTAATCCTGATGACCATACTATTTTTGATACAAGCCAGGATGTCATTGGCCTTCTTGGCCACCTGGGCACACTGCTGGCTCATGTTCAGCAGTTTAGTAACTCATGCAATTGTTTCTTTTCTCTGTAGGACAATACTGAAGCTCAAACTTAAAGACACTGTTTAAAGTAGAAGATTCTCTCAATAATACAGCTATGTGTTTAATTCAAAAGAAGCTGATCTAGATAAAATAATTTAGAAGCACGAGGGAAAAAAAAAAAAAAGGAAAAAAAAAAGCAGACACACAGAGTAAATGCCACATAACTTAATGGAATACTTGGCATTTAGATGGAAACCAAAAATCATTTAATTATACAAAATCCTCAAATCATAAACATTATCTCACACTTTTGGTTTACATATTTTATTGAGTGACTAAAAGTGAGTGGGAACAAACCATTCTCACTAATAAGAGACTTACCTGGATGCATTATCCAGTTACTTCATGATGTCTACAAGCTGAGAACGTTCATTGTGTCTCAAAGTCAAATTCCCTGGAAGAGGAAGGAAAAGCTTGCATGTAAGGAAAAAAAAAAATATAGAAAGAAAAGGTTTGAATGCAGAACTGTGCATTAGTTGTATTCATCTGTTCCTGTCTGCATTCTGCTGCCAGAAAGCCAGAATCATTTTACCCTAGTTCTGAAATTATTTTTTTAATATAGAGTTTATAGAAAAGACAAAAGAAAGAGCTGATAAAACCTTTTCTTTACTATTTAATTTTCAGCAAGGTACATAATAGTTCAGAGAAAAGTGGTATCCAAGCAACAGGTTTGAAAGTGGCAAAGTATTAAAAGATTGTTCAGTCAATTATCTTAGCCAGAACATGCTGTTAACTGGCATAATTGCCTTTGATGCAAAACACACTTTTCTTCTTATAGTTATAAATAATCATAGCATGTCCAAAAGCTATATTAATAATGAAGAATGCCATCTCTGGGAGTATTCTTCTCACATCCAGCACGTACTCATGTGCATTTTCTCCTCTAGCCAGAGTATCATAGTTCAGAGTAACTAAAAGCTACCACCTTGAAGCAATATATTACTCTGATTTTCAGTTAACTATAGCCAGCAAAATGATATCTCTTTATAACATACTGAATATCAGATCTATATGTCTCAAAGGAATAAAAATAATTTCCCACTGTTATTTTTATTCCTTAGCTACGTTCAATTAAAGTAGCTGAAGGATCATGAGTGTGATTCTACATAGGCATTAGTAAAGAAATAATGGGCAATGTAACACTATACTTTCTGATAAGAAGCATATTTTTGATCAGAAAAATGTATGTTAGCCATGGCCTAAGTGTTCCCTTGTGATTGCTGAGTCAAAGTTAGGGGTGATGATTCATAAACCAGAAAGAATACAGCTCAACTTTCAGAGTTTCCATGGTTGGCAGATAGTGAAAAAAAATTAAATCTATTCTGGTAATGAATATATGTAATGGAAAGACAGCAAAATGGATAATCTTAGAATGCTGTATCTGCAGAACTGGGCAACAGTCCTGGAAATATTCATATTTAACAAGCACAATGCTCTTCACACATGTAAAATGGTGTGTTCGCATATGTACTTGGAGCATTAGGCTTTGGTTCAAAAAGCAGAACTGCACCTTATGACATGGCAGCACTCCTTCAAAACTGCTGTAGACAAGGCTGTTTCCCATACAGAAGAATTAAAAAGACTTCTGCCAGAGGAAGATATCTACCTATGTAGAAGTGAGCTACTAGAAGACGGGTTACCAGGCAGCAAGAGAGTATTAGCAAGGAGATAAAGCTATCAACCTTCTCTCCCTAATCCAGAGCTACTCTGGCAGAACCTAAGCCTTCACTTTAGCAAACCAGCTCTTCAGGCAAAGTTTATGAATGCACAGAAATGGGCATATGGCACCTGCCTGGTTCCAAGTAGAATTTGTCATCTCAAACCTTTTGCTGTCTGCACTACCCTGTGCCAGAGAAAACCTGGATACAATGTGCTGGTGGGGAGACTCGTCTCCATCTCTCTCAGTTTGAGAACAAGACCACGCAGCTCAGGTCAGAAGCCCAGCACAGGGTCTTGATAACCCTTCCATCTCAGATTGGCCACTTGGGACTGAGTGAGCCTACACACCACCCTGGTGATTTCACCAATCCTTTGTGAAGGAAACAGTTGAAAAATTGTATTTTGGCTTAAATAGGAGACAAAATTTTGTGTCTGTCATATTAATATGCAATGTATAAGGAGAGAATTACACTTGGAGATGCATATAGAGAAATGAAATTACAGTAGGCCAACCTTACAGCTACCTCTCAGCTCGGTTTGGCTCCAAGGTGATCTTTGTTTTGCACTCAGCTAGTTCAAGCCAACCTAAGCCTCAGGACAATTCGTGCGGTTCCCAGAGCTGGGAACAAGTTTGTGTGGCAAGCCTCTTCTTTTGGAAAAGGACCTCCAGAAAAAGTTCATTAATCTGGCAGAAAGGATTTCCTTCAATCCCCCATTCTCATTTTAAATCCATTTTACAAGAACTCCTAAATCTGACACTTGATTTAAAGAGAAAATACCTTAAAATATTTTCTGGCATAAAAACTTTGTCCTGTGACAGTTTTGATCATTATTGTGTAAAGATGTTTCCAAAATGCAAATTCTCACATGTAAAAAAAGCTTGTCACCACTTTGACTATATACACATCCATTCACACAAAGCAAACATCTTTTCTGTCAGGGAAGGTAGGAAAGGAAGAGTTGCATTACTTGTGTAACATTCATTGAAGCCAATCACCCAAGGCATATCGCTGCTCAAATACATTTTATACAAAGACATCAATAAGAAGAAAGAAGATGGTTCACTGTCAGGACTTGATAGAGATGAGACACAATGTTCAAAACAAAGCTGGGGACAACAATGATTTTGAAGTAGGTGACTGCAAAACAAATTACTAACAGGCTGAGGAGGGGGTCCAGTTGGACAAAACCCATGTAAGTAAAGCTAAATATGAATTATAAACTAACTTTGCATTTGATAACAAAAGCTGAAAGAACAAGTAAAGTGTATTTACCAGACAACAGAGTCTGTTCTGATGAAAGGTCAGGATGCAAAGAACAGCTCTTCATTCAATGTACATTCAAGAGCTGATACACTACATTTTTCAAATACAGTTCTGCAACTGAGCTGTGCATTAGTAGCTGATTTCATACGCAAGTTTTCATTGTTGATCCAAAGTAATTTTAAATGAGAACTCCTGCTTTGATAATGTGTACTTTGTTGAACTTTAAATTTCATCATTTTTTGTAAAATTCTGAAAGCAGATACAAAATGATACACAAAGGTGATATCTTAGAACTAAATGTAAGTGAAGGACAAGACTAACAACTCTATCCTAAGCCAATAACCAATAAGTAGTTGGCAGGTGCTGTTTGAGCTTGCCACCTACACACTAAATTTGACAGCAAATGAAAGCCAAGTAACGTACTTGTGTTTAACCTCCAGCCCTCCAAATTCACTGTTGGGACTGACATTTAGAAACAGATTTTCAAAAAAGCACTTATTCTGGTGCCTAAATTGGAGCTAACTTATTTTGCAAAAACGCAGTACATTTAGGTATTCAAGAAGCTCAACTACACTTAGTTGAAGTGGTCCATGAAACTTTCTGCACTAAGAGAAGTTATAGGAAAGGATTCAGTGTGCAATTGGAATGTCGATGATGCCTGTTCAGTTCTCTCCTGCATCTTAGATATCCTACCTGATGAACAAACATCTTTATCCTTGAAACAGAGAGACGCCATCCTTAAAATAACACTACCTCACACCAAAGTTAACTATGGCAACACGGTCAATAGAAGTATTTTATATGAATTTACATACTGGCTTTCCATAGTCATCTTCACAACAGATTCTGTTTAAGCCTACAAATACTGTCTTTTCTTGCTCTACGTTCTTGTAGTTCACAGAATCACAGAATCATTCTGGTTGGAAAAGACCTCCAAGATCTGTGAGTCCAATCACTAACCTAACAACCCAAACATTAAACCATGTCCCTAAGCACTGCATATATATGGTTTTAAAACATCTCCAGAGATGGCGACTCCACCACTCCCTGGGCAGCCTGTTCCGATGCTTAGCAACTCTCTCAGTGAAGAAGTTCTTCGTAATATCCAACCTAAACCTCCCCTGACAGGCCTGTAGTTCCCTAGATCCTCCCTCCGGCCCTTCTTTTAGATGGGTGTCACATTTTCCAGCCTTCAGTCCTCTGGGACCTCCTCAGTGAGTCAGGACTTCTGGTTGAGAATGGAGTGTGGCTTGGCAAGCACTCCCATCATCTCCCTCAGGACCCTCAGATGGATCTCATCTGGCCTCATGAACTTCTGTGAGTCAAGATAGAGCAGCAGGTCACATACTGTTTCCTCTTGGACTAAAAGAACTTCATTCTGTGCCCCTTCCCTGTCTTCTGGCTCAGGGGGCTTGGTACCTAGAGGACAATTGGGTTTACTGAGGTGAAAAAGACATTAAGTACCTCAGCCTTTTCCTTGACTTTGGTCACTAAGCTTCCCGCTGAGTCCATTAAAGGATGAAGATTCCCCTTAGTCTTCCTTTTGTTACTAATATATTTATAGAAACTTTTTCTATTATCTTTTACAGCAATGGCCAGCTTAAGTTCTAACTAAGCCTTGGCCCTTCTATTTTCCCACTGTATAACCTCAGAGCCTCCCTGTAGTCCTCCTGAGATGTCTGTCCTTTTTTTCCAAAGGTCATAAATTCTCTTTTTCCTCTTGAGCTCCAGCAGAAGTTCCCTGTTCAGCCAGGACAGTCTTTTGTCCTGCTGGCTCATCTTCTTGAAAGTGGGGACAGCTTGATACTGTGTCTTTAAGACTTCCTTATTTAAGAACATCCAGCCTTCCTGGGCTCCTTTGCCCTTCAAGACTGCCTCCCAAGGAACTTTGTCAAATAATTTCCTAAACAGGTCAAAGTCTGCCCTCTGGAAATCTAAGGTAGCAGTTCTGCTGAATCCTCTCCTTGCTTCTATGAGAATCAAGAACTCAAATCATTTCACGATTGCTATGCCCAAGGTGGGCTCCAATCACCACATCTGCCATAAGTCCTTCCCTGTTTACAAAAACCAGGTCCAATAAGGTGCCTTCCCTTGTTTGCTACCTCACCAGCTGTGTGAAGAAGCTATCTTCCATACACTCCAGGAACTTCCTAGACCGTTTCCTCTCTGCTCTGTTGTATTTCGAGGAAGCTCAGAGCAACCCAGCCAAAATCTCCATACAAACATGTTACGTTAATTCTCACGCTTAGTGCAAGACAATGCAATCACACACAGCAAGGCTGAGCTAGTGAAGGAGTGCCATGGGAAACGGGACCCATCAGGCTTACCTGTGGGGCTTTTTGCACAGCGAGTCAAAGAAGCAAGCCTACCAAGGCAAGCCTACCAGGGCATGGTGCTCCAATGTACTGCTGGCTAGGACACTCTGCTGCTCCAGACAACAGTAAACAAAATGTTCTCAAACACTTTCTTTGTCAGAGAACATTTTGCTTATGAGAACGGTTATTTCAGAAATCTCTTTATTTCCTAGCTCCACATAATCTTAGACTCTAATTGTACTTCATTTCCTTAATACAGTGTAAAGTCTTCATGCACGTTTAAAGACTGGAAGGAACATTTACTTCATTGTATATTTTAGGACACATTTTCATGTCTTTGCATCTTAGAGTTCAGTTAGACTTTTTTCTGGAAACAATTAAAATGTCAGCGTGATTAAAATATGAGTATTAAATCCTCTAAAGCATTTAGATAAGTTTGTGGATATGAACAGGAGAGCTGTTTGTTCTTTTGGAGGCACAGGATATTCAAAACTGTGCTACAGTTTAAAAGCTGCCTTTACTGAGAAAAGATCACTGGACTTCACAGATCCAAGGCTAGGACTCACTAATAAAATCATTAAAAATATTCTTTAATACACTCAATACAGTTTAGATCTAAAATTATTTCCTACTCTCATGCTTAAAAATATCATCAGTTATCCCTGATTTCCCCCAAATGTGGCCAGTTCATTCACGTTTGAGAAAGAAACTGTATTTGAGCAGGGGAGAGATGCAACAAAACACGAAACAAAAGTTTTCATAATGAGAATAATAATTACACTTTTAAAACAGACTTTGTCATAACAAATGAATGCTAAATAGAAGTTTAGCTAAAGAAATGCTACTACAGCTCTTTATCCCAACCGAATTGCAATGAACACCACCAGATCTTTACACTCAGAAAATTCAGAAGTCACCTCTCCAGCAGCAGCCTACAGGACCCATGAAGCACCAGCAGATGGTGCTATGAAGTCAGGCAGGCAGGTTTAAAATAAAAACCAGCTTTTGTCAATTTAAATTTGGCAAGCACCACCTAGAAAATATCTTCGGTAAAGATATCACAGTAGCATAATAACATATTCTTCCTTCAGAGGAGAATATAGCACAATAAAAGAGCCATCTCACCCCCTAACTCATCCGTTTTCAGGTGATGCTGCTTTCATTATAATAGTACTGCTTTGTTTCAGGAGCCCAAGTGACAGTAATCATACCTCAATTTCCTCGTTACTCATCAGTATGTCTTCAAGACATCATTCCTTCTTGATATTTCACAGATTTGTCTTGAAAGCAAGAACAGTTCAAGTCATTCATTTATGAAACCAAAGACATTCTTGATGTGGCATAAATTGTGAAAAAAATTGATACATGGTTCCAGTGACTCCTCTTTTGCTTGGCAGGGTAAAATAGCAGTGACTGAGTAAATCTAATGCTTGTTTGGTTTTGGTTTTTTTTAATAGTCTCTATTTAACAGTTTCCAGAGTAGAGATCTTCCTCACAACAGGGTTTCAGCACGTACAGGTGCAGTCACGTGGCTGCAGATGCATGAAGACAATCTAAAATGAGATTGCAACACAGGAAAACAAGAGTGAGATCACTAGCAGAAGAAGTTGGCAATCAACCAAATTAAGCTATTTAATTTCACTTACAGCAAGTAAGAGAATTAGCAGTATATTGATATACTAAGTATAGCATGAGTTTTACATGATCAGGATTGTTATAAAAAATTACTGTGAATTAAAAGGTGGGCCACAGCTCTAGATGCTACCCTTGGAGAATGAAACCACTTCTCCTTAATGATAATGATCATTGGGGCCACCAAGATGGTGAAGGGAGTGGAGGATCTCCCTTGTGGTGCTAAAGAGCTGGGGCTCTGCAGCTGGGAGGAGATTGAGGGGTGATTTCATTAATGTTTACAAATATGTAAAGGGCAGGTGTCAGGAGGATGGAGCCAGGCTCTTCTCAGTGATGTCCACTGATAGGACAAGTGTCAATGGGTATAAGCTGGAACAAAGGAGGTTCCAAAGAAATGCAAGGAAGAATTTCTTCACTGTGAGGGTGAGGGAGCACTGGAATAGGCTGCCCAAGTGCGTCTCGTTCTCTGGGGACATTCAAAACCTACTTGGACAAGTTCCTGTGTGACCTACTCTAGGTGGTCCTGCTCTGGCAGAGGGGTTGGAATAGATGATCTTTCAAGGTCCCTTCCAATCCTTAAGACTCTGTGATTCTGTGATTTCTTTTAAATTCTGTCTTCATAAACTTCTATCTGTGAAGCTTCATAAGCTGCTTACATGAGCTTTTACCTTCTACTCTTTCCTTGCTCAGCAGGAATAACTAACTTTTAACCATGCTATTCTCACAAAACAGAAGGGTTCTTCCAGCAGCCTAAGAATCTTCGGGGCTCTGCTCTTTTTTGTGGTTTTCTAAACAAAAGGTTTAGAAAACAAAAGGTTTAGAAAAGGTTTCAGGCACCAGGTAGATATAAACCAGGCCCAGCATCGTATCTCTGACTTGCCACATACAAGCCCTGAGGCCACTAAACAAGCAAGGTGATCTGTCTCATCATTCAGAGTAGGGGAGAGACCCCCACCACATGAGCTGCACCAGGATGCACAACAGGGATGCACCAGGGACAGTGCCCTGGTCAGCCTGGGCAAGACTTACTGATCCAATGCAGAAAAAAAACCCAACAGCTATAGCTAAAATGTAGATATTTGATATGTGTTTCCACATTTATTTATTTACAGAAGTTTATTTCATAACATATTTGCTAAACCAGGAGCCAAATCTCCTTATCACATAAAATATGCAAGATGTGCTTCTCTCTTTGACTTAGGAAAGATGTCAGCTCTAATTAAATATTTAATCATTAAGTGTCTCTCTAGTGACTTAGAAGACCTGAGTTTCCTGGCCTAGCTCAGGTTTTTGGTCCATGACAAGAAATCCCACTTGGCAGCGGGGAGATACATCTGCATCAGAGGGGAAGGAAGGGCAGAGCAGGGCCCCACTCACCAGAGGCAGCCTTACTGGGCTGCAGTAGCAGGGACAGATGGTGCTGTGGTGAAAGAGGAGTGAGAAAGGTCCGAGTTGCTGTTACCCAAGGCAGAGCTGTGAAAGAGTGGCTGAAAAGAGTGTAGGAAGGGGAAAAGTAAGGGACATAGAAGGGGAATGCAGTATCCTGGATGAATACAATTTGGGAACAGTTAGCAGCTAGTAACTCAGGACCACTAACTCTAATTAACACCCTGGAACATATAAGACTTCATTAGTGTAGAGTATGAACTTGATACTCTTGTGTTGGTTTGGATAAGCTCAGACCATCACTGTCTGTGCACAGGACTGAAATTTCAGCCTCATTGACTGGCAACCCAGTAGATTTCATCAGCACTAGATAAGCTAATCTAAGTACATGTATGAGGAAGTGGGTAATATTTTTCCCTTGCTAATTGAAGAGTGCATCCTTTTCCTGCCCATTTAGAGACACAAGTTAGACCAGCTTTCAGGACATACATTACAAAGCTGTTCATCTGCATGAATGGATTTCCCCCTGCACATTTTAGTATTGGTTGCTAGCCAACTATTTTACATCAAGGTTGTTCTTTGGCAACTATGTTCACAATGAGAATATTCAGGCCTAACAACTTCTCTTGCCCCAGCATTTAGTTCCAGGCAGAGAAAGGGCTGTAATGGCAACTATAAAGTGGGCGTTGTTCAGTGGAGAGGCTTTGAGCACACGGCATACCTCAGATGGTAGTGTGACTAATGCCCTCTGGGCTCCAAAACTGGAGTAGATCCACCACCTGCATCCCATACTGGGTTACAGAGCAGGAAAGAGACCATAGCAGATGGGTGGAGAACAAGTGTGGAGGATAGAGAGTGAAGTGGATGGGTGAGATAGCTGTGCAAATGAAAGAACTGCCTATTATTAATTAGTAAGCAAGTCCATTCAAGTTAGTCTGCAAATACTTTCTCCTTTTGAAATTGGATTTCTCAGTTGCAATGCAAACATACTCTGTCCATTATTCATTCAGTGCTGGTTTTCACAATACTTCTAACTGGAGAAAGGATGTCCACTTTAGCTCCCACATTTTGGGAGAAAACTCTAACACGCACCTCAACTCTGCTGCTGACTCCTGACTTTATACTAGGTCAAATCAAACCACAAGCCCCAGATACTAAATGTCAGAATTAATTTCTTTTTTTATATAGAAACCATCTCTGGTTTTGAAATAAGAGTTTATTAGCACTGTTTCAGTTTCCTCTGACAATTTATTCCCTGTTCACATTAGATACTTGTATCTTCTCTCTGTATTGAATTATGATCAATATGAGAGGAGCAGAAGACAACCACAAACCTCATTCATTCCAGCAATAGAACAATTCATTTGTTGTTTTAGCACTCATTACTTCCTATGATCTCTCCTTCATCATTAGACTTTTCTGTGATGCCTGCTTGATTTTAGTAGGAGTTAAATCAATAAATGACTGTGAACTCCAAGGCAGGTCTGTTTCCTCTAAGACTTTTGGTTTTTTGACTCTTGCCTGTAAAACATTTCTGTTTCAAAGTGAAAGGTTCAAGATTATAATGAGGTTATTTCCTCCTAGTGAAGCACTAATTCCCCATCAGTTTCATCAAGATTTGCATGCAATCTGAAAATTTGCCTTGCTAAATATCTTTGTCAGTCCTCAACTTTTCATTAGCTTGATGAAAAAAATACATGATACATAATTTGACACCAATCCTGGATTAATATTTCCATCATCTCCGCTGCAGTTAATTGTTTACATTTTTTTCTCTTTTTAATAGTGGCTAAAGATAATAGGTCATGTTGTAATTTGTATATGTTACATATGTTAACTGGAGCTGATGCAATTGATGGTCACTTTCTGCCTCAGTTTCTTGGATGTGGGTATCTGGATCATAGATCAGCTTCAGGATCTCAATATGCACATTTTCCTCTCATAACTAATTCTTAATCTCTACATCTGTAGCAAGAAAGTATTTTCTCATTCCACTAAAACATTAATCTTTTAGTCTTACTTTATTTTCAGTCCTCTATGACATCATTGCTAATGGCTTATACTAGTATGACAGACCCCCACCAACACAAAAACTAACACTTCCTAGGATATCATACAAAATATGATGTGTTTAATTTCTTCTGTTATCATGCCAAAAAGAAAAACTCTGAAGCTCAAGCAGTAGGAAATGGATTTAGAAAGTTTCTCAATAAACAAAAGGGAGCATTTTGCAACTGCAGAGCACATTTCAGCTAAAGGTCTCAAAACCTAAAAAAAGTTTCCCAGGAGCCTTGCCGAGATAGGGTTATGTGAGGTTTATTTAATTAAAGTTTAGTTGATAAATGAAAAAGATGTTTGGGTTTGGGAAAGGAAATCCTAACAGTGACAATTGTATTTCTCATTCATTACAGGAATGTTGTGATGTTTCTGAAGCAGAATTCTATAACAGGCTGTAAATACAGCCATGAATAAGCTTTTATAAACCAGACAATGGCAAAAAAAATGCAACATATTATGCCAAATCACAACTGTTTTCATATCAACTAGCAGTGTCACAAATTTGTATCAAGGCACTGAGGAGAAAAACACCATGAAGATAAAAGAGAGCAACTGTACAGAAAATAAGTGACAAGTTGTTGAACAAGCTTTATCTGATATTACATGGGAAGATAACTTGTCATTCAGGCAGAAAATATAAGCCAAAAAGTCTCTAAACTAGGAAAACAATTCATTCAAGTTCACAGACATTTTTAATAGAAAGTAGCCTAGATTACCGAAACTGTAACTATTTGCTATCCTGAGTAAAAGACATCAAAATAAATCTTCAGCATTAAATCCTGACATGAATATGGACCTTCTAATAAGGCAAACGCAATAAAATTAGAACAGGCATTTCTCAATAACTCAATTAGCTTAAAGCAATGTGTGGTTTTGAACAGATAGACAAAGAAATGGTAATGTATAGATAAATGCACATCAGCTTATTTTTTAAAAAATGTTTAGGGACATTTGAAAATGTTTCTGACCATTTCATGTCATGATAAGGTGTGCAATCTTCATCTGTATTTATACTCCGTGGTATATCTGTTTGCATGCTCCATATGTAAACTGGGAACATCTCCAAGAGAGAAAATTTAACTTGCCAGTAAATAACAAATCTCTCTCCCAACATGTCTGTTGCTACTACCTGGGAAAAGACTGTGCCCACTGGGAACACATCTACAAATCCACCTGGGATCTCTCCTTTCCCTTCCAGCACATCCCATGGTATGGGAAGCCTGCACCTCTGCATCACAAGGCATTGTCCTAGTCCTGCAAACAGCACGGAGGAGCTCTGAGTTGGGATGGTGAAAGGAACTGGGGCCTTTTGGAAAGTGGAAAGTAAAAAGCCTTTGTGAGAGTGAAAACAGAAAGGAATATTGGGTCCTATTGAATGCTGTAGGCAGAGTGGGTCTGCTTGAGTTCTGTCTTGGCAGCCTGAACAGTTCTGGGAGATTAATGCCACAACCCCTTAGAACTGAAGCATAGGTCCAGTGAGCTGCCCTGCAAATAGACTGAAACTCTTTGGATAAGATGGCGTGGAGAAGGAAATAGTTTTCCATTTGCTCCAGAAAAAGCACCCAAGAATCCCAGTTGAAAACTAGGGCAATGAAAGAGGGAAAGTTAAATGTTGGGGATGGCCCCACCCTGCTGGGAGCACATAGGGCTGTTGTAGAGCTGTTGAGTCAGTCAAGGCTCCCACTAGTGTTATTCTTTATTTCAGTTCTATCACTTGAAAGAAGAAACTAAAAATAGGGGATTATTGAAGAGAAGAAAAAGTACGGTAAGAGAAAGCAGCTGTCGTAACGGTTAGGCTCATGGGTACTTTCATACTTGATTCATCACTTTTAAACCTGATCCATACTGTCAGTTCCTCAGCATATACAATCTTTCTTATACAAATTTCTTGTTGAAAATAATCAGGTACCATTGTCAGCACCTAATGAAGAAGTGAAACACTTTGTGAAAAACTGTCAGCAGCATAGTTGTTAGCCAGCATCTTCAGAATAGGTACAATGGAGATGGATGGACATCAAGGTGGTCTGTCACCAATGTCTGTGACTCACTTTAAGGGCATCCATGAGCATGTTATGTCTAGTCCTCAAAATAAGCAGTGTTGGGATACAGAAAAGATCTGAAGCCAAGGAGAAGTCTGTCTGGCTTAAAATATTTAATGTCTGGGGTGGGTTTTTTTTCAAATCAAAGTTGAAGATACCGATCTTAAAAAAATCATGCAGGTTTGGATGTCAGATTGTGCAATAAAGGGTAACACCCTCATCAGAAAGCTCAGGCAGCGTGGCTTGGATGAGTGGACAGTGAGGTGGATCGAGAGCTGGCTGAATGACAGAGCCTAGAAGGTGGTGATCAATGGCACAGAGTCGAACTGGAAGCTTGTGGCCACTGGAGTTCCTCAGGCATCGGTTCTGGGGCCAGTCTTGTTCAACATCTTTATCAATAACCTGGATGAGGGGACAGAGTGTACTCTCAGCAAGTTGGCTGATTACACCAAACTGGGAGGACTGGCTGATTCCCCAGAAGACTGTGCTGCCATTCAGTGGGGTCTCGACCAACTTGAGAGTTGGGCACAGAGGAACCTCATGAGGTTCCATGTGTCCAAAAATTCAGTATCTAAATATGAAGGAAACACAGGCAGAAATAGACATGTTTACATTTGGACTATATGTAGACATAAGGCACCATTGACTTCTTGGTATTTTCATTGAAATCTGCATCTAGTCTGGCAATTTCCAGGCTCACATCCTGCATCACTTATTGAACAGAGACTTGTATATCATATGTGGCTAGAATATTTTGAGAAAGCAATCAGACTGGTTTTTGCTAGCATCCAGCAGACCACTGAGAAAATTGTAAAGTAGCAACTATTTTGCATTTTTTAAAAAGCCACAGGGAAAGAAAAAGCCGCGAGGTAACTCCACTAGAACATACAAGTGAGATACTTCTGATTCTTCATATCTCTTATCTTACTTAAGAAAAGCACAACCAAACACATGGCTCAGAAAGAGACAAATTCAGATGAGAGACAAATATTTCATGTGTAAACATGCCACGATGACCTATCTAATACAGGGTCAATTTTCTGGGTTTTTAATTAAGCTTTTAATTCATTTTTATGCACATACATATTTTTAAGCACCTGGTATTCATCAAATACATTAGGGTAAATCATCTGTGGGACAGTAGTTAGGTAAGAACTAGGGAAGAAGCCATGACTTTAAAACTCCAGTTCTACTTCTCAGTAAAAAAATTAATTCTACAAATAAGCAAGAGGCCAATACTTACAGTGTTGATACTATGAATGCTGTCTCATTCACTTTACTATCAGAGATACTAATTTTCAGATAGGTATTAAAACAATGGAAATTATTTCACAGAATCACAGAATGGTTGGAGGTGGAAGAGAGCTCTGAAGATCATCCAGTCCAACCTCCCTGTCAAAGCAGATCTACTTAGATCAGGTCACACAGGAAAGTGACCAGGCAGGTTTTGGAAACTTCCAGAGGAGACTCCACACCCTCCCTGAGCAGCCTGTGCCAGGACTCCCTCAACCTTACAATGAAACAGTTTTTCCTTATTTTTTAAGTAGAACATCTAGTGTTCCAGCTTTTGTCCGTTACCCCCTTGTCCCGCCACTTGAAACAACACAAAAAAGTGCTTCACTCCCCCCCCAATCCTCTTGACATACACCTTTTAAATACTTATAAGTATTAATAAGATTCCTCCATCAGTCTTCTCTTCTCTAGGCTGAACAGTCCCAGTTCCTGTAGCCTTTCTTCATAAGAGACATGCTCCAGTTCCCTGATCATCTTGGCAGCCCTCTACTGGACTCTCTCTAAAAGTT
The DNA here is from genome assembly GCF_028858725.1 of Colius striatus. Classification (NCBI taxonomy): domain Eukaryota; kingdom Metazoa; phylum Chordata; class Aves; order Coliiformes; family Coliidae; genus Colius; species Colius striatus. The sequence continues at coordinate 89,938,521 of NC_084759.1, forward strand.
CCTTGTCCCTCTTGAGCTGGGGATCCCAAAACTGTACACAGGACTCTAGATGAGGCCTCACCAGGGCAGAGTAGAGGGGGAGAAGAACCTCCTTCAACCTGCTTTGCACACTCTTCTTGATGCATCCCAGGATGCCATTGGCCTTCTTGGCCACGAGGGCACATTGCTGGCTCATAGCTAGTTTATTATCAACCAGGACTCCCAGGTCTCTCTCTGCAGAGCTGCTCTCCAGCAGGTCAATCCCCAGCCTGTACTGGTGCATGGGGTTGTTCCTTCCCAGATACAGGACTCTGCACTTATCCTTGTTGAACCTCATGAGGTTCCTCTGTGCGCAACTCTCAAGCCAGTCGAGATCCCGCTGAATGTCAGCACAGCCTTCTGGGGAATCAGCCAGTCCTCCCAGTTTGGTGTCATCAGCCAACTTGCTGAGGGTACACTCTGTCCCCTCATCCAAGTCACTGATGAAGATGTTGAACAAGACTGGCCTCAGAATCAATGCCTGTGGAACTCCAGTGGCCACAGGCTTCCAACTCGATTCTGTGCCATTGATCCCCAGGAAATCCAGCATCTCTACCGGGGCAGTCTTTAAACTAGCCAAAATTAGTGGCAAACCTTTGATTCTTCACTACTAGGGAGGCTGGCACTGTATACCAATCTGCCTTTTGACAAGCAGAACAGCACTCCAAGTTAAAAACCTTTCCTTAGGGTATGCCATCCTTCCACAAGAGAGAGGACACAACCCAGAGAAAGGTTTTGGGCGTGACCATGAAGAACAATCTAATGTCCCACAAATATCCAGGGAGAAATGTTGAATGTTTTTGCCTTCTCCACAGTAGGCAAACTGCCCAGTTTTGTGGACCATTAATCTTCCCAGATGCCTTACGTAGGGTGCAGCCTTGATGAAATTAATTTATGGGGTTTTTTAAAAAATGGTTCCTGCCTCCTAAATCCCAAAGAAGTGATGTTATTTCTCAATACATTTAGGCCCTAGCCAAATGAGTTAATCAGAGCTCTCTTTCTTACTTTTCTGGAAGCTGTCTTAAAAAAAAAAAGATCAAACATATAAGTAGATTTATGGACATACGTAACATTGCTGCCATTAAAGAAAGTACAAACTTCCTTGTGCCTCCAGGCCTACCACACACTAGGTTTTGCATAAACAAATAGCTTTATTTTTTTAATCTTGCTGAACATGTGTTCCTTTAAAGTCATGCACTTTATCAAAGGTGAGATATGTACCAGCATCTTCATCTTAAAAGAAAAGATACTCTCTTGGGTTTGATTTTAAAAGGAGAAGGAGTAAAAAATTGAGCCATTCATGGAAATGATCTTGTACAAGACTGAAGCTATGTTATTTCGTACAAACAGGTGCTACTGCTTCAAGCAGTTAGATATCCTTGTCACTTTCGGGAGAGCTAAAGCTATGAGTAACTCGTTATGTTTTTTGTATCCATGCTTGAGCACCCACAGGTTACTAAAGGGAAATATGAAATAGCAAGCGCAGCTGAAGTGCTATGCTAAGATATCTGTAAGAAAGTTGCAGAGTCTTTTGATAGATTAATTGAAAGGAATCAATCCTATACTGTCTTCCTTTGCCCATATCTTTATAAGAAGATGTGCCTTTGTTTTCAGAACAGATTTTGCATTCTTCTAAGAAAGGCATCAAGAGTCATTAGCCTTGAAATTTCAATCCCCTGTTTTGCAATCCCTTAAAGATGTTCTTCAAATTAAAGAAGGAAAATGTATTTTCTTGTGACTCAGAATATAACTTCTGCATTACATGCACACAGGGCTTCTCTTTACAGCACTAGAACAATGAAGATTTGTCTCCAGAGATCATTTCAGAACATGAATTGTAGTTTTTTATGACTTTTTTTTTTAACTAAAGAGAGATAAAAACATTATTATAGTAGATTTCATGCTACTGGAACAGGCTTGCTTTTCCAAATCATCTTGTCCTTCATAAGCATCTTCGAGTACAAGGCCAGAAGTGTCTACAGTCAGCAGGTAAATAACTGTTTCAAAGTGGCACAAAGGCAGGAGAAAAGCCCCTGCCTGCTCCTGTCTATTCTCCCTCTCCCCAGAAGGGGGAAACCGAGCTCCGCCAGTTGCAGAAGTAAAGCTGCAGTGAATTAAAGTGAACATCGGTTATTCTTACATTTTCTCCCACGCACGGAGTTAAAATGTTCCTAGTGGCTCCTCCCAGGGATCCCCACCGTGGACAAGCATCTTTCTGAACTCACTGGTAACGCTCTACGTTTTGAGTCAGAGAGGATTGTTTTTTTCTCTTGGGCAATAGGAGGATTAAGTTGACATGAACCATGTTGTCTTTCTGGCTCACCTCTCACTCACAAAAACACACTGCTCAGAGCTTTGGTGAGGAGCTGTGACTGTTCCTGCTCTGCAGGGCCAACAGCTTTGCTGGAGTGCTGCTTCTCCGTGCTGAGAAGGATCAGGCTTCTTTCAAATAAGGCCATTTTTACTGATGGAAATGAGGAGAATTATTCAGTTGCCTGAATACTTCCATGCCATTGGAGACATCCCTGTCTCCAGGCAGGTGCAGACTTCTCCTAGGTCCAATGATGTACCCGCAGACATGTCTCAGATACCCTGAGTCATCCACTCCAGCACCATATCATCTTTGGGCAGCCAAATCCTCCACTTGACATGCTGCTGCCTGTCCAGGTCGTGGACAAATACTAGGCTGAAGCGTGGGATTCAGATCAGAAAATGAAACCATTTTGTGAAGTACAGTAACCACAATGAAGTGGAAGCCATGTATTTATCTCCAGAGCATAAAACCATTGTTTCTGAAGTCATTACCTAGTGCTTCAGTTGATAGGTAAAATACAAAGCCCTTGTAACTGTTTCATGAGCTTCTCCAGCATGAGGAGATACAAATAACAAAGGACAACATGTGTTGGGTGGATCATTTAACAAACGAAGAGCAAGCTGCCTGAAAACAGGGAGCAATGCCCCCAAGCAGAAGAGCCAGTCCTGCTGCCAAGCAGTGACGCAGCCTCCACAGCAAGCACCACTTCAGACCTGTCCTCCTGGGGAATCTAAATCAAAAGCTCATGCCAAATAAATCCAATCAAGTACATACTGCTAGCCTCAGCAGACAACTTCAAGCACTCAGACAATTATGCAAAGCAATTTTTTAATTCAGAGCAGAATCATCTTGAGACATATCTGCCTGAGGGCAAAAAACAGTGTTCTTTCCCTTTTGATAATACTGCAAAAGGTGGGTGTCCCTGACAAGCCTCAATGTCAGCAAATAAACATGATATGAAATCATGGATTGACTGAGCAAACTCTTCCTCACTGGTGTTAATGAGAAAACATCACATGCAACAGAAGCTCATCTTACTATCACTACACTGTGATAAGCACACAAAGCTACCCCCTTGTAATGCATTATAGTTAGCTTTAAAAACTTGACTAGAAATCAAAACAGATTTTTTAATAAAGAACTACTTAGTAAAAGATATCAAGATTCTCCCACCATAGTGTTTCAAATTTCCCCCAACATATTAGCCCTGAATTTTTGTATTCATCATACTGTCAAGCCTTCTTGAAAATGATCCAAAGCAAATGATATTAAAGACTTTTTTTTTTAATACAAAAGACTTAAAGAAGCTGTTTTGCATCTTAGTTCTCTGCTGTGCCTTTCTGTGTATTTATATAATGTGCAGACTTTCAGTTCTTGTGGGAAACATCAGTATGTAAGCACTATATATACTGTGTTGTTGGACCAGAATTTTTGGAGATTCCTACTTTAAAAAGTCTCCTTATTTAGCATATATCATCATGGAGTAGAAAATTGATTCTGTGTATGCCATGTATAAAATTAAATACAATTTGTCATTATGATTTATATTCCCAATATAGAAGCGGTTGCTCGAATAACAAAGTTTCTAAGTGTGTACGTGATTTAATCATCTACAAGACTCATCACAACCACCTCCATTCCAGGAGCTTAATATTTCCCAACAAGAACTGCAGAGTATTTTCTTCTAATTGGCACAATTCAATGCAACAAAAACTACTCTGTTGAACTATTTTTTAATTACACTTGTTTCCTTATCTATATGGAAACCATGTTAACATTGTGCAATTCGGTGTCTGATCATATACACACTCATTTCTGTGCCAGTGCCAACTCTGGAGTGTAAACTCTGTGCGTTTGGTTCTGTGGCATGGTTAATTCAAAATCCAGGGTATGGGTAACAGAGGGGTTTTGTTCCAGTTCTTATGTTGGTCCATACTTTTATCAACAAAAAGATGGAAAGACTAAATTTGTGATGCCTACCTGGAAAGACTAAATTTGTGATGTCTACTGTATTAATCCTTCATATATGCATATACCTTCTCATTGGGGTTTTTAAGTTCTGCATACAGCCCCATTCACTGGCAACCTGCTTTGGGGTTGACAAGGGTGAGAGCAGCACCAGTCACAGCTCACAGTCCTCCCTCTTTCATTTTTCTTTGTTTTGCAGGGTCTTTCTGGAGTGACTTATGTACAGACTCAATCCTATGCAAGTTAAAGCTTGTACATAATTTTGTACTTGCATTTTTATTAATTCCTTTTTTGAAGACACCACCAGGTATCAAGAAATGGTGCAACACCTGCCATACTACCTCATACCAGGGACCCTGTGTTGCTTGCAAATACTAAGCACATCCCAAAATTCATCTCAGCCTGTCTGCTGATCTCATCCAGATCCAGGGCCTAAAAGACACCTGATGGGAGCAGCTGCTTCATGCAGTCTGTGGCCTTGTGCTGGCCTTAAACTTTCCCCAGGCATTCTCTTTCTGATACACGTCATTAAGCCAAAGTTACAAAGACCTTTATACATGATAGATATTTGCTCTCAAACTACTTCCACTGCTGTATCTTTCTATACTCAAAATAGAGGATTTGAGAGTCACTTATCATGAGCTCAAGTCAGCAAGCCATCGCAAGCCCCGCACCCTTCCCGCTTCCTCCCCACACTGCCCCGCAGCCTGGCACATCCACCAGCACTACTAGCTCCTGGCAATGCTGGGGGAGGCCATTCTTCTGGGTGTTTGTGCATAATCTTGTTTTAACAGGCAACGAAAAGCAGTTTGCTGCCTGTTCAAAGCACTCAGAAAATCCAGTGCTTCCCCGATTTACTTGTGCTCAGGTTTAGTGGGCGGGTCCTTCCTGACTGAAGCCCATTTTGTCCTTCAGGGTTGACAATATTTTCATTCTAAATGGAGGCACAAATTATTTCTCAGTTCTTTAAGCCTCTCAGCTCACAACCTAGAGGAGAGCAGCAGCCTCTGTGGTGCCTCTCTCAAGCCAGAACACTGACTGCTCATTAGGTTAAAGATACAAGGTGAGTCTGGATCTAAACCTACCCAAAGTATGAAGCAGAGGACCTACAAGGATGAGAAAAGGTAAATGGCTAACGTTAGAATCCTGGGATTCATGTTGAACAAATTAAACCCAGATTATTACACTGTGATCCAGACTTCCTCATAGCTGTGGGAAGCCCTAGACAAAGCTGTTGGCTCAAGTCTGTTGCAGATTAGTGCTGTTACTTTAAAATGGCACACATGCAACCATAGAGTCTATGAATGCCACGTGCATCTGATTGTGTTTCTAGTTTTGTGCACTAATCATTACATATGAACTAATAAAGTGAAAACGTTCAGATTTTCATAGGCCTTATGTTTATTTCTTTAAAGCATCTATTTCTTTAAAAAATTCAGTCCTTTTATAAGAAATACGTCACCCTAATATCATTTCTTCAAAATCAGAAACAGGTCTATATCTGATACTAAAAGGACTATAAACCACTCATGCAAGTAAAAGAATAGTAAGATTTTACCACTATTGCAGTGTTATCTGTTGAAGCACATCCCCACAGAGCTGGGATGCAGATTGTTAGAATGAACTTCACCCATTCATTTTTACTTCAGTAGAAGTTGCTGACACCTAGTCCTCGAGTCAGGAAGCAGATAAACACTATGACGGTTGCTACTCTGAGTCAGTGTGGGTTCAAAATGACATTAAGTGCATATTAACTAGAAAAATTACATATCTGGAGATTAATTTTGAAAAACAATATCAAATACTTCTCTTTTTTCAACTACTGAAATAGAATTTTTAAATGACATATTCAAGCATGTATTATTGAAGAACTACAGTCTTCGTTTTGTCTCCCTGTCTCTGCAAAGAAAAAGACCCTGTTTATGTGAGTTTGCTTTTTTCTATAAAGTGGTAGTAAACATTTTTGTATGAAAATCTACGCTAGGATGTGTGGAGGACCAAATTACAAAGTCCTTATCTCTTTACAAAAAAATAAGGGCAGAAGGAGGACACAAGAGAAAGAAAATAACCCCATGCATGAGCCAATACTCACTAGAGTTAGCAAAAAATAAGGAGAGACTCAGGGTAATGGGAGTTAGAAAAATAACTTTTTTTCTTTTTGATTAAAAGATCTTGGTCAACTCAGGAATGTCAGAAACACCATCTTCTTTACCTGTCAGGGTACTCTTTGACAAAAATATCCCATTTTCATACATGATTTTGAGTTGTAATTTTTGTTTCAAATTCTAAATCTTCCAGAAATGTCAAACCGCAAAAAAATGCTGACCCACTATAATTTCCCAAATTGTCAGAAAGAAGGTTGCCCTTCTTTTATATATAAAACTATATTTAATGGCATTACTGCCCCATATGGTTTTAAATCCTGCCTGATATTAAGGACTAATAATTGCAGCCAAGTGTGTATTTTTCTCTTTCAGAAGACAAAGGTCTTGACCATACAAAAGGATTCAGAACATGATCATAATGGGAAGTAACATCCCTTTTGTTCAGAGGTGACCAGACAGGAGGTTTAGGTATGTTTAAGAATCCTCCTGACTCTTGTTCACCTGTTATTGTATCAATTGCCATCATGTATTTGAAGCCAAACTTAGATTTGGAGTTTGAAACCTCTAAGGAGCACTTTATGGATAAAATGGGTTGCTGTTACTTCCCTATCTCAGTTCTCAGCTGCTTCTGTAAGACAGTAGCTGTCTAAAGCCACCAGAGGATAGTGCATCTCACTTGTAGCCCTAGTTTTTCTGGTTAAACTTCCAGCTATTTCTGTCATCTTCTTAGTTTTGCTGTTGAAGTACAATGTATACCCTGTTATGTATATATACTTTAGCATCATATTAGGATCTAATCCTCTGTTAGATTAGATTCTCTAACTTCTTTGGTTCAAGGCTTTTATAAAATGTCCCACCTGACCAAAAATTCATAGTATTGTCCTCAAGCTGAAAGAGACACAGATCTCTCTGCCATCCCCATTCAATAGTAGATGCCAGCAATTTTAGACATACATACCTTCAAATTAAAAAAAGAGTTCTTCTACAAGAAACATAGCTGCTAGACAGGATTGCCTCATATTTCCTGCATTCTCAGAAACTTTTTTGTCTTGAGAACAAGTCTCTTCCCAGAATCACATCTCATAACGAATTGAATTAACACATAAACTGCAAAAGGTTCATCAGCACTGCTTTTAGCTTGGTATACAATCAAAATCCTGCCAAACCATTTTGAACTCTTCCCTCAACAAATAAAATACACTTACTTTAATTCTTCAAAGTTGTCAAAAGACAGTAAGGTCACATTTTTATTTGGCTAAGTCATTAGCAGATAGCACCCATTTAGGCTCAGTCATGATTAAGCTTCTACAACAGTCACTATAAAAATATCCTTGCGACTTTTAAGAACATGGTAAACATTCCTAATAGAGTCATATTTGATAACACTGTCTACTAGCAGACTTGAAATTCAGAGCTAACAAAGTCTTCCCTAACTTGAACTAATAACCCCCTCAGAACTAAATGAAATACTCAATTCACTTTTGCGAGTACAGTTTTATGGTAGATATGTAAGGATTGTAGCCACCACTGTCTAAAAAATACTGCCTTTCAAACCAGGGGCTATCCAAAATTTAGGAAATTTCTGAGGCATTTCAGTCTGAAGTCCTGGTGCACAGCTCATTGAAGTAAAAAAAAAAAAGCCTTTCCTTTTTTGCTATGAGGTTGAGATTGTTTTTATGCGATTTCATCAGCTACACAGACAGAATATAGATGCTACTCTTTGTGGTGGTTTAGTAGTCCATTGCCATCTTGAGTCTGTAAATACTTTGTTGGAGTAGCCCCAGTAAATGTATGTACTTAGATAATTCTTGCCTCGAGGATGGAAACTAACCGCAGTACCCACTAAGTCTTTTGCACAAACACTAGGATATAAAAATGCTTTTCTTTTTAATATTTTTAAACACTTATCTAAACAATGTTTATCTATAACTAAGAGTAGCTAAGCATTGCTCATTTTGAAAAGGCCATACAAGATTGTGAATCAGTCAACAAGGATTTCTCAGTCAACAAGTTTAAAGCTTTGAGTCTTGGTGAAATAAGGGAAAAATAATACTGTAAACATACTTGAAAGCATTTTATCTTGTTTCTAGAGGTGTATTTGAAAGGTTTTTCACATCTGAATAGAAATAGGACAATAATCAGAAAAAGTAATCTCCTGAGAGCTGACAGGAAAACAGAAAATTAATCCAATGTAACCAGTACAATCCCGTTTGTGCATTATTCTTTTTGTTCAGGTAACTTCAATGCACATACAGTTTGACATCAGATAACAGGTAGACATGGGACCAATGAGACCATGTTAAATTATAGCCACACTATTATTTTACTGGATACTTGTCAGAGATAACTGCATTCAGCACTTGAGGAAACACCATATAGACCATTCTCAAAGCAAACATTATTGTCAGGTGTGAGAAGGTCAGGCTCTGCTGATGCCTTCTAGATGTTGGCCCAGACTAATTCACCTTGTAGCCTTGGCCCTGGCTCAAAATCCCTCAGCTTTGCTGAAAAATGAGTGCAGACACTGACTAATCCTCAGAACTCATTCTTCTCAGCATACTACACCCCCTCAGACAAGTAATAACCCTGGCTGTCCGTGAATGGGCTTGAGTAAGAGTGGCTGGAAAAGTATCTGGTCGTAAAGGATCTGGGGGTGTTGGTCAACAGCTAGCTGAACATGAGCCAGCAGTGTGCACAGGTGTCCAAGAAGGCCAATGGCATCCTGGCTTGTATCAAAAATAGTGTGGGCAGCAGAACCACAGAAGTAACTTTCCCCTTGTACTTGGCACTGGTGAGGCCGCACCTCAGATACTGCGTTCAGTTCTGGGCCTCTCACTGCAAGAGGGACATTGAGGTGCTGGAGCATGTCCAGAGATGGATAACAAAGCTGGTGAAGAGTCTGGAGCACAAGTCTGATGAGGAACAGCTGACGGAGCTGGGATTGTTTAGTCTGGAGGAGGCTGAGTGGAGACCTGATTCCTCTTTACAACTACCTGAAAGGAGGCTGTGGCAAGGTGAGTGTTGGTCTCTTCTCCCAAGTGACGAGTGACAGGACAAAGGGAAATGGCCTCAAGCTGTGCAGGGGAGGTTTAGATTGGAGATTAGGAAGTACTTTTTCACTGAGGTGATTGTTAGACACTGCAACAGGCTGCCCAAGGAGGTAGTAAAGTCACCATCCCTGGCAATATTTAAAAGCCACGTAGATGAGGTGCTGAGGAATAACAGTAGGCTTGGCAACGTTAGAGTAGTGGTTGAACTCAATGATCTTGGAGGTCTTTTCCAACCTAAAGGATTCTACGATTCTATGATTCTATGAATGCAGCTTGAAAAGCAGCCCAGTCATATAGCCAACCACATACTAAAAAAGCTGGACCTCATTGTGCTTTACAAACCCAGTGAAACACCACCAATATCTACAGCACACTCATAACAAGCTTTTTAGACACTTTCTTGGTCTGCCACTGGTTAGCAGAAAGTTAATCTTTTCTACAAAATATGACTCAGAAAATGCTTGGAGCTGTGACACTAGAGCAACAGAAATCCTTCCCTGTAGAACTCGTTTTCTTTGTAATGACTCTGCTTGGGCAAGACCATAGTAAACTGGCTCCACACCAAACCACAGCCAGAGGCATGAAGCCAAGACAAGATTCTCAGTGAAAATTAGAACAACAGTTAGTGGGCAATACAATAACAAATGCATCTAGAAGTCATGGGGATATAAACAGTTCAGACAACTGACTGAAGTTTTAGTTAGCTGCAAAACGAAGTTACTAGCACAGAGTCTTATTTATAATATAAATCTCATAATGTCCCAAATACTCTTTAGTAATTTCCACTGCTGCCAAAGACTGTAACGCTTCCATCCAGAACAGATGCTGTCCATCAGTCTCACAAGGAATGATTTGGGCCTTGCAACTGGTGGCCGTACTTATGTAGAAGTGAGCGATATTCTGCACAATTTTCCGTTGTGTCACAGAGTAGCTACTACACCATTTTCATATATGTTGTCACAGCCTCTTCTGCTTTTGCGGTTGTGTGGGTGGACAGGCATGGGCAGTCCATGTGAGTCTCAGCGAGGATCCTGTATGTGTGTGAGCACAGGCAGAGGAAGTGGCTACGCATACATGCTCCACTGAGACCCTTCCAACTGTGATTCCAGGAAAACCTTGCATGGCCCCGGGTGGAAAAACAGGTGTTTGAGTGGTAAAATTAGCATGAACAGGGAAATTGGGCACCCTTGCTACCTTATCTTCTCACACTTTTTATTCTTTTTATTCCAATAAATTAAAATCTGACTGAAAAAAATCTCTGTACGGCAAGCAGAGAGCAAAGTAACAGATGAATGCCTACTGAATTTGGAGTTGCCTCAGTGTTGTGTTGCCAATGTATTCCTGTGGCTTTCATTCCCACCCCTTTCCATTCTAATCTCCTATGCTCAGGGGTGGAAGTTCCCATAAAAGAAATGGTCAAGGGAAAGACATAGTATTTTTACAAAATGTCGTCTTTCCTTTTTTGTGGATCCATGCTGGCCTCATGCATGCCCGCATGCTTATGTTTGTGCATTTATTTTGCCATATCCTGGCATTCTGAAAGCAGAGAACAGTGTGGAATGCATTTGCTGTGTATATATATATATGAGCAATATGCAGAAGAAAGGGGATTCCTTCCCTTCTCTAAAATACAATCAATGTACAACCTGGTATGTTTGAAAAGTAAAAATAAATAATACTTTAAAAAAATCCACACCATTTTCTCTAGAGCAGTTTTATGAGCTATAAGGGCAATGTTTTTGACCAAGGATGATATATTACACCCTGAGTGGGAGCGAAGGCAACTAGGGCAAGAAAAAAAAGCTCCTACCCTTCTCTTAGTTTACAGACAAGTTACTTCACAAACTTCTCCCAGGAACTTCACAACCATCTGTAGCATTCTCTCCCACAGTCAAAATACGTTAACTTATAGCAACAGACTCACTGACTCTTTATAAAGGTGCGCAGCACCACAAATCCCTGGCTGTCCTTATGGGAATTAAGTAAAAACTGACTGGACTAAAGGAAACGACCACTGCTGAGAGGAGATGTGTCAGTACCAAAACAGCCACTCAGAGAAGACACTTAGCAGCCTTTTTTCTCTTAACAAAACTCCCAAAGTTTTGAGAGGGAGAACAGATGAATGACACAACTGCACAGCAGTTCTTTACTTGCAGTCTCAACTGTGTGCCAAACATGTACATGGGGGGAAAGAGAAATGCACATTTCTGCACCCCAGTTAAGGTATCACAGGAGCGGCCAGATTGTTAATCCTGTTTATTGCAGAATGGTAGACTTAGTTTCTTCTACTATGAGGGTACTGAAAGAGGAGAATAAAAGGAATCACAATAGGATGTTAAACAACCTGGTGCTAGTTGTCTTCAAGCCTCAAAGGCCAAATGACTGCACAGCACTTTCAACAATGAAATAAATATTGTCTTTACAAGGCAATATTTCCTTCTTTCCACTTAGACTGTTATGAACTAGCACACCTGGAAAAAAAAAAAAAACCTTTGTATTTTCATACATTTCAAATGTATGTACTCAGGTCCCTTTTAAAAGACTAACTACTGGTCAAGAGAGCAAACTGCATTTTTTAATAATAAAACTGGGAACCACAACCATAGCAGGACTTTCTGTCTGAGGCATAGTACAAATGTAAAGACTATGGAGGCCGATCTAGCCCATCTTTCTACTCACAGGTTGCTTCCTACAAGGTCCAATTTAGAGCTTAATTTGGGCTTATTTGTGTACATCATCTGGTCTTAAAACTGGGTTTACCAAGGTTTTCTGTCCTCGTTTGCCTTTCTGTTCCCCTTTTTATGTTTTTCCACTTAACATTTTGGGATTATCCAGTCTGTTAACATTAGTGCAACAACGACAGCTTTTTCAATGTCTTGCCAGGAAGAGACCAAGTCTTTGGAGGCTTAAAATTTGTCTGATACATAGCTCTGCTGATGGAGCAGAGGTAAAGGACCTGCTTCTGCACCTTTAAAGTCCATCAGTCTTTTTATCCATTGTGCTGACTTTGAATTTGGTTTTTAATCAACCATTAGTTGTGATGCTGTACAGGCAAAGAACAATAAGTAGGTCATGTCAATAATTCATCAGACTGCAGATGTAATGAAAGGTCAATGTTCACAAGCAACAGAAATAGATTTCAGAGCAATGCTATCAAAGGCTATCAAATGATTGGCTTAGGGAGAGTAGATAGCCAGCCTAATAAGGCTTTTCGCTCCAGCACAGAAGTGAGAAGGGACGCCAAAGACTGCAAGGAAATCCAGACCACTGCACCAAGGAAGAGTGAGGAAGAAGTTAACAGTAAGAACAATGAGGGGAATGAACCACCCACTAATATAAAATGCTGTGTGGATCTGCTTCTCTTGTGGGTTGTAGGTTAAACCTGGAGGTCTTTCTGGAGGCAATGCTCTAGCCAAGCATCTGTTGGAGAGCTCAGAGTCTTTTGCTGGCTTACAGGAGTCAAAATAGCAGGTTTAATGGTCCTTTTGGCCTCAGCAAAGTCATCATGTGAAATACAGGTGCCTAACAAGATAGAGGAAGAGTTGGTGCCCATAGGGGCAAATATACCGGAGTCTCTTAGCTGTTGTTGCCTCTACTATTGCCTTTGGGAATTATGGTGTCTGAACAAGTCTCGGTAGAGGTGGCAGGGAAGTATGTCAGCCTTTGGGGCCAGCCAGCTTTCTTATCACTTTGGTGCAGCATATTCAGAAAGAAAATTCGGGGGTTTTTCTTTGTTATTTTCTTTACAGCAAAGGTAGTCTTGTGGCTGAAACCACCTGCCCAAGAGCTGTGGTTACGTCAGGTCCCAGAACTGTTAATGACTAGAGAAGCTGAATGGCTGGAGCCAAGTGGCAGAGCAGTGGGGACTGTAGCCAGCATTCCTCTGATGAGGGTCGCTTCCACTGTCACAAAGACAGGCACCAATGTTTGCTTTGCAGTGCTGACTGTGCAGCTTGACCACCCAGCTGTTAGTATGTTGGCTCTTTGCCTCTTACTACTGGTGAGCTTGTATGCCACGTTCTCGCACTGCCCGAAACCATGGAGTCCTAGTCTCTTCTGGAATCAAGCTCTAAGTACAGATCATGACCAGGTTTGGACAGTCTCCGAGCTCAGAGTTGCTCATATCTGGAGGTGGCTGTGGTGGCTCCATGAGGGCTCACATTGGTCCCAAGAGCTTTTAGAGAGTGTAGCTCCTTGCAGAAGCCCATGTCCTTGCTCCTTTGCCTGTCCCAGCTCAGTGTGTGCATACCAGAGCAACTACCTCACTATGGTTTGGGTTGATGAGAAAGTACTCTGGGGAAAGTGGATGTATGAACTTGTGATGTACCAGCTGCTTGGAAAAAAATCACCTGAGAGTGTGCTGTAATGTGGCAAAGCTCATCTCCTTTCCAATACTTTACAGAACATTTCAGGGAAGTAGCATGGGAATGGGCAGTGTCCACAGAGCAGCTGACACCCTGCCAGTTCACATCATGTGTTATCCCAAGAAAAAATACTTCTGTGTCATTAAAGTTAAAAACTCATACTAAATATCATCAAATCATGGCAGATCATGTCTTCTTTTAACAGAAAAGAGCACAGTTTTCAAGATTTATCCTTCAGAATTGAAAGTCAGGTTGAATTATCTCTAGATAATTAATTTGTCTGGACAAAGATCGCATTATTGCCTTGCCCATCATGGGACCACTTTACAGCTCTCTGTAATGTAGATTCTCTTTTGCAAATCTTTTTTATTATTTCTTTCTCTGTCATTTTTTCCTTTTTCCCTACTAAACCTCCACTACTAAGAAAGACATCAGATGACCTCAAAGGGAAAAATAAAGTTGCAATAGATAAGCTGAAAAGCAAAACTGAGAAATATAAAGTGTCTTCTCTCAATCTGTGCTGTAGCTGGTATATCAGTGTACATCGCTCCACCAAAGCCTGCCTGCACTACATCGTCTTAACAACACTGATGGGAAAAGGACAAAGAGACCATATTGCAATATTAGCTAGAGACAAGTGCAAGAAAAACAAAACAAAACAAAGCAAAAAAAAACATTAAAGCAGTTAGGAGAGCTAGAATTAAAACGTAAAAAAATATTACATATATGCAAACAGTGGCGCAATTAAGTTCAGCACTGGGGGATGAAGGAGATCATCAGTTAATACGCCATGCACTACTGCTCCTTGTTTACTTTCTGGGGCAAGCTCTCCCCTAGTGTGAACAGAAGAAAGTGGGCTGCATAACTGCGGCTGCATTTCATGTCATGTCAGTACACACAAAATCAGATAGTATTCACAGGTAGATCCCCACTTGTACACATTGGAAGAATGACAGCTAATGATATGTCTCTAATTGTAGCTCTGTTAAGTGTCTTGTACAAATTACGGAATCAATGTTGATATCTTGATCGTTGCAACTCCCAAAAGACTGGGCTTTTAGGGGAATTCAGCTGAACCACTTGTCTGTCCTACAACCACATTTTCGAAAGTCTGTATAACAGACCAAGCTGTATCTGCACTTCGTAGTACAAGGGGTATTGGAGGAAATTTTTTAAGTCATTTAAGGGCCAGTACAGCTTTTTACAATAAAATGGAACTATAGTTCTCATCAAAACTGCTCCTAGTTGTCACAGTAACATTTTTTTATCAAATAATTCAATAAACAACATAAGACATATAGATTTCAGTTTCTGTTCCTCACATATCACATCCTGTTGTGTTGCATGGTTTCCTATTTGACTGTGCAATGAGGAGAAATAAACCTTTTTCCTGAATTTTCTACTTTCTAATTCTAAAGACAACACAAAAACCTTATTTCATGTATGTCATGGGTATTGTTTTGATCTGGATGTTAATGTATCCAGGAATACAATTGTGTTTCTCTTCAAGAAGGAATATTTTTATAGCAGGAATATGAAAATGGAAAAATTTGCTAGATTCTACAGCTCATTGCAAAGGCTTAGAACAGGACAGATGCATATTTGCTCTCTAATGTAACATTAAGAATATTGTTTACCATCCATTTTTAAAATACTTTTCTATATGGTCTATTTAGATCGTCAGTTTGGAACATTATATCAGTTTCCAAACCCATGCTTAATATGTTTCATCGTCTCAAATCACAGCTCGTTCACTTTAACAATATCACTCTGACATAATGAAAAATAAGCAGCTCACAGTTAGATCCATAAAATGACCATCAATATTTTTTTCTCTTAATATGCTTCTTAAAATACTTGATGTCCAGTAAGAAATAAAACCAAACTCTTTAATTTGTACAACAAATGCTTATACTGCATTTTATACTTATGTCCTCAGAGTAAACTTTAGTTATACTTCTTACAGAAGTATACTTGCATTTGAAAATATCTCACTTGTTCAGCTATTATCAAGATGATTCTTGAGTATTTTCTCTGAATATTTCATTAGCTCTCCTCCCAGAAGACCACAAAGATCAGGAAAAAAAACCAAAAAAAACCAGAGATCTCAATTGTATTAATCCATTACAGTTCAGGAAGACTGAGGTTTGAAATTAGTTTTGGTATGTCCTATATACTTTAATGATTTAGTTCTAACAAGAGATCAGTCACTTTATACATGATGAACTCCATATTCAAACTCCCTTTAGAGAGTTTGCCAGTCACTGGGATCCAGGCTTAGTTGTGACGGATATTTTTTAATTGCTCAGAGGATTTCCAATGTGCTGTGTATTACATGGGATAAGAAATGGTACGCTGAAGTTCTCCTGGAATCCTGTGTCTTCCCTTTGGAGAAGGAAAATTTCAGCTGGATTGTCTCAGACAAACTTGCTCCTTCTCTTCCTTAGCTAAAGTCATCTGCATCTGACTGTATTCATAGTTTGTTCTTCAGTTGTGCTCACCTGTTTGGTATTCTTATGGTTAATGTATTGAATCTGGGCAAAAGAAAACAATCCTTCTCCAGAAGGCATTTCACATTCAAAACCCTGTGAACTCCATCTCCACAACAATTTCTCTGATGCATTATCTATCATCCATAGAAAACGAGATTTTTGCCACTTGTGATTAGAGTAAAGCATATCTGGCAGAAATTAAGCTGAGTAAAAGAGAAGAGGTTAATTCAGACAGCAAGAGAACTCTTTTGCTTGGAATCACTCACAACACAGGAGATCCACAAAGGACAATGTGCCCTAAACAGGACAGACTTGAGACATTTTCAGCAACTACCTACTGTTGGAAGTGTGGGATTTTTTTTCAACAAACACACACATACACACAGAGTGAATAGCTAAAAAGTATTGCCAAATTATTTCCCTGCTTTTCTTTTAAAAAAACCCAACAACAACAACAACAAAAAAAGCAGGAAATCAACTATCACATTATGCACTACTAAGAAAGAAGTGTGAATACCAGTGCTCCTTTCTAACAACATAATTAAATATATATCATATCCTTTTCCTTCTCTAGGTATAAATAAATCAGTTGCTGTTGCTGCCATGAACACAGAGCATGTCTTGCCCAAAACTGTATTTTACAGTGTTGAAAATGTCCTCTTTTTACACGGGGTAGTCTTGAAATTTGGGTGTTAAAAGTTACATTTTTGGCTAATGTCCTGAGTGTCTACTGTGACAATAAAATGTGAGACAGAGAGCAAACAGGCTCTCTATTGTTTTCTCTTAGTTGTTGTTTTCTCTTAGTTCATTTACTACCATCAAGTGTATTTCTTGGCAGTTCTTTTCCACAACATCAGGCCAAGCTCACCATCTCCAAGGGTCTTCTCAGACTCATGAAACATTTTGAATCACATTGTTTTCCAGCATTTCATCACCAGTTTGTTCTCAGCAGTTAGCTTTGCTGTTTTACTCTGAATATCTCCACTTGTCAAGGAAACTTTGATTTTGTGCAAACTATCCTCCTTTCATCCTCGCTAAGATGCAATGTCTCTCTTCCACTTGCTATTTCTGCTAGCTTCTCTACAGACAGAAAAAAAGCAGAGAAAAAGACAGAAAAGTGTTGTAAAATCTTTCATGCCTAAAACTTTCTTTTAGTCTTTACCCATACATAAAATTGTACAAGTGGCCAGAGCTACTATGACTTTTCTCTTAATTTTTTTCTCAGTTGCAAGTAATATTTTACTAGCCTTAGTGTCATGCACCGAAATCTCCACAGTGCAAAAGCTAGAGATTTGTGGAGACCATTCTATAAGGATTTTATATACTTCAAATGTCACAGCACAGTCACCCATTTACTGACTGATAGAAGAGCAAGAGAGCCTCATGATCCTTATTCCACTTGAGCATGATTTTGCTGATCTGGCATCATTGTGTTCAGTACAGACTGCTCTTCTACACTTGAAGTGTTCTGCTACTTGAACTATTACTTCTTAATGTTTCCAAGAAGAAGAGAGGATTATGATCCTTAGGGCAGTGTTCAGATCATTTTATACAGCTATTTTTCATTGCTCTACCACTTTGCATTATTTGGATTATGCCTTTTGCCTCCTTTTTCTCATATCAGATTAGCTTACTTGCTCTATGACTCCTTTTAGTCTTTCTATTAATTTCTGTTCCTTTCTCTGTTATATCTTCTGTGCAGGTGACACATTAAAAGGCAAACAAATTGCTTTGTGGTTGTCTAGTTAGGTGTTATTTTAGGTGTTTAGTTCATTAGCCAAACATGATAGAGAACATAGAAGCATCATAGCCTAGGCTGGGTAGGCTGTAGTACTTCCACTTGATTTATTTACATTGATGATCAAAGCTCAGTATTTGCTTATTTTCCCATCTCCACTTCTATCTCATTTACAGGTATTTTCCAGTCAGATATGTACAGTCAGATATGTGATGCACTAGAGTGCTGCTCTACTTGTGACCCTCTTCCTGACAATCATCTTGTGTACTAGTCGCACTGCAGTCATGGAGAGTTTTATTAGATTTTTGGTAGAGTTTCTGTGCTCTAAAATTATTATTAGGAAATACATACTAGATCATTTTTACATAGTCTTCCATCAGTTAATATTTTATCATGATGATTTTAAAGTCTTCTATAACAGAATTTAATTGCTGAAAATAGATATTTCATAGTCCTGTAGATTCTGACATTTCTACTTAATTTAGCACTTTCTAAAGTGCTAAAAAGTGATTTCTCCCCTTATGGTGTCCAACGAATGCCAGTGAGGCCATAGCTGTTAATAGCAGGGTACTACCTATTGTTTCTGCCTTAAGATGAAGACCAATTAGGCTGGAGGTCAGCTGTTGGGTTTTCCAAATATTTCTTCTGGTAAGTCCCTGAAAACTTAGTGTATGTGATATCACTTCAAAGCTTTTCTAGTTAAGTTATTCTCCAGATGCATGCAGTGCATAAGCTGGATCATTTCACTCATCTAGACAGCGTACCTGTTTAAAACATGGTCCATAAAAGTCTGAGCAGTCTCTATCCCAGGTACTCCCTTTTAATATGTTTTCTTTAACTATGTCTCCATTGCCTGCTGCAAATTTGCTAGGCCGTCATTATGTTTGTCTCTTAAGTTTGGATGTTATCTTATTGCCTCCAGTTTTGTCTTGGCATGTTTGTGCATGATGGGGAGAGGTACAGAACAGGCAATCACGCAGTGATCATACTGGTCTTTTGGTTTTGTCACCATGTCATTATGTGTACTGCTAATGACACAGGCAACTGAGTTTCAAATGGGAGACATATTCGAGCCACCCTGAAAACTTTTCAGCATTCAGGTATCCACCGCTACTAATTTTATGAGCATTTTTTTCATGACTGTCCCACTCAAAAAGCAGTTCAAGTTCTACACATCACAGAGAGTCAGCATTACCCATTTTTCAATTGTCTTCAAAGCTGTTTGATTTATCTGAGATTTTATTCTCTTTTCTCTTTTCTTTTTTCTTTTCTTTCCTTTTTCTATCTTTTCTCCTACATATGTAGAGAGAGGTATGTCTCTCAAAAAGTCTAGTCAGTCTCTGGATTGTCAATAGTTGCACTGATGAGCTTGCCAAAGACTATGTGTGTTTTGCAGATACACTTGTGGTCTTTGTGTGATACTCAAAACAATCACCTCTCTAGCTCTCCTTCATGTAGATTGCTTCTCTGTCTAACAGCCTGAAAAAAATAGAACGTTGTTTTCCTTTTTTTTTTCCCAATTCTTCCCAGCGTTTCTAGTTTTGAAGTCCATAGGCAACATATTTGCCACGCATAAGCCACAGGAGGCCATTTCTTCTTCTGACAGCTTTAAATGCCCTAATCTCACTGCATCAAGTGGTGTGGACACACACAAGAGAGGACAAATCAAATGTCAACAATAAGAGGTTTTTTTTAAATACTCCACTTTAGCAGCTTAGCCGTCTCTGCCTCTCTCACACTATAATACACATAAGAGGAGAGACCAAGTAGGTGGTCTCTGAGCTACCTCTGTCTCAAATGGAGAGTGCAGCAGCTACCTAAGATTGCACCAATATACTCAACAGGAATGGCTTTTGCACTTTAACACCCTCAAACATCTCAGTTTTCTGAAGCTGTCACAAGCATTGTCATTTTAGAAACCTCATCTGTCAGTTTTACATGTAATTTGCTTTCTGAGTATCCTGCATTGCAGCTTTTAAAATTAATATACATTTTTGCATTACTAAAACTAGTATTATTTCTCGGGAAATGCAAACTGCTGAAAACCAAATCACAGTATTCTCTGATATAAAGGAACTCTTATAACTTTTAGAGCCATGCAGAAGCAGCAGTAGTAACTTTGAACCACATCTTAGTAGTAGTTTGGGTATATAACTTTGTAGAAGGCCCTTCTTTGAGGCGGAGATTATACCAGATAGCTTTCATAGGTGCTTTTCTGACTAAATTTTTCTATAGGCATATGGTAGTAGGGATAAGGAGCCACATCTTTAGTGAACACTTTTCACGTAGGCTTTTCAAACATCCTTGCCCCTTACTATTCATCTTATCTTTGATGAACTTGTAGGGGAAAGATCAAGTAACTGAGATCTGTTTTGAACCTAAGCTAAATACCCTGAATTATTGCTAGTAAGTAACATATTAACAAATCTGTATCTAAATCAAAAAATATATTGCTATTCAGTCTAAAGAGTAGGAACCACATCAGCTGCAATGATTCTCCCTGCAGCTACTGCTCTAGCTTTTTTGGTTGTGTGGAAAAAAAATAGAGGAGCACTCCCTAAGGAATATTTTATAACTGATGGCAGTGATTTGGCAGCAAGAGCCTGCTTTTGTTAACCACAGGATTGTTCAGTCTGTGCCATAGGAATGGAGTCACTGGCAGAAGAATATCCTTATACTTCAAGCCTTCTGGGGAATTTTGCAGGTAGGGGCAACATAGAGCCTGCCTAAGGCAGAGCCATGCTGAAACACCATTTGGAAGGGAAATAGAAGACAAGTTTGTCTTATAGATTAAAAACTTATCAGAGATTTCAAGACATGCAGATTCAAAAGCCTGGTGCAGGCAGAGAAGAGATTTGCACCTGACCTTTGCAAATCCCAAAGTGCTATGGAGATACTTTTGCCTTTCTTGCTTATTTTAAAATTCCTTTCCACCAAAACTGGTACACGTGTAGTAACAAGCTGTTCTTACTCACCTAAGTAACAAGCTGTTCTTACTTTTCATGGTGAAAAGATCATAACAGAAAATATTGCAAAGAACATCAGAAGAGTATATTCAAAGTATGTGTTTTAGAAAGAACAAATTTACATCTAGAACTCTAAAATTTCACCTGTAACATTAAGCAACACGTATCTAAAATCCAGAAGCTTTTAGCCATTAAGAACTGATTCCATGTGCATCACCATTGAACAAGTGCCTGTCATTAAAACACCACCTAAAATATCAAGAGTAGTTCCCAAACTAGGGAACTCCCTACTACTATGGAATTATGGTTGAATCAGAACATCATGTCTCTCACTGAAATATTTCCTGATACCAAACATGATGTTCTGATTCAACCATAATTCCATAGGAGTGTCCAGCTTCCTTAAAATTTAATGTCAGTTTATGTCTGTCCTCCCAAACTGATCACTGATTGACAGTTTTTCAGCAATACACAGAGAGGTTGGAGTAATGTTGGCTTTAAGACACAAAACTGAGAGCCCTCCTTGCTGCTGGCTGTCAGCAAAAACTGCATTGATACCTGCAGGTCTTGCCCAGCCCTGAAGTTTCTTGTTCCTTGTGGACAAATTAGTTGGTATTTTCAGGGTGACTCAGAACCAAAACCAAATGAGATATTGATGTAGCAATCTTTTTTAATGACTCTCACTGCAGCACTTGTTTGCAGTGTGGCAGTGACAGTTTTGTGGCGAATGTCATAAATGTTCAGGTTGGCAAGGGAATCCCAGCTGGGTTGAGGTGCCTGACAGTAAACAAGACAAATATAACCACTGATGTGGAGTCCGAAACCAAACTGCTGGTGAACACACACCACAGCTTTCAAACAGCTGACTGCTGCTCCAGCAGCAAGCATCAACACAGTTCTGTGAGAACATGGAATTGTTTAGGTTGGAAAAGACCTGTCAGATCAAGTCCAATTGTTAACCCAGCAGTGCCACATCCACCATGAAGCCATGTACCTGAGCACCACATCTACACGTCTTTGACAATCTCCAGACACGATGACTCCATCACCGCCCTGGGCAGCCCGTTCCACCGCTCAACTGCACAGCCCTGGGCATCTTACCAGGCTGGACCGCGGCACTCTGACCTTCCCACGCACAGTGGAGCCGTGGGACCGGTCTCACCGCCTCGCAAAGCCAACAGGATGCTGCTGTCTACAGGCTATCCCAAAAACGTATGCCAAGTCTGACAGCTCAGGTCCTTCCCGCACAGAGACGGCGGTGAGGGCCGCCCCGCCGGAGGAGGCACAGCCAGCCTCCCCGCCGGAGCCGCTGCCAGCCAGTCCCGGCGAGGCTCTGGGAAGGGGTCAGTGGGGAAGGGCGGGTGCCCGAGACCGTCCGCACCGCCAGGACGGGGCCGGACTGTGTGAGACTGCAGTGTGACACGAGCCGGCGCCCCGAGGCGGCCTCTGCCGGGTGCCGCTCGCAAGGAGCCCCGGTTTGCCCGCTGCCCCGACAGCAGGGCTGGCGGAAGGCGGAAATCCCCGGCGGCAGGAGGCGTGGGAGGGAAAGGGGGGTGGCCTAAACCCTGTAGCCGTCGACCCGGCGCGGCACAGCGCAGCTCGGGTAACCATTCACCTCCTTGCGATGGAGCCGCTAGGGTGAGTGGCGGCCCGGGCTACCGGGGAAAGGGGGACTGCTGCTGGGACACGCTGTGTCGCTGAGGCGTTGGGCGGGGAGGGAAGGAATGTTTGCCGGGCTGCGTGCGTGGGGGCAGAGAGATATCCACTCCCTCGCCCCCCCTTAGAAAATTCCGAGTTTCATTGCAATGCTAGCAGGTATGAAAAGTTCTGATGGTGGATGGACTGCTCAATGGAGGCCGGGGCGAGGCGGTGCGCGGGCTCCGCTCCCGACGGAGCGCGGGTTGCGGCGTTAAACAAGCCCCGCGGCAGGTCCCATCCGCGTGCCGCCGCGGCGCGGCCAGCTCCGCTCCCGCCTCCCGGCGCGGGCAGCTCTCCCTCCTTCCCCGTAGGAAAGCGGAGGAGATGGGTTTTGTGAGGCACCCTTTGCGACCGAGTCGGACCATGCAGGGATCTCTCACCTGCCTGTCCTCGGCTATCGAAGGCTACGAGGGATTGATTAGCATTTTAAGAAGAGTTGTTGCTGAACGTTGCCCAGAGAGGTTCTGGCTGCCCCATTCCTGGAAGTGTTCAAGACCGGGTTGAATGGGGTTTAAACAGCAGGGTTTGGTAGAAAGTGATCCTGCCCATGAATTAGAACTAAGTTGATCTTTAAGATCCCTTCCAACCCAAACCACTTTATGATTCTGTGTAAATGATGGGAGAAGGCAAGCAGACACACCTCTTTTTTTATTATTTTCTTAATTGCCTGGATTAGTGTTGCCTTATATTAGATGACAGAAAAGCTTCATAGATAATCTATGTATGACATCCACTGATGGGACAAGAGCGTTGTCACTACATAGTTAGGGAATGATGCAAGCCCTGGCAGTGGAGCAAAAACTCTAAAGTTACATCAGGACATCTTTTGTTGGCTAGGTTGTGCCAGAACAGCAACATCCCATGACTCTAAAATAAATAGTGCATGAAAAAGTTGAGATGCTGGTAGAAAGAATCATCTCGCCAAACAAGAGTGTATGAAAGAGGAAGTGCAACTTTCTCCCGTTTCACATGATGTTTAAAAAACCTTACAGAAGGAGAAGGTGTGGGAAGGAATTAGAAGGGAAAAAAAATAGAAAGTTTAAACACTTATTTTTAAAAAATAAATTAAAAAGAGAATCTGAAAAATTAATGTAGCCCACATCTGCACCTAATGGAGCTCACTGTCAGCAACACACGGAGGACTTCAGTGTAGATGTGGGGCAAAAGATGGGTTTCTCTGCAGGCAAGAATGTTTCTCCCTTTTTCCAGCAAGAGCTTGGCTTTAATGCTATTCCGGGGAACATGGTGGGTTGATACTGCCCCCACACTGCCACAGCTCCAACCTCTTCTAAGTAAGACAATGAGTGTCTCTAGATCTGCCCAACCTTGGCTGTGACACTGTTTATTAAATAAGAAATCAAGATTTGCTTTGTGTACTTACATTAGAGAGTCGGTTCAGGCTGACTATCTAAATATGTGTTGTCAGAGTGAATGCCTACCATGGGAAATTCCCTAGATAGCCCCACAAAGATCAGTCCGTTGTTCTTCTCCATTGAATTCAAATGATATGCTACTTCCAGAGTTTCTAATTTGGGCGGGGAACAGCAAAGCAAACACAAGCACAGGATTAAAAATGATTAGGAACTACATTAAGGTGAGCTTATCAAGACAGACGCCCACAAGCCTGCCACAAAAGTAATAGCTCTTGCACAGTATAAAAATATAACAGAAATAAAAGACCACATGCAAAATCCACCAAAAGTCACTGCCAAGGACAGAACAGAGCAGAGCTGCCTCCCTGGTGTGTTTAGGTATGCATACTGGGGAGTCTCACTTTAGGGCTGCTTGCAGATTTACCAAAATAAGTATCAGAGGAGAAATGTTCCACAGAGGGCATCCACTTTAACTTTTGATATCTCGTCTATAAAACCATTTCAAAGGATGTGGAAATGGAAAAGAAAGTATTTTCTTCATAAAAAAGTATGAAATTCAGACAGACTCTTCTCTAAATATTCCACATCTCATTATCTGGAGATGAGGCTTCAAGTGGAGGTAGATTTTCTCAGGAATGTCTTCTGCTTTCTCCATGAGAAACTAAACATGTTTGGGAAGATCATCATTTTCTTGGGGACAGGTGGAAATTAAAGACTCTCTTCCACAGCAGAAGAGACACAAGTTGTGCCCAAGGCAGCTGGTAGGAGTACAGCTTGGCAGAAGCAATGCTGTGCCTGGAAGTGCTCAGCCGGACAAGGGGAGAGAAGCTGTGGGGAAAGAGTAAGAAGCCTGTCATAAAGCACAGCTGATGGTGAGAAGCAAGATGAGGAACTGCTGCTGGAGGAGTGAGCTTAAGTTAGAGCTTGGAGGGAGGAGGGTCAGGCAGGGCAGGTTTAGTTTGGAGGGAAAAAAGTGAGTAGTCTGAGTGGGAGACCCTGAAGCTTACCCTTGAATGGCCATGGACTGCTGGGGGTAGGTCTCCCCTTGCCCCAAGGCCTTTGGCTCAGCATTGGACTTGGCTGAGGATTAAAAACAACCAGGAAAGGGAACCAGATGCAACCAGGTAGCGTGGCCTCCCAGTCCTGCTTGCTTGCACAAGTGACTGAGGAAACAGGATGAACAAGTGTTCATGTCCCTCTGCCCATCAGCTCACCTTTGCAATTTTATTGCACCTGAGGCAATACCAAGGTGAGCAACTGCAGCCACAAAGCTCCCATTCCAAAACCTTTCTAGTATTTTCTTTTCCTTTCCCTTCCCACAGTGGTCTGGAGGAAGGAGACCACAATGTATAGCTAAGGCTATTTTAAAGTAACTTTTAGGAAAGTGCTGCACATTTATCTATCTTAAAGCCTTATAGGATAGAGTATAATCACCTGGGCTTTGTAGGTATGCTAAACTGGGTTTTCCTATAGCCTCCAGCAGGTGTGACTCTCTTGGGAAACTCCTGCATAGATTTGCCCTTCCAAAGTAATCAAATACACCGAATTATTTCCAGCAAAACTTTCGCACAGCTCCCTGCTATCAGCACGCTTCCTGTTTACACATTTTTATGGAGTGCACAAACCGGTGAGCGGCATGGTCAGCCGCTTGTCATCCTTTAAACAGATAAAACCACAACTCCTTGAGTTCCAACAAAAGAGTGAGATGCAGGGCTTTGACCCAGATTTACACCTGTGCAGCCATTCTCCTTACCAGTGATCCAGATAGCCTCCAGGGCCTGTTTATCAAGTAAATCTATATGGTTTGTTTCTCACCAGAAAGACAACACCAGCTTCATGCCTTCTGCTCTGATTCCAATATTAGTGCATTTGACTGCTATTCATGGCCTTGACTGGCTGCCAACCCACAGAATTATGTCGTTTGAACGGAGGTTTTGCAGCTGTCAAAAATGCAAATACTTAATGGGACATTACATAGTAGCAGTACCTAATTTGCCTACTTCTGATACTATACTAAAACAATCAATATTGGGTTTGTTGCTTATTTAAAACAACAGAGATGCTCAAATCAACCATATAACACTCGTTTGCTTTTTATTTCAGCTACGGATTTCTGTTACTGTTCCTTCATATCCTGAAAGCTGGTAAGTTGAGAACACTTGAGTTTAAAATGAAGCTGTCCTCCCTTTATTATGTTTGGACAAAATAAGCATCTGTTTGTTTTCAGCAAGACACTTAGGAATTTTTCATATTAAGGAATTATTCTGACATGCATCAAGGAAAGAAGAAAAAAAACCAGTTTCTCCCAGTTTCAGTATGGAGAAGAGCAAGGAATCGTATGGATTCTCTTGCTCAGATTGCTCTGCATGCTTCACAGACATCCCTGCTTATTTATCTCTATCAACAAAAGACCTTACAAGTTGGATAATAAAGGCTGTTGACAAGCAGATCAAATATGCCTGGATAAAGTTTATACTCATTATTACTTGACACTGTAATATATAATTCAAGTACTCAATATCAGTAGGTCTTTTACTATGGTTCAAAAAATCCCTTTCAAGACAAAGGATTAAATGTTTTTAGAACTGTTAGTCCTCTATTCTTCCTTAGTTGCTGAGAAGGACCTAAATAAAGTCATCGAGGAAACTCCCTGGCCCCAAATCAGTAAAAATTGTACCAATCTCAATAGATGCCAGCTGGCTAGTTCCTGAAGAATTTCAGTTCCTAAAGACAGGGATGCCCCTGTCTTCCCAGGCAATGCTTCCCAGAGTATCACTTTTCCTGCTACAATGAAGGCAGAGAGTTGTGATCAATGGGGCAGGGTCTAGTTGGAAGCCTGTATCTAGTGGAGTCCCTCAGGGGTCAGTGCTGGGAGCAGTACTGTTCAACATATTCATTAATGACTTTGATGAGGGAGCAGAGGGCACTGTCAGCAAGTTTGCTGATGATACTGAACTGGGGGGAGTGGCTGACACACCAGAAGGCTGTGCTGCCATTCAACGAGACCTGGACAGGCTGGAGGGTTGGGCAGAGAGAAATCTAATGAAATTCAACAAGGGCAAGTGTAGAGTCTTGCATCTGGGAAAGAATAATCCCATGTACCAGTACAAGTTGGGGAATGAACTCTTAGAGAGTAGTGTAGGGGAAAGGGAACTGAAGGTCCTGGTAATCAGCAGGGTGACCATGAGCCAGCAACGTGCCCTCCTGACCAAGAAGGCCATTGGCATCCTGGGGTGTGTTAGAAGGGCTGTGCTTAGCAGGTCAAGAGACGTTCTCCTCCCCCTCTGCCCTTGTGAGACCACATCTGGAATATTGTGTCCAGTTCTAGGCTCCTCAGTCCAAGAAGGAGAGGGAGCTGTTGGAGAGAGTTCAGTGGAGGGCCACCAAGATGGTGGACCATCTCCCTTATGATGAAAGGCTGAGGGAGCTGGGGCTCTTCAGCTGGGAGAAGATGAGACTGAGGGGTGACCTCGTTAATGTTTACAAATATGTAAAGGGCAAGTGTCAGGAGTATGGAGCCAGGCTGTTCTCAGTGATGTCCAATGACAGGACAAGGAGCAATGGGTAAAAGCTGGAACATAAGAGGTTCCAAAAAAACATAAGGAAAAACTTCTTCACTGTGAGGGTGAAGGAGCACTGAACAGGCTGCCCAGGTGGATTGTGCAGTCTCCTTCCCTAGAGACATTCAAAACCCACCTGGACAAGTTCCTGTGTGATCTACTCTAGGTGGTCCTGCTCTGGCAGGGGGGTTGGGACTAGATGGTCTTTTGAGATCACTTCCAACCCTTAAGATTCTGTGAAAGTCTGAGTGGCAGCATCGTTGTTGCTGTTCAAACCTGTTACTTCTTGTCTCACCCAGCAGAGCAGAAGGGCCCAGAGAATATACTGCTTGCAAGGGCTGCATTTGCTTCAGTGATATTTTTATGCCAGGATTCCAGACTAAGACATGTAGATGAGCTATTTCTGAGTCCAGTGCACCAAGATAAAGACACATCCCCCCTTACCTAAATACATCCATTTCCCACCTCACAGTGCTCCGATTCCCTATTTCCAAACCTCACTCATGTCTACTTTGTTTCCCTAATTTACCCACCCACATAATCCCTTCCCCCAACTGTAATCTCTCCCATCCAGCCCCACGCTTGATCCCCTCCCTTACTACTTTTGGCCTCAGCAACTAGTTGTGCCACAGGGGTTTTGGCTGCTGGGGTGGAGGAGAGCTGGTACCTCTCTCCCAGCTGGGAGGCTGGGGGCAGAGTAGCCCTGGCCCTTTGGGATTTGCTAACCCACACTTTCTGCAGCGCTTGGCAGCCAGCTCACACCTCATTACTCATCAAGAGGAGAGGCTGTCTTTCTCACGGCTGGAGACCAGAAAAAGGGCTCTGAAAGCCAAATACTGTTGCTGGCCTAACTCAAGTGGCTGTGAGAGATTGTAAATGTCTAATGAGTGTGTCATTGTGGGTATGTGGGCATGCCAGCTAGGTATATTTGTTGAGAGAGTGACACCAATGATAGCAATAAAATGTGATTGCTGTGACACATACACTTGGAGAAACACTGTTTTGACTCTCCTTTTTTAATTTTTTGAGTCTCAAAATAGCAGTAGCACTCTCTTAGCAGAGTTTCCACTTCTTGTGATTTTACCTGGTGTTGTTATTCCTTAACTTTTAAAACTGATTATTAAAGCATTAAGACTTGAATATGCAGTCAGTTCCAGCCAGTAAGCAAAGTGAAACATGCAATATCCATGAAGCTGGGACTAATTAAACAGGTTGGTCCTTGAAGAAAAAAATAAGCAGAAAGCATTACATTGTAAAAAGGTCCCTTTGGAAAATGTACAGAACAAGCAAACAAGTCAGGAGGTAGGAACGTCTATGAAGTGTGCGCACTTATCTTCGTGTTACAAATACTAATAACTGGAGTTCACAACTGGTAGAATAAACTTGAAAAGAATGACGTTTTTCCCCATACAGCCTCCCTTTTTTTCCTCTCTCTTTGTATCTTGTAGTTATTGCACTGGAGGAGAAGATGATCATCAGTAAACTTGGAGACAATGCTACGCTGAGTTGCATTTATCAAGAAAGAGATTTGCACTTAAAAAATCTACGAGTGTACTGGCAAATAGTTGATGATCAAGAAGAGTGTTCAGTTGTACATACATTGATCTCTGGACAAGACAATGAAAGTGAACAGTGTATTCACTTTAAAAACAGGACTCGATTATTCCAGGATAGATTGGGAAATGGTGATTTTTCTCTGCTACTGCTAAATGTCAGCCAGAGTGATGAACGTAGGTACAAATGTGTAGTACTGCAGAAAACTGAATATACCAGAGTGATTTACCAGGCAGAAGTGATTCTCAGCTTAGCAGGTAAGAACTTGTGGGTTTTTGCACGTATTTGCCCAAAATTCTCATGCCAGCTTTTTCAAATCTTTACCATTTCAGTACTCCATATAAGCATACACTTAACTTTGAAAAAATAGTTCAGCTCTTTGCTGATGTAAAGTCTGCTTAATTTAAATGTTACAGTTAAGGAATCTAAAACTGTGGGAGAATACCCATAACAGTTGTTTATCTGATGTGGGATTTTTTTGCAACATGGTTTTCATTAATATAAGAGCTCTTGCACGTGACTAGGTGATACAGCTTCTTAAGCTGCTTTCTTTGGGTTTGGCCTCAGCTTTCTGCCCTTCTAGTAATTCTCTCAGCTCTCTGGCTTACATACCAAACTTGCAGGTGTTTCTCTTTTAAGTCACAAGGGTCGTGCCAAATCCAGAACTTCTGCTTTAGAACCCAAGTCAAAATTTTCAATACGTTTCAACACGTGACTCCTCTTTTCCTCTTGCTCTCCAGCTAGTTATAGTCAACCAATACTCAGTGGACCAATAAGAAACAGTGACAGCACTGGAGAAGAGGTGACTTTCAGCTGCAAGTCTGGCAACGGATACCCAAAGCCCAATGTTTATTGGATAAATAAAACAGACAACAGCCACCTGCATCCATCAGAGCTAAAGATCACCCCCCACACCGATGGCACTTACAGCATTTTTAGTACCTTGAAGGTTAAAGCTACTTCTAACATGGAAATAGAGTGCTCCATAGAAAATAAAATACTGAGGGAAAATCTGTCAGCCAACTGTAAGTCCCCTCATGATACTTTGTTTTTTAGCTAACAGATAAACGTGGTTCTGTCTGCAGATACACTCTAATGAGAGGTACACATTAATTCAGTAGTTCCCCAAAAGTGCCAAGGAGAGCTCAAGTTTTGTTTCAAGCTAGTCATGCTTAGCCGTGGACTTACTGTTTACTTCTGACTTCTTCCACATTGAGCACCTCATCAAGCATATTAAGACAACAGCACTGAGAAGCTCTTGCATCTGAGGCAGTGGCTTTACCCTTTGGTTCCTCAGGAATATAACAACTTGTGAAGCCAGGTTATTTTTCAGGGGACACCATACAGCAGATCCATGATTCTTAAAACCCTACCCAACAGCTTTGCAGCACTCACATTTGCTTTTTACTCTGCCTAGTTTTGGAGTTCTATGTTCACTCTCCAAAACTCAATTTGACACAGTGCACCATTTAAAGTAGACCTGTAGCAAACAGGTAATATTGGGCCAATAGAGCAATACACCTTACAGCACAAGTTTAATTTATTGCTGATATGAGTGGTGAATAGTAAAAACAAGTATTTAGCCACTCAACTCTTCACAAAAAAACATAAAGCTACTTTTAAAACAAAGCTATTAATAAGTTATAGCTACAGTAACAGTAGTGGATTTCATGATTTCCAGGCAGCTGTGTAAAGAAGCTATCTAGAGTGGGAGAACTTCTCTGGGGTTGGCTGTTCAGTCTCATTGCTGTTCCTGGTCCTGCCTCCCACCACTTTTCTCTGACAGGTTTCTGCACCATGGTGCAAGGAGATTTGATTGCATAACTGTAGCTGGATTTCTGCAGTTAGTTTATAGGAACACACCAAGGAATCATGCACTCTGGACTTAACAACGCTGATCCCACAAACATAGCCAAAGGACATAAGCTTTTCAGAAACAAAAAATGGGTGCATGAGCAAAAGTTAGTTTATATGATAGCATACCCTTTCTGCCATCCCCAATTAAAGGAAAACTAAGTAACCTTATCTCAAGTTTCCTAATAGCATTCTGTCATATTGTATTCTGGGGGAAAAGACCTTCATCTTACTATTTTTTGTTGGTTTCTAGAAGCACTACCACACTTGAAATAGTAAGAGATACAATTTGAAACCTTCTGTTTGTAGCAATTAGTGGAAATCCATCACTAGCTTGAAACGGGTTTTCACCCGCTTTTCTGAATGCCATCACAGTTACATTAGAGATTCTGTACAGATTTATTTTCAGCTGAATCTAGATACAAGCTCAAATATTCTCCCAGGGCTGACAGGAAAGAAGGATGCATGCAGTATAATGACAGAGTAATAAACTGACATATTATTAAACAGCATAAGCTACAGGAGAGGCTCACTCAGAAGAAATATCAGCAGAATCACAGTGTTATCAATAGCACAAATATTTAGTCCTTCATAATTTTTTTGGGTATTTGTCTGGATATTTGCCTGGTATGAACTGTGAAAATTTACACCTTATCACATCCTTTTCCCATTTTTTTCTAGACACAGAGCAGAAACAAAACAACGGTTCTAGTATAGAAAGTCACAAAAACCTGGAAAAGAATAGACGAGGTGCTCAAGCAGCTGGCATCATTTCCATTGTCATTCTGATGGGTATTATAGCTGTTTTAAGCTGCTGGCTGTGGAGACAGAGATCCTCTAAACTTAGATCCTACACAGGTAAGGAGGCTTTTAATTTCCATAACCAGATCTGAAGGATTCTTTTTCATTTGCCAAGATATTTAATGTCATCAAGCACATTGCCAGAAGGTACAAGTAAGCTGCCTATACACACACCTGGAGTGTCCCAGGGAGGACACAGTGTCCCAGGACATGTTGTTCTTTATAGCTTTATGCTAATGTGCCTGAGCCTCACAGAAGTTAACTGATGGATGTGAGAATAACTCAGACTTCATGCATGTACAGGCCACATAGTTTCTTAGCTGCAATCCCTGCAGGTTGTTTCTGGGCCGATAAAGGGGATACTTCTGCATGAAATAGGACTGTGATCAGTAGCGCTCTCAGCTTAGCATGATCCAAATCAGAAGTCAGAGGATAAATAAATCCTGAGAGCTTTAGAGTTACTGGCTGGACAATTAAGGGTTCGAGATGCCACTGAGACCAAACAGCTTTCTACAAGTTAGAAATAAAGCATGTCTTCCTGTCACTCTGTTATACATGCATATGCTTGTATGCATTATATCTATTTGCCCACATGCAAAACGAACATTTGCCCACATAACAGAAACAAAAGGTGGCTCTAAAAGACATCTTGTGAACCAGACTGAGTCTGCTGATGTATTCAAGTACTTACTGTAAGCCACTTTGCAGGTATACAAGAGCTAACATCTAAGAATAGGGCAAACACACTTTTCATGGGCAAGGACAACAGTCCTTCTCAATCCATGCACCATTCCTCATGGCTAGCAAGCTCAGGTGCTTCATAAAAGAGAAAGAGAAAGCTCCTTTACCGATCTTGCACTTTACTGTCTGCAGCAGCTCTCCTAGGAGCCATGTTCTTCCTTCAAAAAGAACACACAAGTGGTGCAGGACTCTGTCCCAAAACACAGACCGAGGCTGTTGCCTGAAGCCCAAAATCTATCTTTGCTGAAATGGTGACCGAGGTTGTAAGCGAATAGAACATGGACTTCATTTTGCTGTCCAAAGAGCATTTATTACAGTGAACCCTCAGCTTTGGTGAATGTTGCATAACATTAATCCTGTTTAGCTAGAGACTCTAGTTATTTATCCTACATGCCTAAAACAGTGCATTTGTTTCAACAGATGTCCCACCAAATGAAGACAGAGGAGGAAACAACTGTAAGTGTTAATAATATATTACTGTATTTGTCTCAAGAATGACTTCATAGCTTCAGTACTCAAGTTCAGCGCAAAACCTGTGTAGCAGACTTGCTGGAATTTACAAACTCAAGCATATAAAATGGCAGACCTCTTTTGGTTTTTTCTCTCAGCCCTTTCCCTGAGCTCTGTTAAGTGTTGCCACAGGCAGCTCAAAACTCTCAGTTTCCGGAAGTTCCTTCTACTATTCAGGCCAAAGGACATAACACAACAGTGCACATAGAGCTTACAGGCTGGAGCTACCCTCCCCTCCCAGTTCTACAACTATGCTGAATCTCCTGTTGTCATTAAGACAGAGACAAACTTGGAAAAATCTGTCTTAAATGTGGATTTTCAAGACTTGACAGCACTGACCATATACTACTTCGTAGCATCTCAGTGCCCTTCATCAAACGGTTGCACCCTACCTTTTTAGGCATTACATCCTAGAAGGTCTTTAGCTTTTGGACATCCCAGTTTGAAGGCAACTTGGACCAACACCAGAGAAATGAGAATGATGTAGGAAACATGATCGCTGATGAGAGATTGGTTATATTTGTTTAGGCTGCAGAAGACAAGGCTGATTAAGGACATAGTAACAACCCTCTTCAGAGAGTCTGTAAAGAGGGTGGGACAAGTTATTTTTTGTCCTAACCCAGCACGCAGAGCACTTAAGGAACAGCAGGCTTAAACAAACAAGATATAAGCTAGATGTTAGAAAAAAATGCTTTTCTAAGGGTAGTGGTAGTTGAAAACTGAGGCAGAGAGTTTGTACAGTCTGTCAAGTCTCCATCAGTTTAGGTTTGATGCTTTTACTATTTTTTCTTAACAGAAGAGGAAACCAGGATAGATATGATTTAGAAATGTTTTAGAAATAGCAGGTCCCCCATTGGGGCAAAAAATGAGCTCTTGGAGAAACTGCAGCCTAATTCAATCATCATTTGATATTTTCAAGCAAGTTGCATATAGTAGATGGGGAGTAAGGCACTGCAGAGGCACAGCCATGGGGACATTCTGTCATGGCATTTTGATTTTCAATACTAATGTAAATACCTTTCTGCTTCTAGTACTTTCACTTTAATGAAGAAGGTCATATTGTTTCACAGGGGGTAGGAATCCTGAGTACTGCAAAGCAAAAAGAGCCTACTGAGACTAGCTTTTCGATTACAGAGAAAAATGTTTTGGAAACCAAGAGGAAGGCTGGTTTGCAAAAAAGTCACTTCATCCCGGTGGGTGGTTAGTCTCTCCAGACACACATTGAAGTCAGTGAGACAGGATGTTCCTGGGAGGAAAAATTCAGAGCTGAAGCAATTCTGAGTTGCTCGATGGAGGGATCCCTTCACTGCTTGTAGAGGAGCCTCAGGAAACTGATATCTCATTGACTAAGGACAGTCTTCTTGCATCTTGTTCTCTGAAGTAGTTTAAAATAAACCAAAGGTGACGCTGACATCTCTTCATAAGGAAGAGGGATTTTAGCAGCAGAGCACTTTTTCTATTTACATAAAGAGAAGCACAAGGGCAGAGGGCTCCCAGTGTCTTGGGTATGCAGATATAGACAGGACTTCAACCCAGCCAATTGTCTCTTAGCATAATTACATGTTTTTCCATAGCTTTGCAGCTTGTTCCACTGGTTACGTAGGGAACATAATTCTAGGGTATGGTTATTTCTGGGGGAATTTTTTTCTTAAAAGAAGTTGTGGATTTTTTTTTTTTTTTCACAGCACCTGTCTAAACGGGAAGTGTGCCAACAATTTGGGCAGCTGGAGATATGTCAAGAGAAGCATCACTCCCTGTCTCAAGTGGCAGCATTGCTTGTAACACAAGTGACAGAGTTCTGGAGAGCGTGAGAAGAGAGATGGCAAAAAAAAAAATCTCCTCCAACACAAGAGACAGCAAAATCCACTGCATTTGTGTTCCAGCCGCTGACTGTGTTCACACAACAGTTGTGTCACCACACCAGCTAACCATTTTGGATGGTCCTCTGTGTTAGTCTGTCAGTCTTTTGAGCTTCTGCACTGGGGAAGGCAGTAAGCCTGAGACTTGGCTACTCTGTGCCAGACCACTGAAAGCTGGTGAGAACTCGATCTCTCATCATCACCGTTGAGGATGTAATTTGTAGCAGAAGCAACTGCATTTCAGGAGTGTGGAAAGCTCTGTCTGTCTCTCCTTACCCTGACAATGACTACTGAATGTGAAGAAAGGCAGCTAAGAAAATACAAAGAACATGGAAGGACTGTCTGCATAGTTAGACTTCAGACCTTTTCCACTTTTCTCTCTCTACAGTACATCCCTTCATTGTCTGGTTTCACCAGCTGAATGTTTTTCTGTACAGAACTATGTAGAACACCTTGACCCAGTCTTTCATAAATGGGAGTTGCTCTCTGAATGTGCTAGCTGAATGTGTTAACATAAGGGGATGTGCACTCTTTAAATGCACTTCTTGATATCAACGTTTTGCGTTTTACAGAAAATTTGACCAAAAAGGGAACTTCACTTTTACAGGAGCCGATGCATACTATGTGAAAGAGCAGGCTGTGGAAATCTGACAAACTAAAACCAATGCTCTCTGCTGGTTTACCTGGACTTACCGTTTTCAGGATGGAACAAAAACTGTGGTCCAGCTCTGCTTGATTCAGCTTTAAGCACTCCACTGTGGCTTCCAGAGAGGATTTTAAACTGAAATTTTTAAACTTCACCTTTCCTAATATCCCATTCCTCCCTCAAATTAAAAAGAAAAGGATAAAAAAAAAAGAGGACAGACTGCAAGCTGTATCACTCTGTGATCCATGAGTCTCCAGAAAGCCAAGAACTGCAGTTTCCCTGTGTCAGTACACACACGTCACCGTTTCAGCCTCAAGTCAAACAAGATAAACTGGTTGAAATTAGGAAAGCAGTACATTTTGCTGATGGTATGAGGGTTCAAAGTAGGAAGAATCTATACTAGCTCTCTTGCCCAGGTGGGGCAGCTTCCCCATCTAGTCTTGGCAAGGTGGAAATTATTTTAAACTAAGCCCTGGAAGCACTTGGCTTCTCCTACATGAATTGCTAGACTAAAATTATACTATTTGCCTGAATAACTTACAGCCTTGTTTATCCTGGGTTGGGAAGGCACTCCAGTGTCAAAAATGAGATACGACATGGATTTTTCATATCAATTTGAACTTTCACATCCCAGCCAAGTAAAAATAAGTTTTGTTGTTCTGTTCCTCATCACATGGAATTCAGAATCCTTTGGCAGTAGCACAGTCATAGAATCATAGAATGGTAGGGGTTGGAAGGGACCTTTAGAGATCATTTGGTCCAATTCCCCTACAGAAGCAGGTCCACAGGAATGCATCCAGGTGCGTCTCGAAGACCTCCAAGGAAGGAGACTCCACAACCCATCTGGGCAGCCTGTGCCAGGGCTCCATCACCCTCATAGTGAAATAGTTTTTTCTTATGTTTAAGTGGAACTTTTTGCGTTCCAGCTTCACCTCATTACCCCTTGTCCTGTTACTAGTTTTTGCTGAAGCAGTACTTCCAAGAAGGCTCCGAGCTGGGTAACACCACTGTGCCAGCATGCTGTGGGAGAGCTGCATAGGCTCAGCCTCCATGGTGCTGAAGAGAAGGACAGTTTAGCTCTCACTTGATGCAATCTAGACTTACTCAGCAGTTTGAACAGGATGGGGAAACTGGGTAAAAAAAAAAAATTTTTTTAGGCAGGTTGCAACTAAATAATTGTCTGTTGTCTGTTTAGATTGTAAGTAACTACGTACAGTTATGGTTTTAAAGACATTTTATCTATTCATGTCAAAAGTAGTATATTGAATATTTGCTAATCTTAAAAAATCTGTGAAAAATACTCTGGTTTATTTATTAATTTTAATTTTGTCATCTTTTGCCCTCCACTCCACAAGTCTATCAGGTAGACCATTTAGCTCACAGCATTTGTCAGATAAGATTATTCAGGTGCCGTAAGTGACTTTAAACGTCAGCTTTTTCTTGTCTTCTCTCGTGCCCATTAATCTAGATGGTTTTTTTTTTGAGTCTAGATCTAGCCTTCAGTGAACCCTAAATGGAATTTGCCTGAAGAAAGCATGCAAGCTTGCAGACACCTTAAAAATGTGAACAACATCTGTGCAGATGTGAAGGGTAACCATTTCCTAGTGGTTCAGTAAGAAGTCCTGCAGATGTTTCCTCACTATTTATCAGCTGAAGTTATTTGGCACAGCCTCTTTGGCACTGCTGTAACTGACAGAAGCCTTTTCTAACAACAGTTTTCCACTTTTGTATCCTGCAACTGCAAGAAGTTGTAAGAGTTTAGAGATGTAACAGGTAACCTAGCAGTCACTTCACAATATGTTAAGCTAATTCAGACTGCTTGGATTTTCTTACTTCTGGGCCACTTCACAGTACATAGTGAAATACATATAAATGCAACAGCCTGCCCTTGCAAAATCCATAGTTTCAACTGGTTTAGGTTTCCAGCTATTTTTAGAGGCAAGTAAATCCTAGATGACAGTTTGGGTTTTACCATTCAAAAGACTTGGAAATGTTGTAGTAACAGAGCTTTTGTCATCACATACCATGCTTATATGTTAAATAAAATCCGTTAATTCTTCTGGTTGTTTGACCAAAAAAAAAAAAAAAAAGAAAAAAATCTATCAGCACTTAAAGACAAGTCACTTTGTCCAAACAAAGTGGCAGTTCTACTTTCAGCCACATCCCTCAGGGCGTATGACCACTCCTTTCCACAGCCCTCAAATGATGGGCGATGACACAACACAGTCTTGACAGTGTTGCTGTGTTTTGGTTCCAACAACAAAATACCCTAACCAAACTCAAGGAAAGTCATGCTGTAGCCTGAAGGCAGCATTAAGCCTAGGGTGATACACCCTTTTCTCACCAAATTTAGCCCCTGGCAGAGCAAAGGTACAACACATCCTCCTGCTTCCAGAACAAAAACCAGCTTGTTGCACTGTCCTAGGTCAGCACTTGTTGCACTTCATCACCACTATCCCTGTTTCTCTTTGTTAAAGACAGCAGGTCACATGAACTACCACATAAACACATGCACAGGAAAGCACCACTTGATGAAGCTTTGTGGGAAAGTCTAAGAAACGGACTCACTTTCACGGACTTTCATTGCGGCATGGCTGGTAAACCACTGATGGAAAGCCCTGAATGTGTGTTGCTACTTACTGGTCTGAATCCACCCGTTCTGTAGTCAAATTAATTATTTAAATATATTTTTTACTCTTTACTCTTTAAACTGTATTGGTTGTTTTTTTCTAAATTGCAAAGTGAATTCTTTTCATATTTGTAGTATATATGCACAAAAGTTCATGAGGGCAACCTCTCTCACCTCTTTCTATTCCAGGGCAAGAGAAACTACTCTAAAGAATAATTGAGTACAGCCCAACTCCACAGGGAGAGGATCCTCACATCTCCTATAGATGTTAGTTAGGCTCTTGGGACTTTTCCTCTCAACAAATGATACTGACCTTCACCACATTCACTGGATGAAAAGGGATTTTTTTCCCTTTAAAAGGGATTTTTCCCATTAAAAAAATGCATTTTTAAAAGTTTTTAAGTGGCACCCAGCTTATAAAGGTGATCTCCACTGCATCTGGCAGCCCAGAGAATTACAGGCCATAGACCAGTAGCCTCCATCTCATTCATCTTTCAAGACAGACTTAATGTGACAACATGTCAATTTGTACAATTACTTTCCAACACAAGAAAAATGCTTCCAACACTTATCATAGAATTATAGAATTGTTTCTGTTGGAAAAGATCTTCAAGATCACCAAGTCCAACCACTGACCTAACACTGCCAAACCCACCACTAAACCATGTCCCTCAGCACCTCATCTACACACTTTTTCAGAATCTCTAGGAATGGTGACTCCACCACCTCCCTTGGCAGCTTGTTCCAGTGTTCAACAGGAACAGCTAACTTAAAATGTTCCTCCTAATATCCAATCTTAAACCGTCCTGACACAACTTGAGGCCATTTCTTCTTGTCCTAGCACTTGTTACTTGGGAGAAGAGATCAATCCCCACCTCACTACAATCTCTTTCTATGTAGTTGTAGAGAGTGATTATGTCCCTTCTCATCCTCTTCTTCTCCAAGCTAAACAACCCCAGTTCCTTCAGACACTCCTCATAAGCCTTGTTCTCCAGACCCTTCACCAGCTTTGTTTTAGTGCTGGAACATGTTCAGAGATGGACAATGTCTTTCTTGTAGTGAGAGGCCCAGAACTGAACACAGTGTTCAAGGTGTGGCCTCACCAGTGCCGAGCACAGGGGGACAATCACTTCCTTGCTCCTGCTGGTCACACTGTTTCTGATACAAACCAGGTTGCCATTGGCCTTCTTGGCTACCTGGGCATACTTCTGGCTCATGTTTAGCTGGCTGGTGATTAACATCCCAGGTCCTTTTTTGCCAGACAGCTTTCCAGCCACTCTGCCCCAAGCCTGTAGTGTTGCATGGGGTTGTTTTGGCCCAAGTACAGGACCTGGCCTCATTAAATCTCATACAGTTTTCTTCAGCCCATCAATCCAACCTGTCCTGGTCCCTCTGAAGGGCATTCCTGCCCTCAAGCAGATCTATGCTTAAACACCACTGGTGACTAGCCAACAACTGGATTTAACTCCACTCACCACCACTTTCTGGGGCACCATTCAGACAGTTTTCCACTCAACACAGAATATGTCCATCCAAGCCATGGGCAGCCAGTTTCTCCAGGAGGATGCTGTGGGAGACAATGTCAAAGGCCTTACTGAAGTCCAGGAAGACCACATTCACAGCCTTTCCCTCATCCACCAAGGGGGTCAACGTTGTCATAGAAGGGGATCAGGTTACTCAAGCAGGACCTGTCCTACATAAAGCCATGCTGACTGGCCCCAAACCCTTGGTATGCAAGGCTGAACAAGGGCAATCTCAAGACTTTTCCCAGCTGCCTATAGAAGGTTTTGTCTATCTCCTTATCCTGGTTGGGTGCAGGGAAGGGGTAGGAGGTGTCTATAATAGACTCCTGCCATGATATCAGCCTTGTTGTCCTTCTGCCTGATTCTTATCCACAAACACTCAACCCTATTGTCACCATCATTGACTTCTAAACAGTCAGGACACTGTAAGAGAGAGGGCCAGCCCTCTGCCTCTCCATCCTTGCCTATACCTTCTGAAGAGTTTGTAGCCTTCCAGTGCAGCACTCCAATTGTGTGAATCAACTCATTATGGCAACTATGTCATACTTCCCTTAGTGCACAATGGCTTGCAGCTCCTCCAGTTTGTTGTCCATGCTATGTGCATTGGTGTAGATGCACTTTAGATGCATTACCTGTCCTGTCACCCTTTGAAGAAGTCCTGACCCCCATGTGACCATTTTCAGAGGTTTCCATAGCCCCTGACACACTAACCTTTGCCTCCCTGCTGCCATGAGGATCTCCATCTCCTGTCCCCATTGAGACTGCCAACTGAAGGATGTTGGTGGCAGACCAAAGGATACTGGCAGGAGACCATCCCTCAGACAGCAGCATGCTGTCCCCAGACTTGCCTCTGTCAAGCCTGTTTTTGTCCCTTTCCCCCTTCAAATTTAGTTTAAAGCTCTCCCAATGAGCCCTGCTAACTCCTCTGCCAGTAACTTATCAGCATCACTAGTAAGCATAAAGTACTGTATCCAAACCAGTTCCCCATGCTGCAAAACATTTGACAACTGCTCATGACCTTACCATTACTCAGTTTCTTTGTTATGGAAAAGATTGTCTCTCATTTTAGTCTGGTGCAGAAAATTGTTTTGTAGATATAGGTGTTCTTATATCAAGGGAGACCGAGTCTGACTTTCCAGTTTGCCCCAAATAGGTCCCAATAGTTTGGTAATAAAACATTAATTTGTCTTCCTGTGATTCCAAGGAGTGCAGCTTAGGGCTATTTTATAATTGGAAAATTTAGACACAGAAGTTGCATGCTCAGGGTCACACAAGGCTGTAGCTGACTTGATGCCTGAACTCACATTTCCAGCATGCAGAGACCTTCTCTCCTTTAACTTGCTGGACTGGATGCAAGCCTACTTTGCAGCACCCCAGCAGATATCCTAAGTCAACAGAAGCTGTTTGCCATTCTTTAATAGAATTACATATAAACTACCAGACTACACTTTCACATCTGTTACACAAATAAAAAGAATCTATCCTTATTAAAAAATTGAAAGAGAAAAGATTAAAAAATATCTTCCAGTTGAGACTAAAAACTTCTAAGAATGTGTCAGTAAGAAGCAACACTAACACACCTGTAGTGTGGCCAGAGTGTGAGTGCTAACTTTTCCTTCTTAATTTCTTCTGCCAGGAGATCTATACTTGTCATATGTCATTCCTCTTATGAGGCTATTTGTAGCTTCAAAACAAAATCATGTTGGCTTGCAAAAACTTTTTTTCCACAGCATTGGGCTGGACTAAAGGTGATTTTATTCCTCTATTCATTTATCAGTTAGACCTACCGTTATTATTTTACTTAACTTACTACTGCAGTCACAATAACTAGAAAGAGGTCAAGGGATAAAGGTGTAAAATGTCTAAACTATTACCAAAGCACCGCAGCTGCTTTTATAAACCAAAGTATCACCTCATTGTAAATAGTATTAGCCAGCTCAGTTTGATAAACCACTCATGACAATAAACTGTCAGCAAAGTGACAGAAGTCCTTCCATAAATCTTATCTTTTAAAGGCCTTTCTTTAGTTTTCCATGCATGTGTTCATATTTCCATATCTATCTGGCACACAGAGACTGCTCTCTTGCTTGAGATACATTACTGAATTATCTTACCAGAACCGGGAGAAAAATGCAGTCCCGAGTGGATTCCTGACCTACTGAACCAGGCAACAGGGCTGGCCAGATAATGACTGTCTTTTTCCAGGAAAGATTTTTGACTGTTTCTAACCATGGCAAGGCAGAGAGCCAGCATCCCAGGAAAGTCTCCCACACTCCTGGTACTAGCTCACATGAGAAGTGTGCCCAAAAATTGAACAATTGCAGAAGTAGAGGAAGTGACAGGAGCATCTCCAGGGATGTCTACCCAGGGTAGGCCTCTATGCCAGGTCTCTGCTCAGCAGGCAGGCACTCCATGAGGAGTCCTGGCATGCCAAGACACAGCACAGCTCTGAGAAATAAGCATGTCTGAGTAGGAAAAAGCAAAAGAGTAAATAAATTTTTAAAAATCTACACATCTGTTTTGTTTAATTTCAGACTATTTTGTTTATTTAAAGTCAAATTTTTCATGTCTGCCATAAGGCACACAGCTGTCTGTTAAGGTATTTCTCATAGAACAGTTTTCTTCAGCTGAGAGTGGGAAGAGGAAAGAAAAAGCAAAAAAAAAACTCTGTTAATCTGTTCCAGCCCAGCAACACTTCACCAGATCACTGGAAATGAAGCTCTGCTTGGGAAATTTCGATTTTTGTTTTCTCTTTTTTTAAAAAAGTAGCCCTTAAGAAAGGCTCCTATGAACAAACATATGCTCTGGCTGGCTGGAGTTATCAACCACAAAAACCACTAGGCATACATGCAGGGAGCCAGTGCCTTTTGTTAGCATTTTTGACAATGCACCAGCTGCTGACAGGCTTCATGCAATGTGTCTTAGCTTCACTTCTGAGCAATTCCTATTGCATCACAACATATCTGGATGTAAAATGATTTATAAACAAAGACAAACAAACAGTTCCTCGGGAACATAAAATATGTCCACCAATATCTGTGTCTGCATTTACTGCACTGGTAGGCCATCAAGTTCTGGGAAAACAGTAGCAGGTATTCCACTAGTGAAATGCTTCTGCAAGTAAGAATTTTTGCATTAAAACTGGTTTTAACGTTCAGATATTAAAAGTGTAGTGTTCTCAGGCCTGAGCACCCCACAGCTGTGTGAGATGCCAGGCACAAAGGTGTGCCCCCCACTTGCATACCTTTCAGACACCTTAAGGGTGGGGTTGAAGGGCAGAGAAGGAAAGGAATCCTATTTTGCTTTAGTCTCTAGGCAACGCTACTCCAGACAGCTAGCAGGAAAGCACAGGACTTACCTAGGCAGAAGCCCGGCAAGAAGTTTATTTTGAAGCTAGGAAAGGACCCTAACCTTTTTGTGAAGGTCTGGCTTTACAGCCCAATGCTCTTATAGAACACTCACTACACATACTATAGTCTTCATCACTGCATACCTAGATGCTAGGACGAGATAGAGCGCTCAGCCTGTAGATGATTAATTGTATAATATATTTGTGGCTTGAAACTCCATGCAAGAAATCAGTATAATTGCTCATAGATGAACACTTCAGAGCAGCATACCAAAACGTATTTGAACAGAGATAAAGTGCAAAGGAGCAATGTGTCAAATGCAGGTCAAATTTTACAAGGAGATGGGCGAGGAAGCACACGGCTTCTGCAATGAGAATCCATCCTTGTCTGAGTGACAAGACTGCCACAGACTTGGCAAGCTTTCATTTAGTCTATTTACTATTCAGGGAGGAAAGATTGGTCTTCTATCTTCCTCCCATCCCAACATGTCAAAGCTGGTG
The DNA here is from genome assembly GCF_028858725.1 of Colius striatus. Lineage (NCBI taxonomy): Eukaryota > Metazoa > Chordata > Aves > Coliiformes > Coliidae > Colius > Colius striatus. The sequence continues at coordinate 89,982,134 of NC_084759.1, forward strand.
TCACTGTTTACTGCCAAGACAGTGCCTACTTGTTTTGCTGGCTTAAGATGCTGCACCCCACAGGTTGGCAGAACACCAGCAATTTAATTACATAGGAAGCTATTAAAGCCTGCCTGAACTTTCACACCAGGAAACAATGTGTTTCTGCTCAACTTTGAAACAAAGTATTGATTGTTAGCTAGGTCAAGGCCAGAGATCTGTAGAATTACTACTATATCCTTCCCCAGTTACAAAGTCTCTACTCAAAGTCACTTTGTGAGTCACAGCCACAGAGTGAATATTGGTCTATAAGGGACTTTGGACACTCGCAGCACAGCAGCTGTTGCCAAACTAAACTTTTGTTTTTGCCCATCATCAGAGTAATTTCTGATAAATCAGGGAAAAAGGACTACAGACAGCATCTGCAAAACAGACTTGCTGCTAGGATATAAGGAGTATAACCTTCCAGAAACAAAAACCCCACTGCAAAGAAATGGCAAGAGTGGCTGAAGCTGTAGTAGTATATTCAGGAAAGCTCAAATTTCATTAAGATCAGAAACAGGAGTTCCTTGTACAACACCCCCCCCCCCCCCCCCCCCCAGGTCTGGATATCCTACAGAGGACTGGAGTACTCCCACAGGGGCCACCACTACTGTGAGAGGAGAAGCTGCACTGGGTAAGGAGCTAAACCAGGCTCAACACATGCTAATAGTTCAGTTAACCCTGGAAGGCATCTCTCCTTTAGACAAGCTGTGAATCAAGCCATCACATGATTCAAAGGAAAAAAGTTATTTGCATGCCTTAAGAAAAACATGATTCATTTAGACCTGCCTTGCACAAGGGAAGCAAAGCTCTAGGACACTCAAGCTGTGGCTGTCAGTAGTTGTGTAAGATGGAGACAGCAGACAGGTCTTAAGGTTGGCATGCAGACTGAGATCATTTGGCAGGGCAGAAAACAAATTTAAAAGAAAGTAAAGCTGACAGTCTTCCTGGAAAGCAGTCTAAAATATTAACTCTATCCCTGTTAAAACCAGGATAATTTTCTTCCTAGTAGCTGGTGCAGTATTGTGTTTTGGATTTAGGGTGAGAACAATGTTGGTAATATATAGATGTTTTAGTTATTACTAGGCAGTGTTTGTACTAAGTCAAGGACTTACCAGTTGCCCACCCTGCCGTGCCAGCAGAGGCTGGGGTTGCACAAAAGGCTAGGAGGGTAGGAAGCCAGGACAGCTTACCCAAATTAACCAAGGAGGTATTGTATACCATGTGACATCATGTGAAGTATATACACTGGGGAAAGTTGGTCAAGGAACACCACAGTTTGGGCATTGGCTAGGCTTTGGTCAGCAGGAGGTGAGCAACTGTATTGTGCATCACTTGTTTTAGATATTCTTTTGATATTATTTTAATCTTCATTTCCTGTCTTTGCCTTTATCTCAGCCTACACGTCTTACTTTTTTTTTTTCATCACATTTCTCTCCCACTGAGCACAGAGACTGAGCAAGCAGCTGCATGGTGCTTAATTGCCAGATGGGGTTACATTAATCTCGACAAATATGAACCAAAGGAATGGCCCAGGAAGACTATCTTCCATGGTAGAGAGCAGCAAACTGAACACATGCACATTACCAACCCAAAAGCGAGGTCTAGGGGAAGAGTGTCACTCATGGAGGGCTAAGTCCTCAAGTGCAACAATTAAATTGCTCACATTTAGAAATGTATGTATTATGTTTGGCAAATCTCACACAATATCCATAGTGTTGCACAAACCAAATGGTAGGCTTTGTTTGCGCTTGGTTTTCATGGTTTCCCTGACATATCTAAATGAAAGATTCGCTCCTGTAATTGTTAGTAATCTGATCAGTTACATTTCGACAGTACTGCAGACAGCATTACTATGACTACGCTGAACCTCCAAAGTACATACCACTGATGGAGGACATAGGGTGGGAATTTGGTTGCTTGGCTTATACACTTTGCAGGGCCAGAGAAAAACCTGGTTACATTCCCAAATATTTTATTAGAGTTGCAAATAAGCTGTTTGGAATGTGAACTACTCGTCAGAGGATAGGTGTACTTCCCATGCATTTCTAGACAGAGTAGAGCCCTCTCTCTACCACTGTTAAACCAGCCCCATGCACAAGACAAGACTTGCCACCACCCTCCTAAGAGTGAGAGATCCTGAACACTCAAGCAGCCACAAACTTCAGGATATTCTGGAAAAAAGAAAAAGGAGGAAAAGTGACTTCAGGGAAGAACAAGCAGCTAATCAGCCTGGAAGCTTTGTCACTTAAAGGTCAAGCTGACAAAAGTAGCAAAAGATCAGCTCAGCTCTCACTTCTTTCTCACAGTCAAGATGAATTCTTGTTCCCATTTCTGCTTGTACATTTAGGTCATTAGGCCTCAGCCACATATGTACATTTCTTGCCAAGTATCGCCTACTACCAGAATTTAAAATAACATTTTTCATCTTGGACAGCAACATTGCTGACTGTTGCCTCTTCAGTTGCAAACAAACATGCTGTTTCAATTTTTGCTACTCTAGGTATATTATAAAATGACCTCAGCAGTTGTTCAAACGGTTTGAAAGTCAACATAAGAACTTTATTTCTTCATGTTTTGTGTCTGTTCATTCTGGGCTAAGAGTCCTAACCTTGTAACACAAACAGACTGTTAACTCAAATGAGTGGAAACAAGTGAAACCAGTCCAAACAGAAATACTTCTCAGTCTGGAAAGCCTCTGTCTAGAGCCAAATCCAAATAGTCTTTTTCCACCTGGGCTGAAGAAGGAATAAAGCTTAGCAAAATGAAGCAGAGAACAAGCATGGCAAGCTACAGCTACTACTGGTCTATACTGCCTTACCCACAAAAAACACACATTTGCCATCTTCTACTCAGAATGACAAATGAAGTGGAATTTGCACTTTCCGGAAGTGAACGTGATTGAGATTGTTTATATTATTTGGATCACCTAAATGAGTGGGAGGAAGAGGAAAACCCAATCTCATTGTTAACAGCAGGTCAAGTCATCAATGTTAATGATTAGTGACTCAACAGTCAAAAATGTGTGACCCTCTTGTGCCAGCAGGGTCAGGAGCTACTCTGACTACAAAAACAAGTGAGGGGGAAAATACAGCTAAAAGAGGAACATTGCAAGGTTACAACATGCTAACATAGCACCAAAGGAAATTGCACAGGTCTCTTGCCCAGTCTGGATCAGTACTTACAAGTCAAAGTTTATATTCCAGATATTGGAGATTAAACTATACAAACATTCCCTTCTTCCATCCATTCACCTCTATGGAAGGAGAAGGGTGTGGCTCTGACTTTGGAAAGTATTTGCTTCAGTGTTTGAATTTGCAGATGTGTAGCCAACTGTGTTCTGTAACAAAGCTAAGAAGTTGTCTAAAATACACTGCTGTATTCTATGGCTTTTATATCAGAGGATAGTCCTGTCATCCAGGGACACCTTGACAGAATGGAAAAACTATCTGACAGAAACCTCATGAAGTTCAAGAAGGGCAAGTGCAAAGTCCTGCACCTGGGGAGGAACAACTCCATGTACCAGTACAGGCTGGAGGCACCTGGCTTGAAAGCAGCTTTGCAGAAAGCACTCTGGGGGTGTGCTGGTGGGCAACAAATTGAACATGAGCCTTCAAGGTATATCTTGATGCAAAGATGGCTGATGGTATCCTGGGCTGCATCAATGGAAGTATTGCTAACAGGTTAAAGGTGACGATCCTTCCTCTCTACTCAGTGCTGGTGGGGTCACACCTGGAGTGCTGGATCCACTTCTGGACTCCTCCATAAGAGATATGAATCTGCTGGAGAGAGTGTCATAGACAACCATAAAGATGAAGAGACTGAAGTATCTCTTCTGTGATGAAAGGCTGAGAGAGCTGCAACTGCTCAGCCTGGAGAAGACAGGGCTTAGGTGGGATTTCAATGTACATAAAATCCTCAAGGGAAGGTGCAAAGAGGATAGAGCCATACTGTCTTCAGTAGAGCCCAGTGACAGGACGAGAGGCAGTGGGCACATGCACACCCAGGAGAGTCTGTCTGAAGATCAAGTAGATAGCCTTGCTTGAGCAGGAAGCTTGGACCAGATCATCTCCAGAGGTCCCTTCGAACCTCAACCTGTGATTCTGGTAAAGTGATGGCTTGATTTTGAGAGAGCTTGAAGAAATTCTATAGCCATAATAGCAGCAATCTCCTTCAGGTCACTCAAGTCATGCTAAGTTTAAAAAGGAGTATGTTGAAGAACAGGAAGGATAGAAAGAGAAAGAAAGAAAAAACAACACAACTCATGTTCAGTCTTTTATCTGTGAAGATAAAAATATTACAAGTCAGTATTGCACTGCTGCCAGGTCCTCATTTTCTTTCATAAGTAACTAGCACACTAGAATACTAAGTAGTCACAGTACTTTGCTGCTGCCACATGAGCAATTAGCAAACTTGAGGAAAAAAAAAAACAAATCAAAAACAACCAAACTCTGTATATACCAGTGTGATTTATTCTGGTGTGTAGTTACCACAGATCAGAATGATTTCTTGTCTTTATCACCAAAAATCAAATTGATTAATAGCTGTATGCCCCGCCCTCAAGACACACAGCCTTCACTTCAAAACACAAGAAGACATATGTCTGACTACAGTCCTTTTGTACACTCAGCAGTTTTAGAAGAATGCATTAGTAATCCACAGAATCACAGACTGGTAGGAGTTGGAAAGGACCTCTAGAGATTATCTACTCAAACCCCCCTGCTTAAGCAGGTCCATCTAGATCGAGTCATACAGGAATGTGTTCAAGCGGGTTTGAAAACCTCCAGAGAACGAATCTGCACATCCTCTCTGGACAGCCTGTGCCAGGGCTCCCTCACTCTCACAAGAAAAGTTTTTCCTCTTGTTCAAGGGGAACTTCCTATGTTCCAGCTTATACCTGTTACTGGGCATTACAGAAAAAAAGACTCACTCCATCCTCTCAACACTCACCCTTTAAGTATTTATAAGTGTTGATAAAGTCAGTCTTTTCTAGGCTAAAAGATCACTAAATTAAGATCACTGCCACTTCCCGCAAGAAGGAAACACAACAATAAGGTGAGAAAGGGATGAAAGGCAAAACAGACGATACCTAGACACAAAGCTAGAATACTTCAGCCTTTTTATTTTTTAGCTTCATGGTACTTAATCACCATACCAGGGCAATTCAAAGACCAAATACAAAAAAAAACCAAAAAAAACCCAGAAAATCCTGCAATATGGAATGTTTAGTGACATAGGACTTTAAAAATATGTGCTGAAAAAAAGCTATTCATATCACTGGACATACTGAACAACTCCCACAGCGGTTGGTTTAAATTTAAGTTGGGCTATGTAATATCTTAGAGATCTGTTCCAAGCACATAAAGAAGGAAATAGGGAATGAAGTATTAAGAGTATATCTTCACATTCTTGAACTTGATTATGAAGTGATTTTCTTTTACTTGGAATTGTGCATAACATCTATGAGTCAGATTCCAACATTTGTGTTAACTTGGATAAAATCTCTGTTTGATATAAGATGAGCTCTCAGAGTAGTACCCTATAAAGAAATGAGCTTTCTGAAGGGCATCAGGGAACAAAAGAAGAACAAACCAAAACAAAAAATCCACCCACAATATGTCTCTGTCGTGACATTAGTACAGTCTTGAGTAGTTTTGGTACTTCATAGGGAATTTTATTCTCAGAAGCCTTCTACTTTTGGACTTCAGTGCCAGAGAATAACTTCTACAAACTCAGACATATTTTCCTCTGTTCTGTCTTATCACTCATCTAATGTGAGTTGCATCAGGCATTCAAAGTTTGCCAAAAGTGCCTCAGGAAATAGTCAGGATCATCACTGTTTGCAAGAGTGAATAGGCAATTCCATTACAGGAGCATTTGAGTGAGAAATTGTGCATTGCTGAAATACTCCCATGAAGCTAACTGATTAATCAAGTGTTACTTGTTAAACTATTAAGTAGAGTACGAAAGTTTTGTTTGTTTTCCAGCATAGTGAATCATAATTTCCTAGGGTTCCTTCAATTATTTAACTTCTGGCTTAATACTAAGAAATTCAGCCTTGCTCTAAAATATAAGCACTTTTTTGTTTTGTTTTTTAATACAGGTTTTACATACAAATATTTTAATTCATCAAGCATGATTAAATAGTTAGCTCCCCGCTTAACCCAAACAAAGGAGGAGTTGAGATGAAGGAGAACAGTATTTGGAATACTAATTATTTTAAATCTATCGGTATGCATGTTATTGCACATTTATATAACGAAAAGTTCACCGCTTTTTAAAGGAAGATGTCAGAAGGATTCATTCAATGCAAGAGAGACTACCCAGAAAAATCGTAAAAATGAGAGTTGATACAATGTATTTTTTAGCTTCTTGTGTACTGAATTGTGTGATTATGCATCTATGTGCAACAAAACCACAGTGAAGCAATGGCTGTGGTAGCAAAGACCCGTAGAAAGAAAACTAGAATTGTTTTATGAAATGTTCTAACAAGGCATGCCAGGGACCCACACCCAAGTCAAACAAACAGCTCAGTGCGATACAAGCAAGAGCTCACTCAAGGACAAAGAGAAAGGCTTCTGCCATGGCCAGCTGAAAACATAAGGGGTAAACATTGCTTGGTACCTGCTCATAAAAAGCAGAGAGGGAGTGAAACAGTAGTGCTTGATTGAAGAGCAAAGAAGAGAGGGAGAGAACTTTTTTCACAAAGTAGAGTTTGGAAAGGCATGCTTAGCAAGCAGTAGCTTCTGTTAAGGTATACAGGACACTACATATATGGATATCAGTTAAAACTAATTGTAAGAAGAGACAAGGTTTTTTGGCATTTTGTTTGTTTGCATTTTTATACAATTTTCTCTTACTAACGGAACAAACCAAGCAAAGTCTCAAGTGCCTGCTTGACCTAAGAGGCAAGATTCATTTGAGAAACATTCCCAAAAATCCTTATTCTAAACATCTTGAAGTAGCACATTCACGCAAAGATATGCTTCTTGACAGAGACATATGTTTTATTGACAAAAGGTGGATAATCTTCCTAGAAAGCACCACCGTATCAGAACATTGCACTACTATAAGCAGCTAAAGTTTGGGAAAAGAAGGGTAAAATATCAAATGTTCCTGAGCTTTTACTACTGGTAAAGTAAGGCTAGCAAATCCTTACGTCAGTTGAGCACACCATAGTGAGCACCATCAATAATTCATTTTCTTCCTTGGCTAGTCAAGAAAGACAGCCCTCAATATCCGAGTTATTGCTCCACATCCTGCCTTGCATCAGCACTTCCTCATTCAAGGCACAGGCTCCTCACAGCAGCACGTTTGAATCTCGGCATATTCAGACAGGATACAGAGAAATTCCATAGAGGTAAGAGATCAAGTTTTCTGTCTTGTACTAGAAAGTCCTAAAACTGACTTATCTGGGCTACAGCTTTTTGGCTAAGGTCCATTATAAGTGCTTCAGATGACGGGGACACAGGAAAAAACGAAAAAGAAACAATTCTGGGTTTGTATTCTGTTTGGTTTTTGTGTTTTGTTGGTTAGGTTTGGGGTTTTTATTTTTTTGGCTTTGTTGTAAGTGGCAGCTTGCTGGAGAAGAAAAAAATCAGTTTGAGGGATTTCCTGGTTAAAAGTGTTTCGTCTCTGTAACTCCAGTCCTCTTTGCTGACTGCCAGCTGGTGTGCATTTGGATTGTAAAACAAGAAGTGAAAGCACAACTGCTGGTAAAACAAAATGCAGCTTTCACCTAAGACTCTGAAAGGCATCTCCAACTAATTTACTCGACAAGTACAATTTTGCTTTTACTGCTTCTCCTTACCCTTTTTATTTTCTTAAGTCATGAAACTGACACATTGAGAGACCAAATACAGTTTCAGCGCAGTGTGGTTCAAGGAGTTAACACCAGGCTGAAAATAATCTCACATACTGCCTCAAATTATCAGCTGAGTAAGAGAAAAGGCTCAGACAAGACATTCTGGATACTAGTCACACCAAAACTTTTCAAGTTCTGAATGGTTATTATGTACAAACTGACAGCATGTAATAGAAACTAAAAAGTCCTTTGTGACGAAGGTAAGAAGTCCCATTGTACTGAGCAGCACATATACAATCATAAACTCAATACGATCGGAAACTCAGTGTTGCACAAAACCCAAGGTCTCAGTTTGCAGCTAGTGAAGAAATCCAGTGAAAACATGAGAAAGAGGGCAAGCAACTGCATCGGAAGTTTTGCCCGGGTCATGAGTCACCATAGTTTGTTACAAGTTGTTTGTGTGCTTTAAAAAAAAAGAATAAGCTACTGTAACACACCTAGCCTTCAGACAAATTAATTGCCTTTCAGTTTTGATGAATGGTTTATATTAAATGAATAATAAAACACATAACCACAGATGTGCATACCAGTCTTTACTGCAGGGCATTTTATGGAATGGTTTGTGTTGGAAGGGAACTTAAAGACCAATGAGTCCCAACACCTCTACCAAGGGGAGGGACACATTCCATTAGACCAGTTTGCTCAAAACCCCATCCAGCCTGCCCTTGAACACTTCCAGGGACAGGACATCTACAGTCTTTATGGGCAACATGGTCCAGTGCCTCACAGTGAAAAGCCTCTTCCTTACAACTAATCTAAATCTACTCTCTTTCAGTTTAAAACCATTATCTCTTGTCCTGTCACTACATACCCTTCTAAAAAAACAAAAAAACCACCACCAAACAAAAAATAGCCCTCTCCAGCTTTCTTCTTGGCCTCTGGAAGCCACTTTTTCATACCTCTGTGAACCTGGGCCCCTTAAGAGCCAGTTTTGCCTTTTTGAAGACTAAAATGACATCGTTGTATTTCATCGTTGATTAAAACTGAATCCTGTGAGAGCAGAGAAATCACACAGCTGTAGATTTCAGATCTCATGAAGTCAAAACCTTGCTATTGTTTTGAGTTCAACTTGATAATACAAGTAATACAAATGTAAATACAGAGATCAGCAGAGATTTTTCCTTCTGAAGAAATTAAACAATTATTTCTAGAAAGGAAGAGGAGATAATAAATTTTCATCTCCAAACTCTCTTCTTGTAATGAAGTTGAAACTACTGAACTATTTACCAAGATGAGCACTATGAAAGAGTCTCCAATATACCGTCTCCAGTTATGAAAGTCCTAAAATTGCATGAATGCAATGCATATGACATTCAAGAAACTGATCTTTTGGCAAAACGGTTAGCACATCTTGACAGTTTGTCTGCCAGAGAAGTCACATCAAGGGCCGGTGAGAGAATATTTTACTCAAAAGAAAAAAAACAATATATCATTTAAAAAATTGGCATCTTAAGGTGCCTTTTTGCCAAATATTACTCAGACAGGCTGTGGGTCTTCTATCATTGAAAGTGTTCAAGGTAAGGTTGGACAGGGCTCTGAGCAAACTGTTCTAGTGGATGGTCTCAGTCTATGGCAGGAGGAGTTGGACTAGATGATCTTTAAGGCTCCCTTTCAACCCGTTTTATGCTTTTATGATTAACATTTAAGAATCCTTTGAAAAAGCTGAGCTGGTTTCTGTCTCGCACTCCTAGCTACATTCCTTTTCTGAATGGTGTTCCAGCCTTCCCTCCCACTCAGGACAAGGTACCTGTAGAGCCAACAGCCCCTCATAGAAGCTGAGCATTCCTAATCATACATGGAAGATGGCAGTCCAGTTCATGCAGCAGGACACTACAGACACATAGTCAATGGACAGAGCTTTGTTTCAACAGGTGAAAGAAATGAGGAGATAAAAAGCAGGAACTATCTTCTGAACAGTGAGATACTTTTCTGCCGCAGGCCATTAAATACACACATACAGAGTGAATGTGAATACATACTCAGTGAAACATCTCATTGAATACTGAGAATTTTGAGAGGCATGTGGGGATGTATATATGCTGCAGACATACCTGCAGTTAGATTTTTCAAAGCAACCTGAGCCTCAGAGACTCCCAGTAGTTGATTTCAGTTCACATCTACCAATGTGTCTTTAAAACAACACCTCAGCACCTTCAGGTATATCTTAACCAGACAGCAAGTTATAGTACAGAAGTGTCTGTGCTAATAGGGTCTGGAAAACTGCCACTGTTTCAGTGTAGTGTTGCACTGGCATGAAGTCTGTGTGTTGATGGGAAATTGCTAATTGCAGCTGCCCATCATGCTTCACAGGGCTCTGTGTGGGCACCCTCAGCTGCTCAGCTCTGGCCTGAGGCATTCATGCCTGCAGAGACATACCAGAACTCATACTGGCTTGAGTTTTTAACTAGGTTTGTTGCTGCAAGGGAAGGAGAGGTTGGTTTTGATGGTGTGATTTGGGGGGTTTTGTTTGTTTGGGCATGTGTAAGTTTCCCTTCCTGCTCAGAGTACTGAACAAATAAAAATACAGTCACTTTCAGTATTGCTAAAAGGAATCTGTTTTGTGACTGTGGATAATTCCAGTTTTAGTTGTTCTCCTAGGTGCCTTTCCCTCTCTTGTCTCTCTATTTTCCTTTTTCTGAACTCCAATTTCAGCCACCAGGCTTTTCTACCAGTCCTTCCCTATACTAATTGCTAAAGTCATCTGTAACAGAACAAAATAAGCTGCTGGTATTAGGACAGCATCTTCAAGGATGTGCACAGTAAGACTGATGGAAGAAGGTATGTATTCCTCAGTCATTATGTTCCAAGATGCCTGCTGAGTAAAGAAAGAAGAGTAACAAAAGTTAAAAAACAAAAGTGACGAATTAGGGGAAATATAATCTGTTCTAGAAGGACTTATATATGTTCTAGTCCTAAACTGCAGAGGTCTCAGGGTGTCTATCAGCCCCTAGGAATGCAGGTTGCTCAGAACAACTCTGTCTCCCAAACGCTAACAGTTTAAGAACAATAAATACATAGCTAGCTCAAGGACTCCAGGACAGACAGTTCCCAAGCGTGGGAAGCTTACATAGCTTAACATGCACAAACTCAAAGCAACTTGTAATAAGACATATGACCACACTCAAACTTCAGTTAAGACTTCCTAGTATCGCAGAGCCAATTGTCTTAAAGCCACACTTTTTCCATTTTAATCCTCTATCTGTGGGTTACCGCTTTCTGGTTTTGCTTTTAAAGCAATCACAGGAAAAAAAATCCCTTGCACACAGCAGAAAAGTTCAACCCACCACAGCTTTTCTGGTTTCAACATAAAGAGCAACTTTGTCAACAGACACCGAGACAGTGGCCAAACTGGTGTACAGTGCCCAACTCCTTGTAGGTATGTGTGGGAGGAAAGGCCTTGAACCCATGTTGTCAGCCTCATGCTTAAACTCCAGCTAACATTACTCATATATGATTTGTTTTACCACATCCTATGGACCCTTTACTCAGTGTAAGTGGAGGTGTCTCAACTGTGCCTTTCCAGCAAGGGACTTACTCCTTTACCAGAGAGGACAACATGCAAGTGAGACTTCAAGAGTAGTAAAGTGGCATTTGCACAGATCTTGTAGATCAGTGGCATCAAAAGCTAACACGAAAACCACTAATTCCATATATGAACCCACTCCTGGAAAGCAGAATTATTCAACACATCCTGGCACCCAGCCCACCTAACAATCAGCAGGCATTAAGACCATGTCAGTAAGAGCACTCAGTAGCATCCTGAGAGAGAGCAACTGCGGTGCACGAAATCAGTATCATTTATGGGGATTTGTTTCAAGTATTTTAGTTTCAGTTACTACAGCCTACCAGTTTCACTCCAAATCTACTTTTGTTCCATAAATGAACAGTGATGATGACTGCTATGATTTAGGTTTTGCTTGGTGCCGTTCAAGAGTACAATTTAAATGAAGAGGGGGGAGGAGGGAGAAAACAAGAGAATTATCCAGAAAACAGTAGGAGTTTTAAATTTTTAAAAATAGTTTCTATTATTTAGTTTTGTATGTAGGTATTTCTCCTCTCATACTTTCTTGTACACATTATTATGCAGTTTTCCATATTAATTTATTTACAACTTCCACACTAGGTGCAATGAGATAGAGACTGCTATTTTCTTAATTATTTGTGTCTTCCCCTCCTCACTTCATGAGTAAAGCTAGTTACAAGAGTCCAAATGCACTTTTGAAGTATAATCTCTTCATCTTTGGCTTCCCAAATGTAATTTCCCAACATCTGTATTTCTCTGTTCTGCATTGCTAATGTGGTTAAATTCTGAATCAGAAGTTTTTCTTAATAAGAACACACTTGCTTTCAAGCTCCTTTCTTAGCAGCCTTGCCAGAGCAAAGCCAGCTGTCATCCCAGTCAGAAAGCCATCTAAGCTGGAGCCAAGCAGATCCTTGCCATTATTTCTGGAAGGAAATTATTTCTGGAAGGAGGATTGTTTTATTTTGGCATCAGGGAGGGCAGAAGCATCCAGAACTCCCTATATTTACTGTGCTAAGGCAGCCCAGTTTAAACTTGGTTATTCTTTTTAAAGCACAGATTTACAAGGTATATAGAGACTTGCTGTGTTTCACCCTTGCTAGCATGCAAACTGGCTACTGTGATTATCTGCAGACTTGGCATTTTCCAGCTACCCAGCTTCAGAGTCTCTGGTGTTGCCTTTTTTCTTCCATGCTGCCACAAACAAATAGTGCAAACACCACTGCACTCAAAATATACTTATCTTGCAGTTAACATGAGCTCTTGACTCCTGAAAGGTAACAATTTCCTAATTTCCTAATGCATTTTACTATCCAGAGAAGGACATATCTATTCAACAGCTATGATGACCTATTCAACAGCTATGATGAAGGAATCTGCCTAATAGCCACATTCTTCTCCACTCATCAGAAATACACATTTAGTACTTCCAAAGGGGAAAAAATTAAAACACACAACGAAAAAAGATGCCCAGAAGCAAAGTGAAACCCAAGAGGTGAGAGAAGATGGCAACAGTGAGTGCCACCACTTCTCCAGCTCTACCGCATATCCAGCAAGGGCCATTCCATGATTAAATCACTCCCATGCTCTCCTCACTAAATCTCCTATAGCAATGCTTCTGACTACTCAGGCTACAAGCGAAGTTTTCCTTACAGCTGGCAGAACTACAGCTAGTTAGCTGTCCCATAGCCAGCTGCCTGGGGTGTTTGGCACAGGCTAACCACAGTAACTACTGCCTACTCTGACTCCTGCACTGCCATGCACTGCTTATCTGTTAGCAAAATGCATAGTAGTGGCTTAAAACCTGGCTCATACATCTACACATCCTGCAGCAAATACCCTGGAGCTGTATTTCCAAGAGATTTCTGTAAAAACAGAGCACGACCCTGAAGGAATTTGAGGCCACTTTGCACTAGGATCTATAGAGTAGAATCTATTAGAGATTCTACTGTCTCCTATAGAAAAAAAATTATATTCTTTACAGAGTTGTTTGTTTGCATGAGGAAAGGATCTTTCCTGACAAGAAAGATTGCAACATATAGTTGAGAGAATGAGAACAAGAGCTCCCTGGGGTACCCATATTGTGCTTCATGTCTTCTTTTTCCCAAGTCCTCTGCTGGGAAAGAGGGAGGAGAAAAAAAAAAACAAAACCACAACTTTGAAGCTCAAAGGTTTGCCTGGAAAGGTCTCCTGTGCAACAAGACAGGCTAGGCAACAACTGTGCCAAGCTAGAGAGTCAGAGGTTAACATTCCATCTTCGACAAAACTTTTATAAGTCCCTATAACACCCATTTTACTAACCCTGCCCCCATTTCTTAAGTCCTCAGAGAAACGAAGAGGAAGAGAGTGTGCTCATTTATGCTAGAGCATTGTCATCCACCGTAAGTGTACTCTGAGGAAGCCTAACTCCATAACGTGAGCCCAAAGTTAGGGTCTATTACAGCCAAGGACAGCAGCAGTGCCTTGCTGAGCACAATCTCCTTTTATGGCACCAGGACGTGGCTGCACTGTAGTCTGAATGAAGCCTTAATGATCTCAAACCAAATGCAAAACAGTTAATTAAAGAACTAACAGGGTTCTGTGGCAGGCCCAGTGAAGAATTTTTGAATATCCTCATGGGAAACTTTTGTCCTCAAAGATTATCCTTCACACAATTTCACCCTTTGAATACCTCACTCCAATTTACAGTTTCATGGTGGTCAAGGTATGAAGCCACTGTATTAATTTACAGGTGTCTTCTGAATACTTTTTTTCACAGCTGAAATGGAACATTTTGATTCAAACACAAAGTGATATGCACAAGCTGATGTAAACCAGCACAACTCTGATGGCTTGATGCAGTTCACAGTGTGTTCCTACCCCATTCCAACCACAGATATGTTCCACACCTCAGAAAAAGGAAAAACTGTATCTAAAGTCAGGATAGCTTTGATTAAAACTGAGGTTTAACTCGATTCCCAGTTTTCCCTTACTTGTCTTCTGTGTTGAGAGGCTGATAAATAAGATTCTACCCAGAAACAAACCTCGTGTACCACTTCAGCTTCTGTCCTCCTTACATTTGCAGTCCATGGTACAGGAAATCTTGGGGTGGAGCAGTTGTAAGAAATAGGACACAGTCGAGATAACACAAGGCAAGACTAAGACCACCATCAAGTCACTGTCAGCAAGGTGTAGATCAGAGACTACCTCATGACAGCCATTTAGGCCAGAGCAAATATTTCATCTCAGGTGGCTCCAGAGCCTGGGGCAGCTGCAAAGCAAATTGTCAGTCATTCTGCTTCCCCTGAACAGCTGCTTAGACATAACATTGCTTCAGTTCCTAAAACCTCTGTTTTCCATTTTAGAGCTACACTAAAGTGTTCACAGTCCTCCTCCAGCTGCACCTCAATTTCATTTCCAAAGTGAATGTTTACAGCTTCAATGAAGGATTATTAAAGACCAACATATGGCACTCTTACTTCAGGCCCCTAAATAAATAGTCCTGTAAGTGCCAAGGTCAGCTCTGAGGCCCTAAAATACGAAGTGTTGTAAGATATATAGCTAATGAGTCTCTTCAAATCCCATCTGGTAGTAGGACAGGCATGTAAGGTCTTTGAACTGTAGGCATGAGATCAGCATGTTAACATCTAGAGAAGATTTCCATGACTCCTCAGAGGAAGTGCTTCAAAACTAGGTCATTTAAAGTTTACATAGTTTGAGTACTTTATACAAATTACTTCTCTAGTGTTCAAGCTATAGGGCTTATATTTTACCGTTTACCAGTTAAGGCAGAGTACCCATCACTCCTGCTAGTTAACTCTCCACAAACATGTCACCAAAAGGAGAAAAGAGCCTGTTCCATTACACTTTCTCACAAACAGGCATTTGTATCTACAAAAAGGGCAGGCATGATGCTTATTGAATAGTGCTATTAAAGATTCAAACAAAATATTTTGTTTGCCTGCATTATAGAGTCCTGAAGAGGTTCAGCAGCTGCCAGTAAACTAAGTACAATGCCATCTAGTCAATTAGCACTTTGTACTTTTCCTGTCTGAGGACATTGGATTCCTATCCTGGGAGAGTTAGGTATGCAGTAGGTTCCACAGCAAATGCCATTAAACACTTTTCTCCTCACTTTCCTGGCTGAAACTATAAGATGCAACTTGGTTAAGCAGTAATCTCCACATTCCCATCAAAGGCAAATCAAAGTTCTTGTTGAATGCATCAACACTTTTCACTAATAAGCAAATATAAACAGAAGTAGTAATCCTGTGTTTCCAAACCAAAGTTTCTGTACAGTTTTGACTCCAAGCTTACTCATTTCTGAAGCCTCAAGTTTTGTTGTACATTACCACAAATGCTCAGAATTTGGGCCTTGGTCATCTCAAAAAGATGGGTTTTCATGAGGTGAGACAGGATTCAAGCAGCCCAGTTGTGGAAAATAGACGTTGCCCAGGACGCACATATCTTTACAGCAGAAGTAGGAAGACTCACTCAGATACTACGTATGTCAAGACTAAAAGCAAGTGACATATCACAGTGACAAAAATCCTCCTGGCTACAGCTTTATTAGACATCTTCCTAGAAGTGTCTACTCCCCTGGGATCTAATGTCAAAGCAGAAAGTCAATCATTTACTTTGGCAGTAACAGCTGTCTTTTGAATAATATTGGCTTTTAGGAAGGTTTGACTGTATCAGAAAAAAAGTACTTTGGCCAATGCTTCAATCCTAACAAAATATCCACAAGGTGCTGGAGAAGCTAGCCAGATACAGTCCTGCCTCTACACTCTGCACATGGATAAATACTACTATAAAGTACTTGATGTTTGATTCTAAACAAATCTTCTGTAACAACTGAATAAAGGAAAGTTATCTTTTTTTAAAAAAAAAGAAGAAGAAGAATAATGTAACAGGAGTTTTTAGTTAGAGAAACCCCAAGATAAACAATAATCTCTCACATACACAGAAACAACAATAATCTCTCACATACACAGAAACAACATCCTTTCAACTGGTATTATACGTCTTACTCTCACTTACGGAAGTAACAGAGCTATTCGTCAATGTTTACAGTGCATGATATGAAAGAAAGCTAAGATCTTGTTTCTACCTCTGATTTGGGTAAATATGAACTTTGAGAGATTACTAAAGCAGAGACTGTAAGAGGATCTTGAGAATAAATAGTTTTTAAGGATTAGCACAACTACAATACTCCCAAGTTTGGCACAGCTCTAGGATGTGTGAACAGAGAAACATTTTAAAACACTGGTTCTGCAACTACATAGTCATGACCATCTATCTACTCAGTTACTGGTGGCCTCTCACATGATATTGGTTCTCTGACATTCTTGGAAAAGATATCCAAGGACGTAGACTTGTGAGATCATATTAGATATTTCCACTCATGCACACATCTTTTTCTTTTATATTTCTGGAAAAACATGGAGTCTTTTTATGTCCTTTGTACTCCACGGCACATCATGTGCCAAATAACAGTTTGCTGCTGTACAACACACATACTTAATAGCATTTCCAAAATCAGTGGCACAGATCTAATCACCATAATGCTCCAACTCACCTATTCCTGGATTTCCAAGGAACAGCTATCTAGGTGCTAAATATCACTTGTGCACAATTCCAGCCAAGAGCTTGAAGGTTGCCAAAACAAATGTGCCACTGGCACCTGCTACTGGGCAGAAGAGTTTGTATGTTTGTTAAGGCACTGCAGAGATGAACTAGCTCCTCTGGCTACCCAGAGCTACTAGATCACAACCAGTGGAGCTGCAGCTTCTTCAGCCCTTGAATAAGGTAGTATTCAGCCTGGATCACCCTAGAGAAAAAAAACCTTGATGTGAAATGTCATAAGAAAGCATTTCACAGGGTGTTAGTCAATGGAAGGGAAAGAGTGGTCTTTCAAGGGAAACAAGTGTGCACGGTGGGAGCAGGGAAATGTCACATGAGGGATATTTCAGGTAAAATGCTGTCAAGACTTGTCAGCATCACTAGTGAAGATAAATGGGAAAGGGCTTAGACAATCCTGCCACTATGGAGCAAATAGGAGAAGGAAAGGATAGGGAGGGGTAAAGTAAGATTGCAGAAAAACTGTCTCCATCACCTACCACCTTCCCCCCAAACTGCAGCTACTGATCCTTCACTTTGGTGGCTGCTACTTCTTCAGACTCTAGCTGCTCCTTGCAGACCAGTGGCTTAGGCAGCCACCTCCTGTGCCTGGAAGGAGGCTGCTGTCTGCAGAACCAGGGGCTTAGTGCAGAGTCCCATCATGAAGGACTAAATCCCTACTAAATTTCAGATTTTGCTTTCAGTTTCTTGATTGAAAAGATGTTTGATAGTACTTGTCATTCTCCAGAGTGATCATCTAATCCATGCACAAATCTTACCTCCTCTATGCGGAAGGGTAAGACCAAACTGTAGGTCAGTGCAACATGCTGCTGAATTTGCAAGCCTTATTTGGGATATGCATTTCACACCCTCAACTTCCAGTTCAGGGCTTGTTAACACTATACTGTAAAACAAAGTTTACGTAAACTTTCACAGGGGGATTCCTATACTGAAAGTGAAGAACTGCAGAGAGGTCAGGCTGCTCTTTCAGTGTGAAAGCTTGTGGTTTTGAACAAGCTGCTAGTCTTTCTTTTCAAGTCACTACTTCCCAACATACTCTAAAACAGCATAAACATATGAAAAGTTCCACTCTATCTCTGAAAAAGAGAAGGGTTAAGTTTGGTAGAATCCTGATCAACAGAAGAGGTATGACAGTAGCTACCCATGCACTGCCCTCCTAGTATAGGTGGAGCCTGCCTACCTAGCCAGCCAGTTGCCTTTATAGCAGTTGCACAAAGTTGATCCAGTGACTTGTTGCTTAGGTACTATGTTGAGGCACAGGGACACATCTAAAGCAACCTCTGCCACAACCTTCTAGATGACCCTATTTTCCACTACCAAATGACTGTCAGATGCTACTACAACACAGACACACAGGTATCACTCAAACTTGACACTATTGGTTTATTTTCAGATACTTATTCTCCAGCCTACTTACAGCTCCGTGTCCTACTCCCAAGTGACAAGTGTTTTGCTCTCTCATATTAAACATAGTAACTGGTGAAAGGGTTACATGGCTATAAGTAAGCTCCCTTTGAGGAAGTGAGACAGTGCACTGCTGGAGCTCCATTATCACTGAACTGCATCATTTCAGAAAGGCAAACTAAAGACTACTTGAAATCCAGCAATTTTTAGGACTTCTAACCCTCATATAGTTTTTGGAAGCCATAGTCATTTTGTATATTGGACTGTTATTTTTATCTGTGAAGTTCAAAGACTGGCTTTTCTATTCTCTAACAATCCAGAAAGATCAGTATCAGTCAATTGCATGTAGACAGAATTAATAGTTCACAATCTGTTTTCTTGAGAAAAAATTGGCTTATGTGACCAAAGACATGCCTAATTCCTCCCTCTTCTCCCCAGCATCCCTTGCAACCTTTTGAAAAGTCTTTCAAAAATAATAAAGCACAACCAAACAATAAAGAGAGGAGATTATGAGCACCATTCTCAAAGGGAAAAGACAAAAATCAAGACAGCTCTGTAAAGTCAGAAAATTTGCCTTACAGAGGAGAAGCACTAACAGGAGATAGAGCATCCACGTCAGCATTCATTTGCCTGTTCCATGAGTGTGCAGTTTTCTTCCAGCAGTTACAGAAAATAAGTTGGTTTTCTGATGGTAACTCTCTGTTCTTCAGAGATCTTTTTTAATATCACCTGTGCTGCTGTTGTGTTAACATCAATTGAACTTCCTAGTCCTTCTCTGTCCTCGTGATTTCTTTCCTTTCTGAAGCCAAGTGTGTATCCCACTGGATCACACAAGTCTAAACTAGTTTTTCATCTCCATAGTGACACAAAACTATTTGAAGGGTAGCATGGCGCTCTCAGGTACTGGTCAGGCTTACATTGCACTTTGGCTCTTCTGGCATCCACAATTCATGCAGTCCTGCACAAGTTTTACTGCCTACATGAGCTAATATAACACAAACATTGCCCAACTCACAACAGCAATTGTCTTTTGCTAATTATAAGGATCAGAGGTGTGAAGGATAAGTAAGTCAAGTGCACCTATTTTTGCTTCCTATAGCTCTGCCTCAGGCCTTTACTAGCAGTAGGTTGCGACAGCAGACTAGCTCAGGTCATCCTTAACTACAGTTCGTATGTTCTTGAGTCCTTGGTCTTGATAAACTGCCTCAATTTCATCACAATATTGCATGGCTAAATCACACCATCTCTGGCATTACAGTCACCTCTGTGTTAGAAGAGGAATCACATAGTCTAGTTCAACAGTTGATTTTCCCCCATTTTCCTAGGCTTAGTATAGTGCTTTCTGGTGGCTTTTACCTCTAACAGCTCCAAACTTGTCTGAGGCAACACCACTGTCCTAAAGCACACTAGAAGTTACTGCTTCAGAACAGAAATTAGATCCAGAGTCTGGGTACAAAAACAATTTGGTTTTCACACTGCCTAATCTGTGACAGAGCTGTTAGATTCGCCATCGAGAAGTGTACAATGAATTGCTCACCCATTAGCAATTCAAAGCATATTAGCACATAAGCCAGCAGGCAGATATCCTACAGAGCAGAATATTAAAGAAGAAAAACGTGGAAATAAAAGAGATCACTTGTGTTCTGTGAAGATGAAGGCATACAAGGTTGCCAATACCAATTTGCAATAGGAAAATGAAGTCACAGAATGACGTTGCAACAAGAAATGCAACAGCATAAGAAACTGTGGTTTCCGTCTTACACTGTTCCTTTGCTTTCTTCCTGGGAAAGAGATTCTTCTGCTGCAAGGTAGAAAAGGGAGAAAAAGAATGAGAGGAGGTGAATTTGGATTTTTTTTTTATATAAATCCAAAGAAACATACTCTAAACAGAATCGTCACCTTCCAGTTGCAGAAGAGCAGCACTTCAGCTAAGTACAGTCCTCATCAAAAATGATTTACAAAAAACTTTCCTGAAACTAGTTTCCAACAGAAAAGTCAAGACACTGAACCACCACAGAAAAAGAAAGACACATATATATCCTTCCACCAAAATATGTGCACAGTTACCAATAACGAAACAACTTGCAGTAGGTTCCCCATACATACCTAGAGGAAAGAGTAGGCAACAGGAAAATTGATTTTACACACATGACCATAGGAAGAACAGTGTATTGTTGTTAAAGAGTAAAGGAGATGACAGCTCACTCTTGTGCTATGATTCTAAACAGAAGCACATCTCTACAAAGCAGAGTAGTTTTTCAGAGTGCTTTGAAAGAAAGGAGTTGTTTGCTTTGCTTCCAAACCCCAAGCTTGCTAATTTAGAAAGAAGCCAGTATCCCCCTGTGTGGTCAAGATTGCAGAGGGGGGTAAAAAACCACAATGAAATTGCACTGATAACAGAAAAAGTACTTTTGTGGGTGGGACAAGAATGAAGCAAGATCCAATCATGTTGAAGAGTGAGACAAGATCTGATCATGCTTACAATGCTTGAAAGATGAGTGCTTCAGATGAGTTGGCTGGATTAGACCTGAACCAAGCATTAATAACCAAATCTGAAATGGATTACTCAAGATATTTCCTTCAGACAACCCATACATCTACTTCACCTATCAAGTCAATAGTCTACAACCCTCCAACATCTGGACAAAATAACTGGGACACCTCAACCCAGCTCTATGCTCTATATTGTATGTACAACCCACTAATTCCATGTGTGACTGTTGGCCCTTTTGGACCAATTATTTACAGCTTAGCAAAACATGCATGAAAAGCTTACAGATGCTTTAGGTGCCCCTATTTAGGATCCTATTTGTGTCCATCTCCAATGCATGGAAGTTAGTTAGACATTATCATTCTCTTGCTTGTAACAGACATACGACTAGAAACAACCTGCTCTGATAGCAAAACAGATAGGTTCAACAGACTGCGTAGGCTTCAGTTTTGTAAATACTTTAAAGACACAAGGATTGGGGAGACAATTCCATTGGGAAGATGGGGCTGGGTTAAAGCCTGCAACATTAAGCAACTGTCAGACTTATTTTTGTCACCAGTTCAAGAATCCTTGAACCATTAGGACTCAAATCATTTTTCCTAGTACAAACTATTCAATAAGTACTTTGTGCTTTGCACTGGGTAACTATAGAGAAGGATGGGCTCCTGACAGGGGGAACAGATCTTCCTTTTCTGCACTTATCTGATTTTACTTGAGTAAGAAAAGGTACAACCAGAACATGCAGGAGTATCGGAAATATTTTGCTAGGACACAGGGGATCCCAAGTACCTGCTATGAATTACTCTGAGAAAGTTGTTCCATAAACAGTTCAGTTCCTCCCTCTTCAAAAAGTTTTCACAAACTGCCGCCACAGGTCTGTTTGTGTCAATTAAAAGAAAACAAACTGCACCAATACCTTCACTTTTGCTTTAAGAGAGCAATGCTCCTAGAAAGACCAGCTCAGGCAAAGACTGTCTCCCTTTAGTTCAGTAGCTCTGACATAAGGAAGTTAATTAATACCATTGATTTGACCCAGGCTTTGTTCCAGGACTATAAAGGCTTTACGATGAACAGCTGCTTATAAGCACCTTCAAACAGCTGCATTTTCTAGCTTAGTAGAAAAAAAAACTCAACAAGATATAATTCAGGTGGTTCCCCTCACTCACAGGAGTCACTGCAGCAGAATTTGTCTTCAAGGTAGACAAATCCTCAGCGAGGTGATTGGCATGGAGCTTAATCAGTTCAACCACAACTCAACATCATTCTCAGGTGAAGAGCCAAGACAAATTAAACCAACATTGGTTAATCTCTGTTTCTTTTTCTCCTCTCACCCTAGCATCCTGAACTTCCTTTTTCAGATCCACTATTCCCATTGTTTCAATGTCCAATGCAGCAGCTAGACAACACTGACCTCTGTGAAGCTCCCTACTTCACTGATGAATACTTAATACATATTTTTCTGAACTTCATCCTTCACACAAGTTACTTCCTTTTCTCAACTCTCAGGAAATACAGATTCAAATGACTATAGAGTTACAAGTCAGAGAGGAGACGTATTGCCTAGTAACAGGAAAAAAGTAAATCGACTGTTGTATCTTAGTGGAATTATATATATAACTAACAACATTGTCTTCTCTTGAAGAAAAGTGGTTTCTACAGTACTCAAAAATAGCTAAGAGGAAAGAGTATTCACAATCCAGAAAAGAAAGTGATAGTCCTCGAGCCTGTTGCTGACAACAGTTTCCAACAAAAACAAGCACCTGCAGGTCAGAATTTTTCCCGCTCTCACAGTACTAAGCCGGAAAGTAATTTTGGAAAAATGGAAATTCACAGGTTTTAGTGTCTTATAATTCCTCCTAGAAAAGGCATTGAACAAAAGCAATAAAGACATTTTATTGGCCATGCTATCAGTTCAGTCTCTTGAGTCTGAAACGGTTTCCCTTCTGCTTCCTAGAAAAGCCCCTCAGAATTTCCCTTTCTCCCTCTCCCTTGTGACTAGGCTTTATCCACTACATGAACCTGAAAGTTCAAAGGATGGGAGTTTTCCCCTTTTCTTCTTTGGCCTGATGACATTTACAAGGGGTTTTTATAATCCCAGCTTGATGTGAAAGATAAGTGCTGACTGAAGAGAAAAAACATGATTGTAAAATGGATAATACATTGAGCAAGACACAACTACAGCAATTATCACAAGTATTTATGAAACTACACTAAATGATTCACTTTTTTCTTTTCGTGTTGGAGCTTTACAATGTAGCTAGCTTAATACTGTTCTTCCTTTGTGTTCAATAACTCAGTTACTGTCAAGTTATATCATCCCTAAGCTTTATGGTCCTTCTGCTGCACTCTGTCAAGACATTGTACAGATGGAACAGAGAACAAAGCTAAATGGAATCACATTCCTGAGCTTTTAGAGACTTATCAGCTGCAAGCCGTGGAAGAAACCAAAGGTTTCTGAGATAATTCAGGTGGTAGGTAGCAAAATGAGGTTAGATCATACATCTGCAACTGCAGCACAGCAGGCTCAGTCTGAGATACAGGAAAAACACGCTCCCACTGAAATCACTGAGAGCCCCACTGAACCAGAGGGCAGGCAACTGGCTGGATCTGTGAAGTACGATGCAAGTGCTGCTCCTGTGATGTCGATCCATCTGTAGCAGGAGGCAGCACTCCATGACATCCATCACTGCCAACCACTAGCCCTGCTCTGTCCTTCCCATGGTATCTAGAAGTAATACCCTCCTTAGGCTGCTTTTCCAAGAAGCCCAAACTAACTCTGGACATACACCAGGAAGCCCTTGCCCCTCTGCAGGGGCTTAATAATAATGAGTTCAAAAAATCAGTAGGTTTCCAACGTGAAAGTAAGCTGAGGATCTTAGGCCATCGAATGATGGGGCTGCAAACTCTTTGCAGAAATTTAATCTGGCAGAAACATTTCAATGTAGGGATGTTTCTACAAGTAATGGATTAACAAGTGTTTGTCATTGAAGGACTGGATTGTCTAAGAATTGTTTCAGATAGAGAACCTCTAAGCCAGTTGGCACAAGGCTCTTTAAAGCAAACCTTAGTACAGTGGGAGGGAAAGGCCACAAAACAGACACGGAAGAGCAAGGAGAAATACCTGTCAATAACACCCATAATATGCAAGAACTTCTCACGTATTTCAATCTATTTTGGTTCTTCATGCCTTCTTTGGTCTATGATGAGCTATATACAGGAATTCATATAAATTGACACACTATTAGCTAAAGAAAATAATATTTAGGTACTTGAGAGCGCCAGAGGAAGGGCAGGGAGATAATTCGGCCAAAAAGAACCTCACACACACTTCCAGGCAGTAAGAGAGCTAACTAAAATTTAGAGAGATTACAGCAACAACACTGAGGACTACTTTGACAGAAGCTGAGCTCTCTACTCCAAAGTGGTACTAGCAACACAAACTGGATCATCTATCTTTTCAAAACCAGGTCTCATTCTCCCAGCTACCTTCAAATCATCTACCTTAGAAATGTTAGCATTGGTTGGTGTTGTAGTAACCCAACAAACATTTTAACTGACATCAGTTAACTTAATAAGGTCTCTGGGACTCCTCACATCAGCTTAGCTGATGTTGATTAGTATGCTCCAGAATCAGGTAATGTCACTGATTTAAGTGTCCATTTGAGCAAATGCAAACCAAAAGTCTCACACACCTCGATGCCTTTTTCATGTAAATGCAATCTCTTGAAAGAGCAGCTCCTCATTCTTGAGAAGAAAAAACATTTTGTTGGAAGTGTCAGACAAATAGCAGTGGAAACTCTCAGAAGAGCAAAAAGGAATTGAGAAAAAGAACAACTTTTCGGGGAGCTGTCAGAAAAACATTACAAAAAGGAACAAGACTTTTTGGTTTCTCTTCAGAAGTTTCAGAAAAGGGCATGAGACCACCACACACCACTAGTCACAGGGAGTATGTCTCATCCAGCGAGCACAAGGCTGGGCAAAGAAGGGAATATGCCCTATGCTGTTAACGCTGCCTTTCCTGAGCTTACACCCAGATAGTGTCAAATCTGCAGCTCTCAGGAGCCCAGAAGGACTTAAAATACACGACAGGGAACAGTGGGACTGGGAACACCTGCTAGGGATTTAGATGGAAGAAATTGGTCTCTAAGTCAAGAGTATTTCCAACAGAAAGCAGGCAAATGAAGGGCACAGTCTTGCCATTCTGTACAGCAGTGGTGTTTACTTAAAAAGCTAACTATAAAGTCTAGCTCAAAAGTTATGTTACATAGAGGATAAAGCATGTTTTAAGAGAATAGGATGAGAGCCCACTACTGAAAAGTTACAAAATTCTCTGTGTCACACAGATCCTCTGGGATCTGTGTACAGACATTCTTCTAATCCCTGGCTTGACCTTCACCCAAGGAAATCAAGTAGACAACAGATAGGAAATTCCTCAGAAATAACAGTTGAAAATATGGGTATTACAAATCTTGACTGCCTGAGAACTCAGACCAAACATAACATGAACCCACTAGATACCCACAAAACTGTAGCATTGTTTGATCAGTGTTGAATTCTGCTCACTTGCATACTAAGAGTGTGCTTCCTTCCTTCTGAAACTTGAAATGAAACATGCCACATTTAGCATCAGTCCCCTGAGTCGCTTAAACCCTTTCCATTTTGCAAAGCCACAAATAGCTCTCAGGCTACACTCAAGTTGTTTAGAAAGGTTATTCTGAAATCAGAATCAAGTTTGGTTTCTTGAGCATTCCAGTTTATCAGGTTTGCTAGCTCGTACACTCCCTTTTTGTCCAGACACATCCAGAGCTTTGCCATTTTCCTCCAAACCTTTGAGAAAACATGTGTTTAAATCCTGGAAGCCCTGAGCAGATATGAACTGTAGTTTCTGTGGATACATCCCTCTTTACCAAAACTACATATTCAAAGCTGGGGAAGGTGTGTAAGTTTCCACTGCAGCACTCTGAAATGGTTTACAGCTTGCCACTGGGAGCAAGTCATGCACCCTCACTCATTCATCCTTTATACCCAAGAAGAAGTAACTTTTTAGAACAGATATGCATTTGATAACAGTCTTTCAGTCCCTAGATCCTGATTGTGGCTCACCATAAGGCTTAAATGGGCAACTGGGAAATTCCAGCAGTGTGGGGAAACACAATCAAGCCCTAAGCCAACACTCCACCCACCACACTTCACCTCCACAGCCTAGGTGGTGTGACTGGAGAAAAAGGGAGGGAAGAGAAGGAGCATGGACAGAGTACAAGACACTCCAGTGCATACCAGATAAGGACAAGTTGGAAGAGTTTTAAACAGCTATAAATTTTGCTACAACAAACAAACATGAAAACCAGACCAGCCGCCCTCACAAGTGCATGAAGGCTGCCACAGTACATCTGAATATAAGGATTCCAATGCAAGACTTGGATGCCACCACAGCAAATTTTTGCTGCCTGAAGTCCCAGATAACCCCTCAGGAGGTAAAAAGGCCATTTGTTCCCATCACCTTGAGCGGAGAGGGTGAATGACACAGTGGTTTACTACAGAAACACTAGCTAACACTGCTTATAAATCCCCAGAAAACTGCTTTCAAATTAGGATAATATGTTTTGAAATCTAAAACCCTGAAAGAGAAAGATACTGTCATTTCTGGATACATGCCAGCATGTTCCTCACTGAAATCTCTTACATATCTTTCCTGGAACTAATTATAGAACAGGTCCCTGAATGATACCTCATTTTGTTTACAAGTTGCTTTCAAATGAGATCAGAAGTAATCACCGGGTTTCGGTACAGATCGTTGCATCGTAAGAACTTTCTCTAAAGCAGTCAGACTGTAATTTCTGCTTTCAACCTCACTCATTAGCTTTCTACTAGCTATTAGCTTTTGCCTAAAGGTAAAAGGATTGAGTAGCTACATGAGCAGAAAGCATTTACAGAAATGACAAAAAATTGCTTTGTTGTGAATAAGGAAAAATAAGGTGACATTTCTCTCCTCGGAGTGCTCTCAAGATTTCACAGAGTTGGAGAGAAAGGTGCCCTCCTATAAACACGAGTTAACAACAGTCAACTTGTATAAATCTGTTCTGAAAAGCCAAAGGCATACAAGGGATGGAATAAAAAGAACCAACAAAAAACGAAAAAAAAACCCCACAACTCCACAAATAAAACACATATACACAAAAAGCCCCAAATACACTTGGAGAATGTATCAGTGACTAAACTACAAAGCTTTGCCAGGTGCATAATAAGCCATTTCATTTTTGGCAGTGACCTTCATCTGCCAAAGGATTTTGGCTAATCCTTCCAGAATTCCTGATGTCTTCAACCACTGCCTGTTCCAACTTGTATCACCATTCATTCAGTGCCCTGCTGCATTACCTGTGTTACTCAGCCAGTACTACAGGTTGGTAAATGAAGCAGAAGAGCTAGCAAGCAAATCAATCCCTTCATTATAACATCTAAATTGTTAAGTCCACTTAGTTCACAACAACTTTTAATCAGTGTCACATTTGGCGGTCACCACACATAGGTATCTTCTCCATGTCAAAAGTGTTCCAGCTCAGCATCTCCGTCTCTGCCCTAGCCAGCACTCTACTTCTGTCCATCATCCTCTAACAGCCTTTCACAATCTTTCTCTAGATTTTTCAGTTCCCAGGTCCTTTCTGGTCTAGATCCAAAACTGTCAGTCTTTGCAGCAAAAGCATCCAGGTGGACCATGGCTACAAGCCATGACTGGACTGATCACTGAAACCGTAGGGGCTTTTTTGCTACCATAACTTGTTGATCTGCTCAGCCACCAGAACTGTTGCTCACTGTATAATCTATCACATGTGGGTCGTGCTCCAGCTGCACCATTCCTGATTATCAAACAGCTGCCAATAGAACTCAGAGCAAAGTTTATGGTAATAGAGAAAGCAAACAAACAACAAAAACATCTGCACACAACATGGGCCCCTGGCTCAGCCACAGCATCACTACCCACTGCATTTTCTCCTCCTGACACCTCAGCTGTCCTGACCAGCAGGCATGTTCCCGGAGGAACTTCCTTAATGTACCACAGCAATACAATTTGCAGAGTTAACAGAATGCTTATTGAAAATACTGTTTTCTGGGATTTTTTTTAAAAGGAGGGTTTTACTACTCCAAGAGCATAAAGTCTTCACAAGCACCATTTAGATCCTCTCTCATCCCCACCCCTCCTGCGTCAGAAAGAGACAACTTGAATCAATTGGGCCACAAAATCCTGCTATTCTACAGGCACTGGGAACATTTGGTTGTTTGCCTGCTTGATATTTAATTTTATTGCAGGCTGAGCTAACGTGTTCAGCAAATGGCCTCACGCAAGTGATGCAAAGCCTTGGATGACAGATGCTGCCAAGAAGTTCAAAGTTTTGCAATTTAAACATGTGCTTTAATTACATTGCATACCTTAATTATTTCAGGTTGTGTGTTAAAAAGTTACTAATTAGTATTTTAATTCTTCAGGAAGTGATTTTTCATTGCAAAGTCTTAGTTAATTGTTTTAACCTCTGAAAAACATGTTCTAAGTAATTTGTCAGATTTAAAATAAACAGTAAATGGATCAAGTTTTAAATTTGAAAAAAAACCCAACAAATCCAAACTCACAAAAAAAATATCTATTTGTTACTTGCCTAAACTTTCTATTCATTTAAGATAGCACTTCAAAATAAATATTTTTTTAAACACATGAGCAATATTAAACAGAAACTTTTAAACTCTGATCCACGTGGTGACCAAAACATCTTACACCAGCTGAACTGCATAGATGAGAACAGCTCTCCCATTTAATGTACCAAAAAGAATCCTTCTGGAGGCTTAGTGTAAACACTTTCGATCCAAGCAGACTCAGTTCAATCTGGAAAAATGTTATTTCAACTAAACAGTACTGGAGTAAGCTAAATTAAAAGTCTGGCATTCCAGCTAGACCAATCTTAAGCATTCCTACTGTTAGATCCTGCTTCCTAAAACAAAATCTGACTTGCTCCTTCTTGAAGCTTTAACTTCAGTAGGGAAGTGAAAAAAGCACGAGGATGGCAAGAGATCTCAACATTCACATGCAATTTGGATGCAACTTGGTATTTGAGGTCTGATCCCACTTCCTCTCCAGTCCAAGACTTCTGTATAGGCATTTGAGAGAACCAAAAACTCCACAGGGAATCTGTAAGAGTAAGTCAGTCAAAGCCAGAGACACAAACAAGCTGTCTGGGCTGGAACAACCACCTTCATGTGGTTCTTGAGTCACAATTAAAATTGTTAGAAAATAAGTAACTCTTCAGAACTCTATGAGTTCTGACTTTTGAGTCATTCCTATCTGCTGATATTGCACCTTTACAGATTTGTTAATTGGTCACATCTACCAAAATTTTTCATTCTTTCTGCATAGGGAGATATCATAAGGACTCCCTTTACCTGCAGAGAGGGTGGACATGGCCACAATACTGCTACAGAGCACAGCTGCAGAGCAGTAGCTGCTAGGCTGCCTTCCTTCAGCCTGACAAGAGGCCTGACTGCTGCCTAACAAGTTGGTGTGGAGCCCTGGTCTCTTGCAATTCACCCTCACCTTACCCCTGAGCCAGGCCAGAGCACAAGTTTTCTCCTGGTGTTTTTGCAGATCAGCCTTTTGTGGAGTGGAACATCTGTACAAACCTGAGAGGGAGGATAAACTCTGCAGGGCACCACGTAGTCAGGAAGGTAAAAGAGGCCATCAGTGCCTCAGTTTCACTTACAAATGGCAGTCAGGAAACAAACACACACAGAATACACTCACTTGGCATGAATTTATACATTTGCTTGAAACAATGACCATTACAATGGGAAGGGAGGCAACCACAGGAGAAATTCATCAAAAACACAGAGGGCATGCTGGTTTTAATGTCAAGTCAGGGATGGAAGATGGCTTCCACTCAGTATCAGGAAAGGCCTGGTAAATGAAGCCTAACAAGGGCTTGGCTGTGAGGGGAAGACAGAGAAACACAGAAATCTAGCTCTTAGGTCTTGCTCACCACAGAAAGCACCATTGCACCAGGACCAATAGCCAGGAGAACAGCACTAGCATCTTCCTCAGACAGAGCTGCCAAGAGGACCTTGGCTGAGATGCTACTTCCCCCGTCAGCATTGTGTCTGGAGAACATGGGAGGAAGAACATTTGCATATTCGTACTCCTTATGCCCAAAACCCACGTTCTTCCCTCCTCTGCTGTTTTGTTTGGTTGAGGGTGTTTTTAACTCTTTGAGAAAGTACCTTATTTAACAATCTCCTCATAAAAGCAGTTCTTTTAAGTGGCATGGTCTTTATAGGCTTGTTATCAGTGTCTGTATTTTATTGGTAAATATGCAGCTCCAGCAGTATTTGTTAGTGTGAGGGATGGTACCTACTCCTCTTGACAAATACAACCCCCCTTAGGGTTCACCAGCTTCTTTGATTTCAGCTGGCTGTAGAACAAGAATCCTTTCATCAGGTTAAAAGCTCAGAGCTAGTAAATGAACAGCTTGTGACTCACATCCATCCTACACATGAAACTGAATACATTGCATGTGTTGTAAAAGTGTATTCAGATTGTAAATAGACTGTTGCATATATTTCTATATTATAGATACAGAGCATATATAATACACTACATGCACATAAAGTATGTAATATTGCTTGTATTATATACAAAGAGTGAAAGAAAACAGCCAGCCACAGCAAACAAAGTGCTAGTAAATAACTTATCCCTCTTCTAGAGAAATACTTTTGGCAACAAAACTTAAAACCCTTTCACACTTTCACTTTTGCAGAGACAAAAGTAGTGGCTGGAGCACCTGGTGAAGCTTGTGATCAGGAGGGATTCCTAACAGCTGGGAAAGCACAAAAATGAAACGGTAAGATATGCTTTTCTTGTGTTGTGAAGCAGCTGAAGTCTGGGGGCAGAGAAAGTTTAATTACTGATAGAAAGTAATCTCAAAAGAATATTGTGACTATATATACACAATTGACTTTGTCCACACAAGAACACAAGCAGGAAGAATGGGTCTGGTGTTCTAAAGCCTCTAAACTAAAACTTTAGTTCTAAACTAAAGCCTCATCCCACTACAACCACTGAGTAAATTAAGAGCTATAGGTGAGAGATCAATCCACACCAAGACTAGATGACAAAACAAGATGGGGTTTACAACCTATCCAGCTTCATATCCAAATTCTTTTCACAGATGAGGAAGTTGTGAAATAAGGCATAAATTATGCCAAAGAAAAGATCTTTGATCTCTGCTCTAGCATTCTAACAAAGCATTTGGCATTTCTCTCACTTTAATAGGGAGACTGTTTCCTGGATGGCTGCCTGTTTACTGTTTGCATCTCTAACCAGAGGTAAATATACTATAACACATATCTGGAAGTTTGTGGAAGTATTTGTAGGTGAATACACAAACTGCAAACTGAGAATCTTGGCACAAAACAAAACAAATTCATGCTTTGCTTTGAATATACTTCATCATACTCCAAGGTTTGCAAATACAGGTAGTAACCTTTAGATAAACATCTACATCTGAGTGAAGTGGTTTCGAGGTAAGGATGTTTTAGGCCACAAATCTTTAGCTATAAATTTTCTCCTGCACACATCCTTAAAAACACCCTACCATTTCCAACATATTATGGATTACTTGGAATCTCATCCTTTACAACCCCCAACTACCTTGCATCTGGTTTTGTATTTAAAACACAAGGAAGTGAAAGGACTGGAGACCAGCAGCAGCCCCCCTCCTAGAATCTTTGCACACACCCTGTCATGTTTTAGCAGAGTTGGGTTTCTGACATTATATAGATTAGATACGATCTTCCCTATGGAAGGAATACACTAGTATGTACTGGTGAGGGAGCTTTCTACAAGCTTCAGGGGACACTCCCTATGATTTCCTTACCTGAGGCTTAAATTCAGCAATATTAAAACCTCTGTGTGTGGTCAAGGCTTCTCTGTTTGCCCAGAAGTGCCTCACATTTAACAGGCACTGTGGTAGTTCAGGGGTTTACACTTCATCTGGAACTAATCTCTCTGTCTCCTGGAACCATAACTGACAATTTTAGGAAAAAAAAGTTTGGTACATCTCCAAAAAGCAGTGTGAAAAGTCTAATGCCATTCAAGACATGTGCTTCCAAGTAGCACCTGCAAATGTGCAGGCCCATCTAAGTGACTGCCCTTTGACTCTTCTCTCCCCTCACCCACCAAAAATAAGGAAATTAAAATTCAGTATTCTGAGCAAGCAACTGGGACTGTAAACAGCCCCCTACCTTCCTGAAAATACTTTTGCATGTAGGTAAGAAGTAAGACTGTAGGGAATCACACACCACCACCTTGTCAGGGTAACACACTTCAGTTTGAGCTCATTAAGAACTTAGAAATACAATAAATTCCATGTTTCCTTGTTTCTAACACTGGAACATTTTTCTGCTCAACTTATTACTTTCATTACTGAACTACTTTGTCCATTATCAGAATTGCCCTGATATCAGTAGAGAGAACTTGAGGAACACTTTTAAGAGCTTTTTACTTCCATGTCCTTTTGCTCAAGTCATACTCTAGATCATTTACCAGCATTCCAGATTCCTCTGGTATAAGCATCATATAGTTAATAAAAAAGGATTATTACCCTAGACCATCTTCAGGAAAGAAAGAGGGAGAAACAAAAAAGCCCAGTCTTAAGGAGCTTCCTTGCATCACACTTTGGATAGTGAAACAGCAGTGTTTTCTCATTACAGAAATTTTACGGATTAGCACAGGTTAGCTCATTCAACTTCACCTTGACAGTCTTAAATGTCTGAACAACACTTAAAGTGCACATCTAAAAAGAAAAATCCACAAAAAAGAATCATGTCACTTTATATTTGTGTCTCACAGCTTAAGTGAAAGCTGTGGGTCTGCAGGCATTTTTTCCAAAGTAACATCTTCAATGTGCAGAGCTTACGAGATCAGATGAGAACTACTCACCCTGTCTCATGCACACCAGCAGCATCTGCCAGCATCCTCATCGCTCACTGTACACCTGCTTCAGTCTTCTGGCTAGAAAGCTCTCTGCTTCTGGCATATCAATAACCTCAGTGAGACATTTAAGATAGCATCACCAATCTTCAACATGACTTTACACTTCTTCTTGAGACTGGCTTCCATAAGAGCACTTGTTTGACTTCTACCCAGAAGTCTGTTCTTCTCATCTACAAAAGACCTTGAGCAGCTGTAGGCTCCATTAAACAACTCATTACAGCCAGATTTCACTCATCTGTTCTTGTCCTAGGCAACTTCAGCAGTGCCTCCTTCTTTGCCTACTGCTGTCCTGGTTTTTAGCTGGTAGCAGGGTGAGCTGAACCCCATGGATGTTTATAGAGTCATCGCAAGTGTTACAAGGTTTGTACAGCATAGTAGACAGGAAAGGAACAGTGATGTTAGGCTTAGATGTATTGGGCATTGTTGTCCTCCATTTTCAGAAAAAGAACAAAGACAACAAAACCAACTAGATGTGCTTCTAAAACCAATATAAAATTCAGAAGTGATGACAGTCAGAAGATAGGACCATCACTCTTTCTGCCTCTTTTGTTAAGCAAATGCTTATTGTCTGTTTTTCTGAAAAGAGATGCGAGTTTTGTTGATTTCAGGATTATTATGGGCAACATCGTATGTTGCAAGCACTATCTCTCCTAATGGCACTCTATGGACAGGATTCTTCCCAACAGAAAGCTCTTCTCCTCCAGCTCACATCTTCCATGGCTTATAAAACACCTGCTGCAGCCTCAGGCTCACTCATCTTGCCATTATGGTGAACTAATTACTATCAGCCACAACTGCAGTCCACTTTCAGACATGGCCTTGCCTCAGAGACGCTCCACTGAGCGTGACCTTACTCAGCCCCCTAGGCCCAAACAGATCAGAGACAGGCCTCAGGCCTCCCTGCCCTCCCTCAGCTGACCCTGGCTCTCCACTGAGTTCAGCTAACAGCCCTGCCTGGGTACATCACTAATTGAGGGGCTGAAACAGTCTCCCCGGGGAGCATAGGGTCATATGGGCCATGACAGTAAGACTACAGTACAGTACAGGCTGAGCTTTACTATAAATAAAGACCCTTGTTTGGATACCCTTGTAATTCAGGTTCCCCTTGAGAAGAAAAACCTGGTCAATAACTGACACTCTGAAAACGGTTGAGGTCTCCACACAGTGAGGGAAGTCCCCTTCCACTAACAACCAGAAATAGCACTGTGTTTTGTTCAGCTAACAGTTTATATTGTTAGGTAAAAGTGGACTGGGGTTTTCAGC
The DNA here is from genome assembly GCF_028858725.1 of Colius striatus. Lineage (NCBI taxonomy): Eukaryota > Metazoa > Chordata > Aves > Coliiformes > Coliidae > Colius > Colius striatus. Next base: position 90,016,347 of record NC_084759.1, read on the forward strand.
TGAAAACTATGAAAACCTAAGGAAAGCAGATGTTTGATGATAGAGTTATAATCAAAGATGCTTACTTCGCTCTATGATTTAGCTTTCTGAGTTATACTTCTCCTTCTGCTTTTATCTCTGTCTGGATAGACACAATGTGACAGCCTCAAAACAGACAGTGATTAATATGGAAACAGAGGCCTGAGCATGTAACAAGCTCAGCCCTGGCTGATGCCTGTGACTCCAAGAGGGAACTGGGTACTCTCTTTGGTGTTTACACCAATCTATGTACAGACTTTCTGCAGGCCTGGAACACAGGAATGATCACACTGACACCAGGAACATTTATTTCTGCATTTAGACTTCTTGCTTACCCCTTATGCTTGGCAGAACTTTAGCCATGAAAATAGACTGCGTTGTTTCTCAGTGAATTTTAGCTTTTCTCCTTGGCACAATTGCAGACTCGTGTTGCTTTTGTTGTGCTCTCTGCAGGGAATGAGTTTTCCATCCAAATTAGTTCATCTACATTTTCATTTATAAAATCATCTTAGAAAACAGGTTTGGTCAAAGTGTTAATTTAAGCTCACAATCTGTGCTGAAAATACCTAGTTATCTGTGCTTTATAAATGTATAGAAATCTTCTTCCATAACTCAGTCTTCCCCAGAAAGTAAACCACCACAACCTAGTAAGAGTTCTCTTACCATGATAGTGGCAGACTTAGCCATGAGTGCAAATTTTAGTATATTTTTGGCTGACTTGGAAGAATTCATAAAAAATATTAGTATCAAAGTTATTAAATGAGCAGTGAATATAAAAGTGAGATGCATCTGGCTTCTCGCCCTGCCTGTCTGTCTGTTTGTTGACCAGCAAGTTATCCTCACCCCGATTCTTGCATGTGTTGGAACTGGTTGGTAGCACCTCTGCCAGATGTCCAGGCCACCCATACAAAGTATCTGTGTCCCCGAGGCCTTGGAAAAGTCTTTTGGCTCAAGTGAGAATGACAGACGTTCTTTGTGGGGTACTAGGTGAAACAACATCAAAAAGTATGAGAGGCCATAGAGCAGGTGTTAGCAAGAGTGCACCATGCCAGACTTGCAGAAAATAAGCGCTGTTCTGTCAGACTGTCTGCAAGATATTGTAGGGGAAGGGAGATGGAGGCCTCTAACACATGATTTACAAATTGGGAGCCCTGATCTGATAGGCAAACAACGGGAGTTGAGGGACACCAAACTCATCCAGGACTTTTTTCTCTTGCTGATATAACACCCGTTTCACACTTCTCTTTTTTTTTCAGCCAGACTTCCTACAAAACTAAAACTTACTTAACCATGTCTGCCCACCTTCACTTTTCTGCATCCTGTTTTCTTATGAATTGAGTGATTAATTAAAATCAAATCAGACACCTAATCTCAAAGACTAAGATCTTCTGAAGCGGGAAGAAAAATCACCAGCTAAGGAGGCAAGTTCAAGCAGCACCCACACTCACTGACCAAGTGAAGGCAACTTGCACACAGCAACATCTGTTGTGCTGCACAGCTTGGCTGAGCACTGAGCATACATGGCTCTCAGTCTTGGCATAGCACATACTGCCTCTTGCCTGGCTGGGAGCAGGAAGACATGTGCAGAAGAAGGGGGGAGGAAGAGAAGTAATAACGATGAGATGAAGACAAATTATAGGAAACCTGGTGTCCCTAGGTCTGCTGCACACTGAGAAAGTTGTCTGATTTTTATTCCAGGTCAGCCAGACAAAACATGCCATGCGTTTGTTGGAGAAACTGTCATTTTGCCTTGCACCACCACTTCTCCTGGAAAGCTGATCCCTTCCAATTCAATGCTCTACTGGCAGGTAGACTCTGTCTTAGTGCATTTTTCTCGCAATGGGCAGGATTCACTGGAGCGCCAGGACAAACAGTATCGTGGCAGAACTAGTCTTTTCTGGGACCAGATGAAGCATGGAAACTTTTCCTTAAAGCTTTCCAATGTCCAGTTGCTGGACACAGCTGTATATACTTGCATCTACAAGCAGAATGGGGCTCATCCCACGCAGAAATCTAAAATTAAACTCACTGTTTCAGGTAAGATTTTTTTCATAGTTCAGAGGGAGGGACTTAAGGGCAGCATTTCTTGTTGACAAGCCATATGCGGCCATCAACTGGTACAACTTCAACTTCAATCCTCACCCAGTTTCATTCTGTTCCTTGCTTTTGTTGGAAGAACAAGTGAGAAGGATGGGGGGGAAAAAATCGCCTTTGTTAAGCTTCAGTGTATCTTTGTTAAGCTTTAGTACAGAATATCCACAGAAGCAGCAGGACTCCTGAAGGCAATCTGCCCGCCTCTTCTCCCGCCCTTCACAGGAGACATTTATGAATAATGAGGTGTCCTCGACTTTTAAGCATTGGGTTATCTATGGGTTTGTGCTGTCCTGGATCCACCTTGGCCAAGAGGAACACGAAAGTTTGTTTTCATTGTTTGCATTCTGGTCCGTGAAGTAGAGTTAGTTTCGCCTCTGCTAACTGGATCCAAAGTCCAGGCAATATACCTTTTCAGATGGAGGATGAGCAGCTGCCAGTTACTTTTTCCTTTTCAGCCAGAAGATCTGGTCCTGGTGGCAAGGTTGTACACATGATAATTATTTTTTTCTTTCTTAGGAAAATTAGTGAGACTGTATCACATGTTTGAATAATGTAAAAAAACTGACCTAATATATTTGAAACAGCTAGAAGCATGGTCAGCAGAATGATGGGGCTTTGGGTTTGACCTGTTGAGCAGCTGAAAAAGCAAGAGATACATGTTAAAACAAATCATAGTCTTTTAAGGTGTCTTGCTTGAATCAATCAGATGAAAATTTTTATGATGGTCAACCACACACATTCAATACTGCTTAAAATAGAAAAAAAATCTGGGTTTCAGTAATATTAATGTTTTCAAAACATATTTAAAATATAATAAGAAACACTTTTGTTCAAAAAATTTCAAAGGGAAATGTTTTGTAGTTTTCAAAATGGAAAAACAGTGTTCTGAAAATGCAAAGTGAAAATGCTTTCTTCATCTAATTTTTGAGAGCAGTAAGGTACCTTTTACTCTGATTTAATTCTGTGACCATATTTAAATTTTCCATTTGTCTGAAAAATGTATTCTTTCTCAAAAAAAAAACCCCAATAACCCTTAGATGAATCATCAGTACCTTTTTTCTGTTCTAAACTCAAACAGATAACTTTGATTATTGTGGTTTTTTTCCAGCTCCATCTAGCAATGAGGAGGTTCCTTCCCCTTCTGGTAAGTCAATACTCCTTAACCTGCCAAATGTCTATGTGATTATCCAGTGCTCTGACTTGAATTTGCAAGATTGGTAAAATGTGCTGAATAGAGAAAATCCAACAGACTTACAATGCTTGCTCTCTCTTACAAAACCTAGCAAAATACAGCTGTCTCAGACTGGGGAAAATACCTCCACCTCTAAGACAGACCAAGACAGCAAAAAGAATACTACTGAAGTGTCAGCAGTCACTAGTCCATAAAGCTACATACTATTATAGGCATCATGAAAAATCAATAAAACCCAAGTAACATGGAAGCCATTCAGTCCTAGGAGTAAAAGCCTTCATAAATTGCCTTGGTATGAATGAATTACCAGATGAAGAGGGGGCTTTTTGGACAAAAAAAGTAATAAATATTCTAAAAGTACATTATTAATGACTCCACACAAGCTCCTCTGTGAAAATTAAAGCAGATCTCATCCAAAGGTGATTCTGAAGTATAGTGCAGATGTTAATGTCTGGGTTTAATTGTTACAGAGAAGTAACAACATTAGGGTCCTTTGTAAGTATTTCTGGAGTGAGTGCAATACAGAAGGGACATCCAGCTCTGACACGCCATTGTCAATAAATTCTCCCATAAAAATCCTGCCTGTAAGCCAAATTGTTCTTATTAGCTCTACAAAAACTTAAGTTGGTATCAAACCTATAACACGTTATCCTATAAAAACCCCACAATAGCTGCAATTTGTATTTACTCAGTGGAGCAAAAGGATGTAATCTATTACCTGGTAATAATTATATTACAGTTAACATAATAAATTCAGCCACAATACAACATCACAGACGGATTAACCAGCAATAAACTTCAATCGAAACTAAGGAAGAGAAATGTTCCTTAGTGTTTCATGTCATGACCACGCAGAAAAAATCAGCTCTGTACATCATGACCAATAAACAACTTGAAAAGCTACAGGAAATATCCTTGTTAAACCTGTGATAGCTCATCTTGCTGGTTAAAGGTCTTTAAACCCCATGAAGTTAAAGTCAAGATGGTATCATGTGCCTTCAGTGACACAGCACTGCATTATAACACTATAAAAGCAAACAGAACAGAAACAAGAACATCTCCGGCTGTTACTTTCCACAAGAAATAAAAAATTACAGATGGGCAAGCTTTCTAATGCAGTAGCAGTGGAAGTTTCTCAAAATCAAAAAGTAAGCAGGCTATATTTAAAGGAGATAGTTGTGTATATATATATATATATGTTTGACTCAGCCATAAACTTCCTAGCAACTTTTCCTCAATATAAATTACTTCTTACCATGAAAAAGATATTATCACAGAAAAAAATTAAAAAGGAATTGAGGCAAAGGGGAGTGATTCAGCTTTGTTATAGGAGAATAAACTGAATCACACGCTTTAGATAACTTAAGGTACTTCAGCTGTTGGATTTTGCAGGGCTTGGGGATGCAGGAAAGAACAAAAGGCAAAAGCCTAACTTTTCACAGAATCGCAGATCACAGGATGGTAGGGGTTGGAAGGGACCTTTAGAGATCATCTAGTCCAACTCACCTGCTAAAGCAGGTTCACCTAGATCAAGTTCACACAGGAACGTGTCCAGATGAGTTTTGAAAACCTCCAGAGAAGGTAACTCCACACTCTCCCTGGGCAGCCTGTGGCAAAAATGAAAAAATATCTCCTGTTGTCAATTTCTTTTAAGGAAAATCATCAGCCACAGCTCTGTCTTTTAGTTACTTTCAGCAATTAGTTGTTTTTCTGGAGGCACTTAGAAAAGTTAAGTGACCTGCTGAGAGCAAAGACACAGTATGCAGCAATAGTTCTCACACTTTGCTGTTGGCAAAACCAGATCAGCAGATATTTATTGTTTTTATATAAAACATGAACAGTTTCAATTCATTTCACTTCTGATTCATTTGTTTGTATATTTGCTGGATTGATTGTTTTTCCTAATTATTTTTAAAAGTCTAATTTTACTGTCACTCTGGGTTTCTAATGAGTCTCCCTCTGGGTTAATCAAAATTCATTTGAATTTTTTTTGGGGGGTAGGTTGACCTACTTCTGCAGGGGGGTTGGATTAGATGATGTCTAAAGGTCCCTTCCAACCCCTACCATTCTATGATTCTATGAAATAAAGGAAAGTGCTTAGGATTGGAAGAGGTCACAAGAGTCCAGGAGACTTGCTATAATCCTACATTTCTTACAAAGTGTTACTGAGGACTGCCTGATGTTCACTTTACACGTTAACACCAAACAGTCCTAGGAAGAGGGGGAGGAAGCACCTCTACTAGCAATAAGTTAACTGCAGCAACATACTGAAAGCTGATAGCACAGCAATAGGAACAGCCTAAGAATTGGCATAGAAAACAATATAGAATCACAGAATGGTAGGGATTGGAAGGGACCTCTAGAGATCATGTAGTCCAATCCCTCTGCTAAAGCAGGTCCCCCTAGATCAGGTTACAATATGACCAGCTTGGTTTCCCTGGAGAAGTTCTTGGACCTAAACACTTACAGGAAAAAAATCTCAGCTAAGTCAGAGATTCAAAATCCTTTTTAACTTGTGTACTATCTCTCTCACAGGTTGGTTACTGGTACCATCTGTGCCAAGACTGATTTGTGCCCTGTGTCCACACTGGGGCTTATATACCAGTAATGGTATAGAGTGTTGCCACCATTACCATTCTTTATAGACTCTTAATCACAATGCCTACCCCTGGCCCTGAGTAGGTAGAATGACAATGTGTTTGATATTCTTTTCATTGTTGTTGTTGTTGTTGTTGTTGCTCTATCAGGATTTGTAACAAATATTCTTGGTCATCCAGAAAAGGACCTTGTATTTCATTGCTGCTGAGTGTCTGTGCCTTTTTAAATGAAGGAGAAAAATTGGTTTGTCATGGTACATTGAGCCTGTTTTTTTTCTGAATGGTACAGGAGAGTTTTGAAAATGAGTCAAAATCCACATGATTTTACAAACCATCCTCCATCAATGCATTCATGTAAAATACATCATACATGTTCAAATACACTTCCTGTCAAGACACCAGTTCCATGCCAACTTTCTCTTGTTTAATTTTTCAGGATACAGTCAGATTTCTTCTAGTAGCCCTGCTGATACACCGTGTCTCGCTATGCTTCCCATCTTTTTCCACCTCCTGGTCACACTGGGGGTTTGGCACCCATAAGTGGAGAAGCCAATTGTTCTTTTGGGAAATTCCCCTCGCTATAGGACCTCATGGGGCAGAACAGCACTGTAGGGTTGCCGTGACAATTGCTCCAGAGCCACGTGAAAGAAACATCAATGGCTGAAAACAGATCTAAGCACTAAGTGTTTGTGTCCCGCATCTTGGTGCTCCACAAAGGCAAAGGCAGCAAAACTCAGAGGTGGCAAGCCTGCTCTTTTGGTGTTTTCTTGGAGTCCAGTTTTAGTGCTGCTGGTATGGACATTTTATTTTGGATTCTGTGGGTTTGCCCTAATGACAAGAAAAAAGACTCACCAAACTACAAGGTCAAGTTATAATTGACCCTAGTGAGGGTCTTTTGCCCAAGATCTCATCTGATGTCCTTCAAGAGAACTGAATGGAGGAGATGGGATAATTACTGTGTCAGATAAAAACTAGAAGTGGGAAGATGCTTGCCTTTTGTGAAACATAAGGATGGAAACCTTATGTGAATCTTGATCCTGTGGAACTTCAGCTTCTATTTTTACACTTAAGTGTCATGGGCTATCAGTAATGACATCTTTTTTCCACAAGAAATGTAGCATTACTTCAGCAGAAGGGTGAAGCTGACTGCGAAAGATTATGGAAGTTCCCAAAACATCAACACAGAGGAAGGAAGTGATGTATTATTACAAAATCCACTTCTAAATAGGCCAAAAGTTTTAGAAGGCTGGGTTCAGTATCTCCTCTTTTTGTCACGAAACACAGCAAGGTCAACGTGATCATCGTGCAAAAGCTGGATTCTGAAGCTACAACTGTGCGATAAGAAACTGTTTCTGTGACAATGCTATTTCTTTAAAGGAGAAAAAAAGAATCAAAAACTGGTCACAATTATTTTAATTGATACCTATGGAAATGAAAGGGATTTAGTTGTGGAAATGTTCAATTCAGGTAACATAGATGCTCTGCGTAAAAGTACAATTGAAAGGATCCTGTATACCAACAATATGAGGAAAGTGCAGAAGTTTTGCCTGAGGCCAGAGCTGCTGCAGCTGCCCTCTCACAGAAGGGAGAAGCATTGGGAGAACTGGTGAGCAGCAGTGGTGTTGACTGCAGCACGCTCCTCCAGCCTCAGCCCTCCTCCAGCTGAGGGAAGTGACTCACCAGGACACACACCAAGTCATTTTTATTTGGAATGCTCCCACCCTCTTTCCAACAGAAAGGCAGGACTATTTTTGCAAGGAAATGGGAAAAAATAAATAAAAAAGAATTTCCAAGTGGTATCCATTGAGGTAAAGGAGGGAGTTACCTTTGGTTTTCTAAACAAGGAGCCCTTTCCTCATGGTGGGGAAGAGAAGCAAAATCCCATGCACAGCCTGTGCTGCTGCTGCTGCAGTGAAGCTCAGTTAGTACTTGGGCTACCCAGTGAACAGAGTAGCTTAGCGTCACAGCTGAGGGTCCTGCTTCACTGAAAGACATGAATAGAAGAATTGTACATACTGTCATTGCTGCTTTTTTGTGTCCCACTTTCCACATTTGTCTCAGATTTCATGTTTGTTTGGTTTACATGTATTAAAAATAAAAACTTTTTTAAAAAATCCCCTCACCCCTGGTGAGAGCAATTGCGTGCCCTCTCTAAGAGTTCTCTGTATTCCAGATGTTCCTACATTTAGCCAGGCTCCCAGTGCAATCACAAAATCCAAAAGGTGGAATTTGGCCTGCCAGTCTCAAAAGTGTGAACTGCTCGCCCTCTAAGACTCCAAGACTGTATGACTTCTAAAAATCTATCAGCCACTTAAGCAGCCCTTCACTTTTCAAAAGTCGTTGAGGCTCACGGACATGAGCACTTCCACTCCCGAGTGCGAGCTGGGTGACTGTACAGCTGCAGAAATGTCTTGGGCAAGCAATTATCTGAATTACTCTATGCAGGCATGCAGGACTTGAACAGCGGGCACTGTGCTGGCTGGTGCCTACGAGGAATGCCCAGTTCTCTCAGTTGTCTCTCGCACCCTCAGCAGTGATTCTCCCTGCCACTGCAAACTGGCATATATCACAGTAAACACATGAGCAGACGATGGAAGGAGTAATGAAGGGTGAGGAGGAGAAGACTGGATGACCTCTAAATGTTGCTTACAACTCTACTTTTAGATGACTCAGATTTGCAGCAGCACTTGGAATGATAAAATGTCCATTTTTATCACATTTTCCCAGAGCTGTAGCTAATGTCATTCCAAGTGGTAATATACAACCACCATTCCCATTTACTGTGAGACTGTAGCAGAAGGTTTGAACAACCAGGAGACCTTGATTTGTCTTTCCTTACCTGGGTGATGACAGGGCAAACATATGTCTTAAAGTTCACTCAATATGCAGAACATGAGCAGCACATACTTCTTGTGTTTTTCCAGAGTTTCCTTGCAAACGAGAGGGATAGCTTTGAAAACAAAGGAGCACAATAACCACTCACACATTTCAGATATGTAACACTTCTCTCGGTTATAGAATCTTGGTGGCCCACAACTACGTATTTCATATGGCAAGAGCATAGGCTGATAATCTGCTGCACTAAATAAACCTTCAGGACATCTTTGTACGTTCTTCTTGCAAAAGGATGGCTGTAAAAGTGAGTTCATTTTTTCACATTTGACGGTATAATCAGTAAGAGGCAAAAAGGAGTTTGTTTACTCATCTATGTTTGCAATGAGGCCAATTTAACTGGTTAATGCTTTCTGCTGAGCTCCTTTCAGTTCCATACGATGTGAGTGAAACAACCTGTATAGATCATCAGCAAGAAATTAATGGTACACATTTGATGCAGGATTTTCACCATTATTTCAGGTAAGCGGTCATTCACTCAGCATGATATTTGGCAGTTGAACGAAGGGTACTGTAAAATACTGAAAATAAGCATGGAAGGTGATAACTTTTAAATGTGCAGAAAAAATCATGTTGCTATGGGTGATGAGATTCTCATTGCAACTTCTATTTCAACTTCTGGGACTGTCCAAGTTTAGTCTCTTTTCTTCCCCTCTTTATCTCTTTCCACAGAGATTCTGCCCACCACTAAAATCACCTTGGAAAAGATAACCAAACATCAGTTCCTTAATTCTCCTGAGGGCTAAGGCTGACCCATACAACCAGCACACTTCCCTTCAGTCACTGAAAGCCACAGGAAGGAGAAAGAAAAACAGCTCAAACAAAAGACTCAAGCCCTGGAATCCAGGCAACTCTTAATTATTTGCAGTTGGAGGATTATCAAAGCACTCACTCTGAAAAAAAATACAAACATGTATGTGTACACACACATATGGGAGGATACTGCTAGCTTGCAAACACACAGACCCTTTAAGAAAGTGTGTTTCCTCCCGGGAGTATTTCTAGTCCTAATAAAAAGTTCCTTTGTGCAAATCTTGGGTTTAGGTCACCTCAGCTATAATAGCTTTATTATTTTTTAAAAAAATGAAACAAAACAAAGAGAAAACTCTAAAGGTCCCTTCCAACCCCTACCATTCTATGATTCTATGATTCCATGAAAACCAATCCCTCAGAAAACCACCACCGCCACCACTACCACTGTGGACTTTTATGACTTTATACTACATTTTCCCTCATCTTTCAGTAATAATTCTATCACAGGGAGGCTTTAGAGCTTAATGTAAGTATCTGTGATATTACACTTACAGGGGGATAAGTCACAAGTCACTGTGTTGAAGAAATGAGTCTTAACAAGGCACCGACACAAATGTATTCATTGTGATGGAATTGGACTTCCTATTTCTTTTTTGTTAATCAAGTGGGAAGTAGTGTTTGTTTGCTTCCCTCTGTGCATCCAAAATGTCAACACAAGCATGTCATGCAGAAAACAACAGCTGGAACGTTTTCCTGGGTAAGCGAACATCTGTACAAAACAGTGTTCACAAAGGGCCCCCTACTGACATCTAAATTCACCCAAAATGTATCTCTGTTTTAGCTACAAACTGAAGGATAACAACGAAAAGTGCACCTCCATCCCTAACTCTCATTTCTGCTTTTAGAATAAAATAGCAGCACTGTCAAATTTGGGAGCACGGCAGCAACCCGCAGAGAAAACGTTTCACAAAATGAGTTTTGAGTGTAAGCACCGACGAGGGCAAAATGAGGCAGGCACAAACAACCCCGAGGGGTAGCAACTCCGTCTCTCCCCTGCACCCCGCAAGTTAACCCTAGAAAGTGTCCCTAGAAAAACAACTCGAGCAGAAATGCCTTTTTTTTACCGCTCTCTTTCGGCAGGACCAAGTTGTTTAACGCCTTCTGGAGCCGAAGAACGGCAGGATGGTTAAGCCGGGTCTCGCACGCCTCCTTGTGGAAGCCTGAAGAAGGCACATGCATTCAACTACTCACTTCTGATAGCGTTCAACAAAACATATTCATCATAAACTTCCACCCACTTGGCTGAAACCAGCAAACCACTCCGCAGCTCCATACAGCCCTATGGAAGGAAAGGAAAAACCCAGCTTGGCACACAAACGGCTCTATTATAATCTCTAAACGCACATGGAATTTCCCTCCAAAATTTACCCTGGCTGAAAGCCAGGGTGCCAACCTTACATCTTCCACCAAAGGTAAAAGATCACTAATAAAAAAATACTTTAAAATGTGATTAGCAGAAGTTTGTACTCGGTGCATTACTGTGAAATTAGAGAGGAGAGAAGAGAAAAGGAAAGCTAACTCTCCTGCATGATTCTTTGTCCCTTAAAAAAGGGTAACTCTGTATGATGGAAAAAAAGAAAGGTAAAAAGATGCCAAAAAATGTGATTATTTGTAAAACTAACATGTTTTCTGCCCTAGTTAGACCACATATGGATTACTGTGTTTGGTTCTGGATGGTTCAAGAAAGACAGGGAACTTCTGGAGAGAAGTCCAGTCAAGGGCTAGCAAGATGATCAGGGGACTGGAGCATCTTCCTTATGAAGAAAGGCTGAGAGGCCTTATGAGAAAGGCTGTTTAGCCTGGAGAAAATAAGACTGAGGGGCAACTATATTAATGTTTATAAATACCTAAAGAGTAAGTGTTGAGAGCACAGAGTGAGCCTTTTTTCTGTAATGCCCAGTGACAGGACAAGGGGTAACAGGCACAAGCTGGAACACAGGAAATTCCACTTGAACACAAAGAGAAACTTCTTTGCTGTGAGGGTGAGGGAGCCCTGGCACAGGCTGCCCAGGGAGAGTGTGGAGTCTCCTTCTCCAGAGGCTTTCAAAACACACCTGGACACGTTCCTGTGTGTCCTGATCAAGGTGAACCTGCTTTAGGAGGGGATTGGACTGGATGATCTCTAGAGGTCCCTTCTAACCCTGACTACTCTGAGACTCGGAGATATTGGAATTCTGTCTTTCATTTCCCCAGTGCACATCTGTCTGTCCCATCCCCACTAAACACCCAAGCTCCCAGCACTGACAACACAATATGAGTAGCTCACTTTTTGTAACTACCTTGAAAAACATTTCAGGCAGTGAGGAGCTGCTTTCTCAGTTACTCTCATGACACCTCTCAGCCCTAGCCCTCAATCACTGATGTGTAATGTCAGAGTATTGCTCCTATGTACCAGATGAGATGTCACGTCAAATTAGGTGAGCATTTCACTTTGCATACTTGATTCTAAGCACAGGCTACCGGGATAAATCCAACCTGGAAGCTACCAGGTCAGGGATCCACATGACCAGCACTGCATCTGCTCAGAAAGGTACAAAGTGGATGATTACTAGACTTCATTATGTGGGTATCTGGATTCAAGAAAGAATGTCAGAGGACTGTAAAAAAAAAGGCAACATCTGGATGATCTACCAAGCAACTTGCAACTGCTGATCACTGCATGATAATAGCAGTTTCTTCATAAAACCATCTTTTTCCTCGGGACAACCTGAATCTATGATTCAGAATTTAAGAAAGCTTTCTGCCACCACAGCTGCAATTACTAGGAACTGTAGATATTAGAAACCCTAAATAAATACACATAACCTGCTGTGGTGAGGGGAACTAATGGAAGAGTTAACTCAGTCCCTGATGGGAAGAGCTGAGCTCAACTTAGAATCACTCTTACAAGAGAGGAAGGTACCATTATACAGGCAGCAGCTGTTCTCTTCTGCTCTAGGGGTTTCAATACCATCCCTGTTTAGTGATACTTTCTTCTGTTTCTGTTTTTTAGAACTCCTGCAGATGTAGGAAAGACACATTTAAACATGTCTTTACATTTTATATGAGTAACGACCTCCCATACTCTGCTAAACCTCTGTGTATAAAATGGGCATTAAGAACATCCACCTAACATTCAAGCAAAGCTCATGCAGGAAAGGATTTATTTGCTCTGAATTACACAGTGACAGTGTTTTAAACTCGCTTTCTTACCAACTTGACGCTGAAAATATCCTAGAGAATTTGATGAACAACGAGAAAAGTTTCAGAACGTGTCCAAAATCCCCTTTCTGAACCACTCCTGCTACCACGATGACTGGGTTTCTGTGCACGGTCTCTTTGTGTCCAGGCTGGAGAGTGTAATCTGCGTAAGAGATCTCTTTGCAATCCTCTAAGGAAACAGTGCCACCTTTGAAGTACTAATTTGAATTTTCCAAATACTAACGTGACTTTGAGTGACAAAAACAATAAATCATATACTAAGAGGCTCCAGAAGCAAAAATATTTATTCTGTGAATGCCAAGCAAGACGAGCATGCCCACCATTCATATTAAAGCTTCATTCCTTCCCTTTGCTTCCCCCGATAAAAAATTAACTCTACATCTCTAGCAAGTCCTTTGCCACAGAAAGTATTTACCACACTCCAACCCAATCTGAGGCTTGTACTTTTCTCCTAGGAAACACAGAACTCTCTTCAGAAAAACGAGTGTTCTCATCAGCATGTCTGTCATGTAAATAGAACTCCAATACAAGGTAAAGGGCATCGCTTGTTTGTTTTCATCTGAGAAATAATGACTCCTGTTGAATACTAAGGTGACAAGTAACTTGGATGTGGGGGAAGGAGACTGCTGAACTCCATATAGGAAAGAAAGTCTCAGATGTGAAGAGAAAGGTGACCAGAAAACCTGCTAGAACTTATCAACCACTGTTAAGTTAGTCATCAACAGTCGTCAAACAAAAGCCAAGAGACAAGGATGAGATAAAGGCAGAAATTTATTTACACAGCATTGCTCCAGACATTCAACAATATTTCTTTGGGGAAAGCCTTATATCCCTTAAGCAGGGAAAGTAAGGATCGTTTGAGATTGGTTTTACCATTCACTTACTTTACCGTGGATATAATCCCCCAAAATTGTGCGTCATACCAGCGGATATTTTCTCCTTCTCCTTTTTTAACTATAATGGGCCAATGGATGAATTTTTCAAAGTGCTACTGTTGTGACAGTTAAAACATATCCTGCTGCTGATTGATATTCAGAATGGCTCCTTTGTGAAAACAGGATTCTTTGAAATGGAAAATCAAAGCATTAATCATTCGATTAATACCAAGCTAAATTAAGATGTGGAAGACGTCTATTCCCTTGGCAGTTGATCCTGGCTTTTAGTTCTCAGATACAGGCGTGAGCACATAAACCCTGAAGCACACACTAACTCCTCTCTACTCCCACATTCTTTGTCCACTAGATATCCTGCCACTGCATCTGCTAAACCCCTGCAACACAACAGCCCTCAGCTTCTGAAAGGGACTTTAGTCTCATTTTCCCCCACAGAAATGATTTTGACACTGGTCCATCAGGAGGGCTGGTTTCATAGCACATCTGCACAGTTCTCTCCAGCTGAAAAAGCTCAAAAGAATGCTCTGTGTTTCAGGCCAGGCTGCTTGTACTCTGTAAGCCCTTCTGCAGGCTCCTCTCTCAGGAAGGGCATGGAAAACCCTGCAGTTAGGAATCAATCAGCTTCGTATCAGCATTCACTGGAGTGTGAACAGGACAAGCAGGTGAAAACGATTCCATTGGTCCATATTATATTAGATACTACACCCTACACTTAAACATGGTTGATTTTTTTTATTTGCCAGTTAATTTTAGCACATTCTTTACCATGGCCCCAATGCCATCAAAGATATGATGTAGTTCTGTCTCACACATAAATGCCGGTGTAGTCACCACCTTGTTTTTTGCATCCACGTGAGCTTCGTAAAAAGGAGTTAAGGAAACCACAGCCTACATCTCACTTGCACATGCTCTCTGCAAAAACAACTGTCATTGACAGAGCCTTACAACTCCATTACCCTATAAAAAAGCACCTCCAAATATATTACACCTTCCAGCTGTAAAGACAGCTGAGATCTATAATCCAAAATACTTGAAGCTATTTTTGCCAGAAAGACAAACGCTGCAAAGGGAATCTGTGGGGACACTCAAGAAACACAAGAAAACCTATGAAATTTACTGACTGGAATAAAATATCTCTGAATTACAGTGTTAGCCTTCAGGAAAAGAAAAAAAAAACCATCTCAAGGAGAACTGACCAGTTTTAACTCTTGACAAGGGGTAATGGGATGAAGCTGGAACACAAAAAGGCCCATTTAAACCTAAGAAAAAAACTATTTAACTGTGAGGGTGAGGGAGCCCTGGCACAGGCTGCCCAGGGAGGGTGCGGAGTCTCCTTCCTTGGAGGTCTTCAAGAACCACCTGGACACATTCCTGGGCAACCTGATCTAGGTGGACCTGTTTCTGCAGGGGGATTGGACCAGATGATCTCTAGAGGTCCCTTCCAACCTCTACCATTCTATGATTCTATGGCAGTTTTATGTGCAAATTCACTCAGCATTTACTGCATTACTGGGTGTCCAAAGGAGTTCTACGGCAATAACTGAGAAGTTCTCACTACACAGCTGTGTACAGATGACAACGTTTCTAATCACGCACTGCAGTATGTTCTGTGCTATCTGCTGTAGATTGCATCCTCCCACTAAACTGTAAGTGGAAAAGCATAGATCCTGCATTATTTGGTACTGCAACAACACATTATTAAACTGTCTCTCAACAAGAAAATTCACAGGAAAGGATATGGTTACTTCTTTCACACAATGCTTTCCTCCCAGTTCTTTAATGGCTCCTGCAGTTCCAGCGTAAGGCCACTTGCCACCTTCCTCTTCTTCATGGCCCACAGTTACTTCAGCACCAGAGAGAACCTTTGCAGCCAACACTGGTGAGATGCAGCAAAGTCTGTAACAAAAAGAAACGTAAGAGCAATTCTGCAATGGCACTCTTTCAAAACTCAATCATAACTGAAAAGATTAAAATGGACACAGTCTTGCAAGTGTAAAAGACACCACAAGACAACTTTCACTCAGTATTTTCTTAGCCTTTTCTATGCCAAACACATGCATTTTGAAAAACAGAATCATAGAATGGTAAGGGTTGGAAGGGACCTTTAGAGATCATTTAGTCCAACCCCTAAATACGTTTCAAAAAATAAGCTACAACTGATACAGAACAGAACAGGCTTTTTCAAATTCCAACAATGACAGCAGCACAATTCCACAAAACATACTTTGTCCCCATGCTCACGCTATCAAATAAATGCCTCTGCAACTAACATACATACCCAATAGGTTTCCCTGCTTTGTGGAAGTCCTTCAAGACACGTTCAACTTCTCTGTTCACTTTGCAATCCTTCCCATCAACAGCAAAGGTAGATCTGCCACAACAAGAAACTTTATACATACTCAGTATAAACTTACCAAGAAAGATGCCTATCTGCCCTGAGACTGGCTCTCAAGAGTCATCACAAACTCAACAGCTTCTAAAAGGTGGTTGGAAATGCCAGTAGTTGACCACCAATGCTTTAAACCAAAATGACTCATTTCTAAGGCTCTAGTACATCAGGAAGTTCCTTATGTGGCATAAACATCTAGAAATAAGAATTATCAAATCAGCTTTCTAAGATTACTAGGAAGTGGAACAACAATGTTCTCAAAGAAGAAAAATATGTAACAAGAGGGTAATAATGTGCAGATTTCTCAAAGCCAACAAAATGGCAGGTCACTAAGTAAATAATCAGCACAAACTAACACTTTTTATCCCCCATCTTTTTGAGCTGGCTTTACCATTACTACTACTCACTTTGAGCTAGTTTTATCCTTACTAATGCAAGAGGGGACTTTTTAGTAGGCAGACATGAAGAAAAAGAATAATAATGCTAAGAGCACCTGAATCTATTGAAGTTTTACCTTTGCTTCCCCCCATTAGGCACAAAAGGAATCTCCCACAAGGGTTCATTGTGCATTATCTTAACTCCAGAATTCTCACCAACATTGTTTGGAAAATTTAAGATGTGACAATGCCAAGAAGAATTATGACTGGAAATAACTGTGAACAGCACAACTTAACTCCAACACCTACAAAGTTTTTCCTACTAAGTAGTGGTTATGTATATAGCAAACAAGGCCATTTATTGCTTCCTGATTTGATTGTGTGCATCACAGTTGATGATGAATAGCTAATCAAGATTATTTCCTTGAGGAGTCTAACGCTTACTTGGTACTTACAGGTTTTTAGCAGCTCCAAATCCACCAGGGAATATCACAGCATCATGGTCTGCTGTAGTAAGCTTAGCCAGACTTGCAATTTTACCACGAGCAATCCTTGCAGATTCTACTAAAACGTTCCTTGAAGAAACAGAAATAAAATAGTAAGATGAATTAAGCATTTGTGCACAGAAGAGCATAAAGAAAGTTCTTGCAGAGGAAGAGGATGAGGAAGAAGGGAGGAAGCAAGAAGAACAGTGGTGCTCAGTAACTGAAGCTATCAGTGCTTCTGAAACACTGTTACTGGGAAAACAGGTATTTAAGAGACTATATTCAAGTCTGGAAAACTCATTTAACATTTTCTCTCCAATCAAAACACCATCTAACAAAGCCAGCAGGGAAAGCGCTGAAAGTGCAGTTACAGGCTCCTGTGTCTGAAGGATGCTTAAGAGACTGAGGCTCAGCAGTCACGGAAAACACATTAAGCACAGACTTTACCTTGACTCAGCTTCAGCTGGTTGCCCTTTAGTGTGGTCAATGACATGCATCTGAGGAACATCCGGAGCGTACATCTGAACCTCAGCTCCCCCACGACTAAGGTGGACCAGTATGCTACAAAAAACAGAGACAAAATGTGATGAAAACCTTAGAAAAGAGATACTATCTGGCCCCCAAGTCTTGCTACAGACATTCCACTGCCTGGTTTTGAAAGGAAAACCACACATCCTACCAAAGCATACAGAGCATATAGCAGCAAGATCCTTGTACATAATACCAAAGCACAAAGCATAAGAGAAAGTCAGTCTGAAGGCAGGGTCAGGTAAACACTAGAGACACGTTTCTTTGTTCAGTGCTCTTATGCAGGTAACCAATAGCAATAAAAACTTCCCATTGCAAGGTCCCAGGTGTTAACAGAAGAGTCCCATGATTAACACACCTCTGTGTACATTTAATCCAGGTCTAGGTGAAACACCTCTTAGCAATTAACCTAAGAGTTAATAATTCAGCTTCAGCATTAACATTTTTTAGCACTAGTTTTAGCCCCAGGAACAGAAGCTCAAAGTGACTACAAAATGAAGTCTTTACTTAACTTTCCTGAGATCGACTCTAGAACTCTGAATTTTTGTTTCTGAAACCTCAAATCTCAGTCTTTCTCAAACTCACTGCTCTGCCACTGCGTGTGTTGTGATGCATTTTTGTAGAGCCACCGAGTACTACAAGAATGCAGCCTGAGCTCCCCAATTATGCCGAGAGAAAATTGTGAAGCTGCATCTTTCAGGGCAATCCTGATGGCCAAGAGAGAGCAAAACTAAATTCTACAGGCTGCTGTCATGTAAAGGTGACCTTTTGGGAGCCTATAGTTTCATAAAGTAACTTACGCTGAGGCCTCGTGGATTTCTGTGCCATCATAGACACCACAACCAGATAGGACCTGCAGTAAGGAAATCAAAAGAGTATTTCAAGTGAAACAAAACTTCCTAAGGATCTTTAACAAGCCTGGTAAGGTTTAATAAAATCCCCCGAAATAAACAACATAAAACCGATAAACCTTCCTCCACCCCCCTCAGCAACAAGGTCTTTACTAAGCCAGTCAACACTGGCTTAGTATTAGCAACTGCTGTCACCATTTGACATACTGCAGAAATGGCATTTCCTATTTATAGCTACCCATCACAAATAGGTCTCAGGAAGAACTTATATTTATTTATTAGCTTGTGTATTTACTCCTCAGAGTTAATATCCTGATATGATATCCTTAGGTATGTTTTTTACTGTGTACACAATGGGTTATTGCAAGCATCATATGTCTATTTACGAAGGGTCTGTATTCCGTGTGAAATACCTTCTCATCCAAATGCACATCACACAGAAGTGGGACAAAAGTGCACTTCGAGGCTGCACTTGGGAGAAACTACTTTACCTGCTGCTGCATTCTGTCCGAGGATGCACATCAGAGATCTATACCTAAATCACTTCTAATCCAAAGACACTACATTAGCCAGACTTTTCCTTATTACCAGGGCAATACACTTCCAGTTTGTTTATGCACAGTGAAGAATTAAAAGCATAAAGCAATCAATTGTCCATGTGTGGGTGGAGAGGGTCTTTCACAAAGTAGAAGCATGCTACTGGGTTTTTAAAAAACCCAGGAGAAACGGTGGTTATAAGAACAAAACAAAACCTCAAAAATCCAAAGGATTACCTAGTTCCTGAAAGCGTATCTGTGAACTCTAGGGGGGCTTTTTTTTTTGGTTGGTTGTTTTTAACAAAAAAAAAAAAACAGTTAACGAGAATCCATGTATTGACTTTCTTTTCTCATGGTTTTATATGTTTTTAGAAGCTTGGAAGTTTTTAATCGTAGACACATGAACAGAAACTCTTAACTGAAACTCTTCATTAGACGTGAAGGGGCTTTCAGATCACAACACCAAGTCCTCTGCTCTCACAGGTATGATTAGAAGGGCTGTGGGCAGTAAGTCGAGAGAGGATCTCCTGCCCCTCTACTCTGCCCTCATGAGACCACATCTGGAATACTGTGTCCAATTCTGGGCCCTTAAGTTCAAGAAGGACAGGGAGCTGCTGGAGAGAGTTCGATGCAGGGCCACAAAGATGATGGAGTGGAGCATCTCCCTTATGATGAAAGGCTGAGGGAGCTGGGGCTTCGAGGAGACTGAGGGGTAACTTCATTAATGTTTACAAGTATGTAAAGGGTGGGTGTCAGGAGGATGGAGCCAGACTGTGCTCAGTGATGTCCAATGACAGGACAAGTGGCAATGGGTATAAACTGGAACATAAGAGGTTCCAAAGAAACACAAAGAAAAACTTCTTCACTGCGAGAGTGAAGGTGCACTGGAACAGGCTGCCCAGATGGATTGTGGAGTCTCCTCTGAAGAGATTCAAGACCCACCTGGATGAGCTCCTGTGTGGCTTACTCTAGCTGGTCCTGCTCTTGCAAGGGGGTTGAACTAGATGATCTTTTGAGGTTCCTTCCAATCCTTAAGATTCTGTGATTCTGTAAGATCCATGAATATCCTATCCATGGTTAATCCCAACTACAATTTCACTGCTCTGATATTTAAGAGCTGCCTTATACTTTCCAACTTTTTATTTAATCTTTCATTTAACTTAGATTGATTACACAAACATACAAGCAATAGTGCTAGAACTATCTTCTATAAGCAACACTTTTAAAATATTTTTGAAACTCACTGAAACTGAAGTATTAAAACACTATACCCTTCTCTTATTTCAGTACCTGCTTTATGACAAGCCTGTTTTCTACCATAGCTGGAAAATTATGTCACTAATCTCAACAGTAAAATTTGTTTTCCACTCTCTATTTGCTAAAATGACAGCATTCCAGGTAAATTACCTTTTAGACATTTGGACTAGCATTCTGCCCAGTCCTGAACCAAAAAGATTTCTTCATGCAGGTGGCGCCTTCTTAATTCTTACGCTGTCAAGACAGCAATGTTCAAGCTTCAAAGACTGTCCACCGAGCTCCAGTGTATCCACTTGCGATTCTAGATAACAGCCTAAGCTTTCCTTTGGCAACCTGTAGCTCCTTCTCTTCGCTTTATATTCTGAACATGCTCTATCTGCTATGCAGAAGGGCATCATCCAGTTTGAATATTTTCCTGTTCTCGTGGTTTCAGTGGGATAATTTTCTTCCTAGTAGCTGGTAGTGCCATGTTTTGGGTTTAGTGTGAGAATACTATAGATAACACACTGAAATTTTAGTTGTTGCTGAGCAGTCCTTACAAGCGCTTTTCAGCCTCTCAGCCTGCCTTGCCAGCACGGAGGCCAGCAAGAAGCTGGGAAGGAGTGTGGCCAGAACAGCTGACTTGAACTAGCTAAAGGGCTATCCCTTACCACAGAACGTCATGCTCAGTATACAAACTGGGGAACGCTGGCCGAGGGCTGCAGCTTGGGAAGCAGCTGGGCACTGACTGGTGAGCAATCGCACTGTGCACCACTTGTTTAGTACATTCTAATTCCATTATTATTATTATTGTTCTCTCGTCCTTTTTTGTCCTTTCAAACTGTTTACCTCAATCCACAAAAGCTACTGCTGTGTTTCTGTCTTTCTCCCCCATGCTGCTGGGGGCGGGGCGAATGCGCAGCGTCGGGGAGCTCGGCCGCCTGCCTACCTGATTAAACCAGGACGCCTCTATGTGTCCGTGCCTTAGGTCCTTAGAACTCCACTCCGGCCCGGTCACAACTACGCCGATGCCAGTTTTTACATGTTTCCCACTGCTGGTCCAGCTTCCTGCAAGTTCTACACAGCTTTATGTCCTCTACTTCTGCTTCTCCCAAGGCTTTAGAGCTGCCGCTGCCACCAGGCGGGTCTCTGCGAGGCCTGAAGCCACGCCAAACCCTCCCACCCCCACCAGCCCGTACCGCCGTAGCCACCCCGGCTGCACAGGCGCCTTTCCGCCAGCACAGTACTGAGGGTGGACGGGCACAGACAGGCAATTTCTCATGACATTTCTCCTCGGAGCTGCTCCTTGTGCTGTCCCGGCCCCCCACTTCCCTCAACCTTCCAACCTCCGCGGCCTCCTCCCGGCGCGGCCGCCACTCACCACAGCGACGCGGGCGGCACGAAGGCGCCGAGCGGAGCAGTGAAAGGAGGCGAGGTGGCCCGGCGCTGCCCGTCGGAGCGCGGTGCACAGCGCAGGGCGGCAGGAAGCCAGCATGGCCGCGGGCGCTGCGAGCGGGCGAAGAGCGCGGGACGCGGAGCAGAGCGGGCCGCTGGGCGGGGCGGCCGCGCCGGGCCGGAAGGAGGCCGCGGCGCCCGTGGCGGCGCCCCCTGGAGGCGGGGAGGGGCAGCGCCCGGCCGCGCTGAGGCCTGGCAGGGCTGGAGTCACCTCGTTAAAGGAGTGATTAAATAAAACAAAAGGAAATAAATCCTCGGAAGTCGTTTTTGAGCGTAAGCCTGGGAGCACCATGTTCCTCTTGTAAGGTGAGGCAGGACAGCTGTCGTGGGTCAAGCCGAGCCTCCAACGAAGCCCCCCACAGAGCCGCTCCCCCTGCCTCTATCTCCCATGGGACAAATATGACGACTCATGAATTAAGAACAAGTATGATAAATAAATTAAAACCTAATAACAGCAAGAAGATTATTATACTTTTATAATAAACATTAAACAGTGCCAAATTTTATCACTGGTAACTGTCTTCCCTTGAAAAAAAGGTTTTTTCCTTCTCTCCCTCCTTAGGGAAAACAAGTTACATAGAAGAAATATTCCTGTTCAAATAAACATATGATTCGATCTAATTATGCAAAGATGCGAGTCTGAAGATATGGTCTCAGCCTGCTTGAAATGGAGGAAGACAGGGAAAGGGTGCTGCTTCAAAGCCCAACCTCAGCCTACACGGATTAGCCAGGATACACAAATTATGCCAAGAAGCTCAAGGATCAAGCCAAACTTTGGACTTACCAGACTTAAAATCTGATACTTAGTTTTCATTTTTCTTCCTATGGATATGGAAGGGCACACTGGAAAATTGTATGATCTTTCATGTGCATCATAAAATTTGTCTTATCTAAAATCTTATTGTAGCTCACACAAAATGACTAACACAAATAGAACACATCCTTATCTCAGAAAGAACTGGTGCTATCCTACCGGCCTCAACCTGCTCTCAAAGCTCTTCAAAGTTTTTGTGAAGTTTTCATCTTCATAAACATTTTGAACATGAGGAGTAAAGTAACTCTGAATCATGTTTCTAACATGTTCTGAAAGGCTACATTTTCTCCATATTCTGTTTTTCGTAATAACTGTAAACCCAAGAGACAAACACAAATTTAGGGATTGATTAAGTTGGCCAACTTCATGAAACAGTACAACTCCTATTTTACAGAGCACAATGCCCTTGCTTCAACAGTCCCAGCATGATTACAGCCTGTCTGCCACAGGTCATACAGTCTGGGGAAAAAATACCATCTATAACAAAGCATGCAAAGACAACATGTATATCAGAACTAGGTAAGCGAATTAAGAAGGAACAACTATGTTATACGTTAGGTAACATAACCATGATTAAGCACTTCAGTTTTACAAGGATCCCAAGATAAATTTTTCTTGTTCTGTGATACTTCTTCCCTACCCACCTCTACTTCCCTTCCACCTAAGCTAGAAAGCCTACTTTCTACTATGGGAGGAGGAGGAGGTAGAGAGGTGAACAATGACAAGCAACTCCAAATCCCATCATCATACCACAGAGCATCTTCCACAAGGATTGCTCCAGCCCAGCTACACGCACATTCACACCTCTGAGACCCTAAAAAATTGGTACAACCGTGAAAATGTCAGGAGGCAATGGAGCACCAGCAACTGAAGATATTTTTAAATATTGACCATTACAAAACCCAAATGACTTTGTTATGTTTTAAGTAGCAGGTGCGTCTTCAGTTTATACACTGAATTCCTACAGGTTGACTATATGTGTCTGCTGTGTATTTTGGATGTACTTGTACCTTCATCAGTTTTTAATATTCATACCTCTCCTCTATTCCAAGAGTAGAAAGTGACCAGAAAACAAATGCTGAAGCACAGAATACACTGGATAAAAAAAAAACAAACAACCAATCAGTTCTGGCTCACAGTCAGTATATGCAGTATCTTCATTAACAAAGCCCTTTCAACATGTAGCTTGAAAGCACTGCAAGTCCAGATACAGCTCTTTGTATTTGGGACCTCACTGTTGTTATGAACCAATTCTCACATCAATTCACAAAAAACCCAAGGAAATCAGAAGTTCCATATTTTAATATAATGATTAACAATATTTAAAAAAAACCCCTCCAAACCAACAAAGGGTTTTCATCAGGAAAATACACATTTGCAACATGTTCTCTCACAGTTTGTTACATTATTGACTTGGTAATTTCCAACAAACATTTACCATAGGATCCCGTAATTATAATTAAACCTCTGCAAAAGTTTTATGGATCAATAAATTTTCTCCCATATTCATTGCTATGGGTATATAATTTAACCTCATTACTGAAACTTCCCCAGGTTTGGAAGTTACAGAAATAAGTGTTCCAGTAAGATATACACATTAAACCCAAGTAAAACAACATTTAAAGAGAGAGCAACATGTAAACCTTCCATTGAGAATGATTTTTAAAAAAGAAAATGTCCAAAATATGACAAGAATGCATACTAAAACAATACTTCATCTATGTACAATGCTTTTTTAATGAACAACGGACTTCTCCCAGGCACACTTCAAACTTCACAGAGACAAGAAAACTTTTTTCTTACTTGAAATCAGAAGTAATAATAATTAATTAACCAACAAGTCAATGCTGTCAAGTTGTTACAAGCCAAAGGGTACACCAAAGACACCATGGATGGTACTCTGTCTGTTCTTCATTTCCCCCACTCGCTCACACGTAACTCCATCCACATTGTTAAGAAGAGCTAAATTATGCCACTATGAGGGCCACTCATTCTCAGTGAATACCACTGTATAAGATTACTGTCTTAGGCTTTTGCCTTCTCATGAAGACTAACTAGGAACTAGAACTGCCTTTATGAGCTTCTTGCATAAGGTAATCACTGTCAGAATCCAAGTCTTCTTCATCTACTGATGTTTCTTCTGCCAGACGTTTCATGCCCCGCTGTTGGGAAATGGCCAACGCGTATTTAATATTGTAGATATTCCATTCACAGCTGTAAAAATTAGACAGAAACATGTTAGAAACTTGATTCCATTTTCCTCCTAAAATAAAAATACCCCTAAAAGACCCTCTCAAAAGCTCTAATACCACAGTATCATCCCCCAAATTATTCCGCGCTTTTGTGCAGGGTTTCGATTTAACCTTTAAAACACTAACAATACATACAGTTTGGAAACATCTTCAAAATGCCGCTGGATGCTTTTCTGAAGGAACTGAATCACGGGGAGCAGCTTCACTGACCTTGAATGGAGAGAAACGTGCAATTTGCTGTGTAATTTTCACACACATATGGAGATCTAGAACTTTTCTATATTCTCAACATTTTAATAAGCACACTTCCTAACTTTTCAACATGAATGTTTTAAGATGATACTAATTAAACAAAAACTATTTGCTTTGACTCTGCCCTGAATTTTTATACTCAAGTAATATGTTGCCAGAAATTATTTCTTCTAATGTCAAACTGCAGCTTGAAGACCTAATTCTGCTTGCTGTAGTGCTACAGCTCCTTCCAGACACTACAATACTTTCTGAATAAGGAAGAGTTTGTTTTAAATCATCCTCTTCCACTTTAACAGCAACAAGAGGAGAAAATTTACTCCAGTTGTTTCAGTAACTAAAACATTAATACTCATGTTGAAGCAAGGAAAGAGTTACACAATGTACTTGGTCTAACTCCCAGTACTCCTCCTTTGATTACCTCTCAGCAAATTTGTAAATTTGCAAATTTTGTTCCCAAAGGTCTATGAACTCTAGACTAAAGGTGGGCTGAATGTAATTCACTATGTAGTTTTAAAGAACTATGTAGAAAAGCAGAGTACTGAAAAAGTGAGCGAGTACTATAACCACAAGCCAAGTCTATAAAAATACAGTCAGTACCTCCACACTATCTTTCAGTTGTATTTTATATGAATAATGGTTTAAAAGCACTATTGCCAAAATCCTATCAGGCTTGAAATCTTGATGTGTTTATAGGCTAAGCAAGCCATTCAAAGTTTCTCCTGTAATATTTGAAAAATCTTTTTGCTGTTTGTCCATACAAATTCTATTATGCATTCCAATTCTATCACAGACACTAGTTAGAATCATAGAATCATTTATGCTGGAAAAGACCTTTAAGAGCATCAAGTCCAAACCATTACTTTTACCATTAGTAAAGAAGTTGTAAAAATTGTTTTAATTGTTGCGTATGCATTATCTAGAATGTTAGGAAATGTTAAGTAAAAACCTTAAACTGACAGGTAAATACATTTTAAAATGTTTGCCAACACTGACTTCTGCAAGATCTCACCTTGTTTTCAGTTTCTGTCCATGCAGCATGAGCAACTTATGAGTCCAAATAAGATAGAACTCTAAATGACAAGATGTCTCAAATGCAGAGGCCAGGAACTCCAATACTTTCTCCACGTACAGGTCTGGGAGTGATGAGCAGACAACATCAACTGTGCAAAAAGGGAGGAAAAAAAAGCCCATGGACTTCAGAGTTGAATTACTATTTGGAATAACAGGAAAGCGTATGGGGAAGAAGAAAGCATTGTCTTGGCAGCTACTTCATATTGTATTTCAGGGTTCAGTACCACAGTCTCTCAGAAGGCAAGTCCTTCCAATCATTACTGTATTTAAAAGCAAGAACTTAACCCCTCCTTGTTCCCAAGTTCTTCTTCCTAATACAATACTCTCCCCAAGAGCTCTCCTTCAGAACTTTTACTTCTACCCTTTCCTTCTCTTTTGGTGTAACTTAACTTGCTTTTGACTGTACATGAACTTCTGTGTTCAGTGGGACTGGCTAACTGTAATCATCAGAGGCAATAAAGGATACTTGAAAAGACTGCAAAGGCCCCTGCTCACAGAGGAAGTGTCTGAATGCTGTTACCAACTGCGCAGCCCCACTGGCCTATGAACTGGCCTATGTAACATTCAACCGTGATTTGTTCTGTGAACAATGGATTACAATGCCTGAAATTTTCATGTCTCTGCCTCTGCTCCTGAGGTTTTGGTGCCTGCCTGCTTACCTAAGCCTTGCCTGTGTACACAGAGTTTTGGTTAATTTCAGGAAAGAGAACTAAGTTTTGCTTGACAGAGGCAAACACCATTATGCCAACACAGGTATGTAAAAGATGATTTCCCCCAACATGCATAATTATCAGGCTTGCTACCTAGGGAATAAAATCATAGAATAAGGTAAGAAAATCCTACAAAGCAGTTGGCTTGCAACATAGGTCTGATTTCAGACTAGAGCATGTTTTGACTAGATAAAAGAAATTTGTTAACACAGGAAACACTGGAAGGAAAGAAATACTTTTCACTGGGGTAACAACAGTGAGGTAAGGCTAAGAACTTGTACTTTAAAGTTAGTACAATGGAAGTGTTAATGGAGTTATGAAGTTAAGTGGAATACACTACTGGCAGTTCATTTTTCAGGTTGTATTTACCATATGCAGCTACGAATGTGCACTTTAATTATCAAAATTATGAAAAGGGTGCTAAAGAATGGCTTCAGTACATGTCCTCCAAAGCTAAGTGACATCCTACCTCTTTCTTTTGTTTCTGAATTTACAACTGTGAAAGCACCTGTCTCTCATTAGAAAGAGATACTTAACTAATAATTTGTTTGGCTTGTGCGAACACATTGACATTTGTTTAGAGGGATGAATTTAACAAACCCTATAACTAAAGGAACATAAATAATCAGAATTTCTGACAGTTGCAGAGTTGCTCCAAATTCTGGCATTCCAAAGCAAGACTACTTTAGAGTAGCTGGTACAGAGATTTATCCAGTTGAACGTGGAACATTTTCAAGGATGGAGACTGTACTACCTCCTTTGCTAACCTGCTGCAACAAGAGCAACTCCCAAGTCTGCTTTTGCCTTCTTTCTAACATCTCATTAGGCTCTTGAAGACAGTAAAAATACACCACCTCTATTCTAAAGGTGGGCAGAACAATCCCAGCTCTCTTAAGCTTCTCCTCAGCTGTCATGCACTCTGGCCCTCTAATCATTTTCCAATCCCTTCACCAGACAGTTCAGAGTATCAATGTCTTTCTTGTACTACCATGCCCCAAACCAGGCACAGCACTCCTGATGTGGTCTCACAAGTGCTCAATATAGAAAAATAATCACCTTCCTTAAACCTCTGACTATATCCTTGATAGTACAGCCCAGTATGTGGTTAACTGCCTTCCTCACAGAGGCACACTGCTAACTCGTGTTAAATTTCCTTTGCCCCTCTAACATCAACTGCTTCTGAGAACTGACATTCAAAAAAACCCCACTTTACCTGCATATCCAGACCTGATCAAATTGCATGTTCAAAAGTCACTAGATGAACATGCAGTAGAGACTGATAATATTAAAACATAAGGTAACACTAAAAAGCCTACATTGTTTATGGAAGACTATCCCTTCCTCTGTAGTCTTCAGCTATAGTAGGAAGTCTTTAAATACCAATGTTATCCCCACTCCCTCACCACAGGAGCTAAAGTCTGTGCTTTACTCCTCAACTTACCTGACTTACACATCTCTGCTTACAGCTAGCTCAGCCAAATCTCATGGAGAAGCCACTCACCTTCATCGCTAGGTACAGTCTCTATAACCTCTTGAATTAATTTCTTTTCATTCAGCTTGAAGGCCATGATGATAGCCATCGTGTATTCCTTCTGATTCAGTGTTTTGTGTATATTGCTGGGTGTGACATCAATATCCAAGTCAAAAGGGTCAAAAAGTAGCCCAGAGTCCAGTGAGTAGATAAGAAGACCCTCTGTGGTGGTGGCAGCCCAGCTTCGTCCTAGAAGAGAAGTAACAGTATTTAAGAACAAAGTAGGTTTTTCTAGGATAGAAACAGAAGCGTAATGATAAACAGGTAACTTAACTTTTTACAAGATCAAGTGGTTAAGCCATGCATCACTGATGGACCTGACAGTAAGGACCATGACTCTAAAAAATATCAGCTGAAAGTGATGTTCACTTAAGTTTCCTAATTATCCACCGCATGAGAAACTAGATCACAAACCCAGCAGCACTATGTAACATCTGGAGAGACCAAGACCATCTCCAGTGTATCTGTACTTCATTATTACTCCTCCAATGCTCTATTTTTTAATCTCTTTTATCTGGAATAAAAAAAATCCTATGTGAATTCTCAATACTCACCCGTAGGAGAGAATTGCAGACAAGTCACTCTTATTTCTGGTTTAAAGTGTCGATAACTCATGTCACCTAAAAGAGAAGTTTAGAAGTAATTTAATCTGTTCACCAAAAGTCCATGGTCTAGCTATCAACTCTAACTACGCTGTTATCATTAAACTGAAAAATAATGCAGAACACACCAAAACCCAGCAGAGTTAAAGATGAGGTAAATAAGGGACAGGCCATGTCCAAAAGATCCTACAGATGAAGCGCAGGGACTGAATTTTGCTCTTTGAAAATTAATTCAGGACTGTTGAGTTCCCTATCCAGGAGGCCACAATATCTCCTGTTTCCTGTTGCTTCCACTATCCCAAGCAAAAGGATCCATCCATACATCAGCTAAACACTTGTGTAACAGATCCCTGCAGCTGCAGAACATGCAGGTAGCCCTAACTTTAAAACTGCGCTGAACAATTCAAACCCTTTTTAGCCGGTATTTTCATCAAAGGGTTTGATTCACATAAAACTAGTAGAAAGACAAGACAGACAAGCGCCATACCTCTTTTTACTCCAGGAAGAGGAATGGCAACACCATCTTCACCTCCACCTCCTTCATCAATCAGAGCCAGGCTGCCAAATTCAGTCATTTTTCTCCGATCTAAGTACTCCTAGGAAAACATGTAAGTTCTATTTAATGCACTGAAACACCTCTCAAACATCTGTATTAACTGAAAGCTCTCAGAATCACAGAATGGTAGGGTTGGAAGAGACCTTTAGAGATCATCTAGTCCAACCCCTCTGCAGAAGCAGGTTCACCTAGATCAGGTCACATAGGAACATGTCCAGGCAGGTCCTGAAGACCTCCAAAGAAGGAGATTCCACAACCCCTCTGGGCAGCCTGTGCCACTGCTCCCTCACCCTCACAGTAAAATAGGTTTTTCTTATATTTAAGTGGAACTTTTTGTGTTCCAGCTTCATCTCATTACCCCTTGTCCTGTTCCTAGCTACTATAGAAAAAAGTAGGAGTTATTTAGTGATTATTTCCAAAAGCTCGACACAAATTGTGAGAAAACTGACAAAACAGCAGAAGACTTGAAACAGCCTGATTCTGAGGCTCAACACCTCAGAACAGCAAGACTCAATTTACCCTGTGGTTTCAAGCTATTATAATGATGTTCTACTTAAGGGATACACTGTTTCCCCAGATGCAGCCCTACTCTTCCACCCCTTCAGGTTCCATAACTAATGTAAGTAAGAAAGGGCTGGGTAGCCAGACAGCTATGCAAATGATGTTTTATGGACCTCTCTGCCCCTCATTTTTAAGTACACATACTCTCCAGGCTTCTTTTCCAAATGGCTCATTTCTAGTGTCCCTTTAAGCCACATCTTGTGCTACAATAGCACAAGAGAGGGCAGCACAGAATGATGGCTGCTTCCCAAACCACTGTTGTCAAAGAAGCACACTTGAAATCACAGTCAAATACAGCCTGACATGAACACTGGAACAATCATCATTCTTACAGGTAAGAGGACGTTAAAAAAAAGTTACTGTTTTTTTTTCCCTTCTGATGCTTTTCATAATTTCCTTCTAAGAAATTTAATTTTCCATTTGGCAATACTCAGAAACCAAGTTTATAAAGGTCACTGATTTTCTTCCATGTCCACAATAAAATCCTTCATTTCCTTGCTAACACAGGCAACTGACACCCTGTGAAAGTTAGCTTAGTACAAAATACTCATCATTTAAATTTTCAATTTCAGTTAAGTGCCAATTGACTTTACTATGATTAAGTGTTCTGCTCATTCAACACAAACGCTCTGCAATCTGGCAAGACTTTAGCTGAGTGGCAGGGCTTAACTTTGTTTTCTAATAGATATTTCCTTACCACTCTCCTACATAAAAAAGTGAGAATCCCACTTAATGAGATGTTATACTAAAACTACAACTGGGGGGAGGGGACAGGGGGAGGTGCAGGGAGGGTATTAAAAACACCACCAGACTCCTGTGGTCACATACCTCCATTGCATCTAAAGAAAAGTTGCATGAGATCTCAAATTTTTTCATAAGAATCTGTTCCTTGATATTATATATACAGACAAATTTCGACAATCCACCTGCCAGCATATACTGACCATCGGCTGAGTAACAAAGAGTAGTAAAAGACCTAGTAAAGAAAAAGAGAAAGTAGTTAATTTCACTGCCATATTGAAGCTGAAGGAGCTAAAATACAGTGTAAAGACACAGAAGGATAATCATTCCATAGAAAAAGTAGAGATCTGCATTCATACAATATGTGCTTAACATACAAAATCATTTACCATGAACAAGTACTTGATGCTTTACCATGAATCACAAAACTTGGACCTTCAGCAGCTTTTTCAAGTGCTTCCATACTGCTGCTTCTGAGTCTCAGCTCAGTGACTGAGCTCTCAACTACACCCTACACAATACCAAGTATGGTCAGAAGAGCTAGAGGAAAAACAAGGTCATGGTATATTTTAAGAAGACAGTTGAGAGTTCATCATCAAAGATGTACATTGTTTTCAAAAAGCTTCTTATTTTCATTTTGTTTTGACTGAGAACAATATGGGGGGGCGGAAAGGAGGGGCTAAAGGGAAAGAGAAGAATGAAACATTTGACTATGTTACACTTTCTGGCAGTATATAAATGCAACTTGCCTTTAAATATTATTTCACATGCATAGTAACATGTAATAAAATCCACATGGTAGTTACATTTTCTTAAGAATGTAACGGTTTCTACACACTAATAGTTACACACGAGTACCTACAGAACAAGATACTCATCTAAAAACCTATCACATTCACAAATGAACAACTTGCCATGAGAAGCTTAATATTATGGGGCAACCCAAGTTTGTAACTGACGAAGAAACCCACATGCTCAGAATGATGCTGATCAGCGGGTGAACACAGTAAAAAACAAAAAGGATTCATCCAGATGTCAAGTCAGGCAGCCTTTCCAAATTCAACATCAGCAGATGCACTCTGAAGTCTTCCAAGCAAAAACCAAGTGGAATGAAATAATTCAAAAGTAAGCCAGCGTCCCACCCTCTTTTCACTGTAATCTCATTTACTCACTTTCCCTTGGCTGCTTGTTTGGCAGTTATTTTATCAAGCTCCTTCCTCCCCATCTGAAGATCATGCTTTCCCTCAATTGAGCCAGTTTGCACTGCATTTTCATGATCCCAAAATGTTATCTGTCCGTTCAAAGCAGCAACTGCAAGCTCCTTGCCGTCAGGACGGAAAGCAACAACAAGAACTGCAAAGAATTTAGTTAACAGTTGAAAACGCAGTCAGATTTTTTGCTAAGAAAATACCCTCTATTTTTCTAAGATTCTATCCCAACTACCAGAAAAAGCTTAAGAGTAACAAGTATGACTGTACCTTTTCTCTGAGCAACATACAAATGTTTAGCTAATTATAAAGCTAGGGACAGTATTAAATAAAAAAGATTTCTTACACTGTTACCTAAGTACTACAGTACCTGTATTATAGAACTATCTCAACTTTAAAGAGTCTGTATTTGACATGATCTGTTGTTCAGTCTTGAAATATTTTTGACAGTTTTTTATATTTTATATAAGACAAAAATAAAAGTTACCATCTGAGTTAAATGTTAGTGTCTCTTTAGTTCTCCAGCTGTCTAACATATCCCATAACTTGACAGTTTTATCCCAAGAGGCACTAGCTAGAACACATTTCATTGGGTTAAAGGACAAACAGCTGATGGGCCCTTCATGACCTGATAAGACCTAATAAAAGAAGAAAAGACAACATGGAATTAGGTAAAGAAGCTGAAATACACATAGTTTGCATTCAGTAAAGTCTAAATATAGCAACGCAACCATACTTAACTGGTCTATACAAGTTTAAGGCCACTTTTGGGCAAGTGGCATGATATGTACCAGTGATTCTCAATTTTTCATTTTCAGAAGTTTAACAAAAAAAAAAATCACTAGAGTGCTACCACTGCAGAGGCATCTACAACCACTCTTACACACATGTAGTCTCCTTAGAGACCAAGACTTAGGAATATGGTATGTTTCCCCCTCAGACCAACTGTGAAAAAGTAAGTCATTGCTCTGAGAATTTAGTATGTCATGCAGCTGAAGACACTTCAGAAAAAATTCTACTAAAAATTGAACAAAAGACAGACAGCTTTTTATGGCATTGAGCTCCTACTCCTCTCAGAAGAAATCAAAGAAAGAAACTAAACTCAAAACCCTGCAGGTCCACTCAGATATATGCCAAGCTCCTATATAGCTATACCAAATTAAAGGCATGACTGGCTGAGTTCATCTACTTATACAAGATGTACAATAATGCTTAAGAATTGAAAATAGCAAATGAGTTTGATTTGCTCATAAGTACTGTGTCTCTCCTTTATTACACCTACTCTGAACAGAATGCATTTCCAACAAGCAGTGAGAGAGCGGGGATTTAACTTAATAGTTTTCTCACCCTACACAATAAAAACTTTTTACGCAAGAAATCAGAGTCCTGCTCTGCTCCAGCAAAACTGCCCACAAAATCTGCACTGATCTTAAGACAGCACCTACAGTTTCTCAATTGCCTGCAAAAATAAAATAACAATAAATAAAATAATAAAAAGAAAATAACACCTCTGAATAACTGCTGGAGGAAGGGCTCTCATGTCTGCATTATTATTGCTCAGCAATACTTGTGTTACTTCATCAGCTAGAAAGAGCTTCTTGTTTTAAATTTCTAAAGACTACTTCCCACACAAATACAGGATAGCCTCCATGCAATAAATCAAAAACTGCTGAGAGGAACATAGCTCTTGAATATAAATACAACAAAGCGCTTTACACTATGTTGAAATCCTCCAACTAATACCGAAGTTTATACAGGTCTTGATGATACTAAGTATTCAAGCCCTCCAACATTGTAGATCCTTACATCTAGCAGCCTCCCACTCTGCATTGACCAGATGAATATTTCAAAGGAATCCTGGGAACCAGCTGACACAATCTCACCACTGGAGTCCACAGCTAAACAAGAGAACTGACTCGGTCGTGGAGACGTAAAGGTACGGAAATTGCGGTACCTGTTGTAAAGGTGAAAATAAATTATGAGAACCTTTTTGGTAGACTTAAACATATGTTTTATGAAAGTATTTGAAAAGGGATTTCATTTTACTTGTAAAGTCTTTTCAAGCTATCTATGGAAAAAAGTATTCTTTGGATAAAATTAGATGCCATGTCATGCCACGCATGACTCCAAGATTAGCAAAGATTTTATGAACTCTGAAGAAATAGCAGTCAAAAATTCTCAAACAAAAAAGTCTTCTTCTATTACATTGCCTATGTCCATTCTATAAAAAACA
Organism: Colius striatus; assembly: GCF_028858725.1. Taxonomy (NCBI): domain Eukaryota; kingdom Metazoa; phylum Chordata; class Aves; order Coliiformes; family Coliidae; genus Colius; species Colius striatus. The sequence continues at coordinate 90,050,435 of NC_084759.1, forward strand.
CAGGCTTGTTTACACATCCAGTTCTGTACACAGTTTATAATAGTTATAGTATAACAGCTCAGCCATTACAACTATGGCAAACATCCTGTTACACACGTGCATTCTCCCCATTTGAGTAGTAGAGTCAGACAACAATTTTACTGGATTCTTCCAGAATTTTCTTCACAGAAACTGTACAGACTGACAGGATCCCTAACTACTATCTAAAATTGAAGAAAAGGCTGAACCAAAAAAAATCAATAAAGCAATATTCACATGTGAGCAACTCCAACATGAAACAAGCTATCAGGAATTCACTGTATTTTACATGGTGAAAGCTGATGACTAAACAAAAGCTTCATACAGTTACCTGTGTAGATCAAAGGCACGTACAGTTCCATCGAGGGAAGCACTCAAAATGACATAACCATTGGAAGTGAAAGTTACAGCAGTTACACCACTGCTATGTTCTGTAAAAGTGACAAAACAAAAGCTGCTTGAAGTATTCCACACTTTCACCTGTAAGAGACAAGAAGAGCATTCTTAAAATCTCCATTATCAGTTCAGAGATAAAGTAAGGGTAAGACAGTAGAATAAAGGAAAGTTAGCCCTAAAACTCTGTAGTAGTATAAAGGACTTTCTGTTCCATTAGTAAGGAATTCTGCGCAAGTGAGATGAAATCCCTAAAGACACTTAAAACAACACGGAAATCTTAGTGGAGAGAGATGAAAAAAAATAAAACAAAGCTAATTTTCAATGAAAGCTATGGCACTCGGTGAGCATCTCAGGCTCTCAAGCTTTGGACTGGCCACTAACAAGTGTCAAATTCAAAACCAACTGTGAAACCAACTCACAGAAGTAACAATTGAGATGATATTCCAAACTGTTTTGAACAGAAATGTTACACCTTCAGCTATCTTCAGTTTCAGACAACTGGGGTTCAGCCAATTTCATCAAATCATAGAATGGTGGGGTTGGAAGGGACCTATAGACATCATCTAGTCCAAATCCTCCACCAAAGCAGGTCCACCTAGATCAGGTCACAAAGGAACACATCCAGGAGGATTTTGAAGACCTCCAGAGAAGATGTCTCCACACCCTCTATGGGTAGCCTGTACCAGGGCTCTCATCCTCATAGTAAAATAGATTTTTCTTACATTTAAATGGAACTTCCTGTGTTCCAGCTTCATCCCATTACCCCTTGTCCTGTCATTAGATACAACAGAAAAAAGGGATGTCCCAACCTCCTGACATCCACCATTTATATACTTGTAAATACTAATGAGACATTCCCTCCCCCACCTCCCAGTCTACTCTTATCTAGACTAAACAGATTTCAAATCTTAAGGGCAGAAATCATAAAATGGCAGGTCATTTTTCTGACAATCAAGAGTTTTGATAGGAAACAAGATGCTACCTTTGTTCAATTTATGCTCCAAGAGACTGTGGGATTATTCTAAAAAAGGTCTTTTAAAAAAAAGTACACATAGACCTAGCCTACCATTTCAATACAAGTCAACAACGAGAATTTAATTTTTCTTCTAAAGAGCAAGCTTCTACAACGGTATATTTTAGAAAAGTCTGTTTAGGAATTACACTTTTATAAATAATTTGCCTTAAATTTTGCATTAAGCCAATTATTAAAAGGAAATGAATTTGTTGACATTCATTAATCTCAAATTATCATGGGACCTCCGTAAGAACATATAAATGAACATTTAAATGAACAGAGAGAGACCTGGGAGTCCTGATTGATAACAAGCTAAATATGAGCCAGCAAAGTGCCCATGTGGCCAAGAAGGCCAATGGCATCCTGGGATGCATCAAGAAGAGTGTGGCCACCAGGTCAAGGGAGGTTCTTCTCCCTCTCTACTCTGCCCTGGTGAGGCCTCATCTGGAGTACTGTGTCCAGTTCTGGGCTCCTCAGCTCAACAGAGACAGAGAACTTCTGAAGAGACTCCAGCACAGGGCCATCAAGATGATCAGGGAACTGGAACATCTTTCATACAAAGAAAGACTGTGAGAACTGGGGCTGTTTAGTCTGGAGAAGAGGAGATCTTATGAACATTTACAAATATCTAAATGGTGGGTGTCGGGAGGTTGGGACATCCCTTTTTAATGTTGTAGCTAGCAACAGGACAAGGGCTAATGGGATGAAGCTGGAACACAAAAAGTTCCACTTAAATATAAAAGCTATTTCACTGTGAGGGTGAGGGAGCAGTGGCACAGGCTGCCCAGAGGGGTTGTGGAGTCTCCTTCCTTGGAGGTCTTCAAGACCCACCTGGACATGTTCCTATGTGACCTGATCTAGGTGAACCTGCTTCTGCAGAGGGGTTGGACTAGATGATCTCTAAAGGTCCCTTCCAACCCCTACCATTCTATGATTTGATGAATGGTGATTGCATCCAAAATAATTTACAAAATTATCTGCTAAAAAGCAAAAGTGATACAATTTGCAGAAGACAGCAATAACAGCAACTCACATATACACACACACATGTGTACTCCAGAAAGAAAAATTTTAAAAAATTCAGTGAAGCCAAAAAAAAATGATGACTTTATATAAAGAAAAATGTATCAGTTACAGTAAGAGACTTTTCCACATGAAACAGAAATTCAAGCAGCTTCCTATGTTATCAAGACCAAAGTTCACACTTCAGTGACACTGCAACACTCACCTTTCCATCTTCCCCTCCGGTCACTATGTACTGTCCATCTGGAGAATATGCTAATGAAACCATGCTATTGAAATGCCCCTGCTGCTTTAGCACATAGGATTCGCTTTGCCATTCCCAGACCAGGAGCTGACCCAAACCTACGAACACATGAGAAGAAGTAACCAGAATTAGGAACACAATGATGAGACACCGCGAATGCCAGTCACAAAACACAAACATACACAAAAAAAAAATTTACAAACCTGAACATCCAAAGGCAATCCAGTCACCCGTACAGTTGATAGAAATAGAAGCTATCCTTTGGTCTGAAATACTGAAAAAAGAGAATTACCAAATAAACAAACATGTTTCTTCATGCCTTGTGTGATCAAACTTCAAAACTAAGCTCTGTTCCCTCTGTTCAAGCTACCTCTTTGATTACTGAATTTCTGTATCACTTGTAACATGAAGAGCAGCACACATGTTCTTTATTGGATTTGAAAACGTCAATCAGACAATGCTGCTTCATTCAGGATGAAGACAGAGTGTCTAGATCCCAAAGACACATTTGCTAGTACAGAGTAAAAGCCCTCACATTCAAGAAAAAGTAACTTTTTTTGTACAGAAAAATGATGAATTCTTTAGATAGTGTCATGCAGCTATGGGGAAGAAATATGGGTTTATTTTTAAATTTACAGACAATTTGAGCAGAACCTTTTTTTTTCCAGATACTATATTCTATATAGAAACTGACAACATGAAGTCCAAAGCACTGAGGAAATCTATGCCCAATAACCACTTACTCAGAAGTTCCTCATTCAGACCTCATTGTCCATAACAAGCTATGTAAAAGAGTTGCACAGTATTTCAAGTCTACAATTCTGCCTTTCCAGAAATTACACTACTACATAATCATGTTTAAGATACTCTGAGTAATCATCCTTTGCTGCTAACATGGTGTGTTCTCAGTCAAATAAACACCTTCAGTACCCAGAAAAACATACCACAGACACAAAACCAAACCAGCACCCAACCATAACCCCACACCTTACCTCAAGGAGTGGATCAGATTGAAATCTGGAAGCTCATGGAGGTGAAAGACTCCAGAGGCAAAGCCAGTGACTAAAAGGTGAGTTTTCTTGTGATAAGCTGCAGATGTCAGGTTATTAAAATCTCCCTCTTTATTGAAAAAATACCTAGCATGAAAGAAATAAGAAAAAAGCAAACAATGCAAAACCAGTATACTGTTACAGTTGCATGTCAATGCAAGCCAAATCAAAGTATCCAACAATACAACTAAAAAGCAGTAGTTCCAAGAACTGCTCAACACATGTACTTTATATAGCCACTAAGAGTTAATTTTCTTCTTTTCTTTCCCGTTTACAGCTGCTAAAGAGATTTGACTATCAGATGTGACATCTGAACACATGCAACAAAAGGGGCTAGAAGTTCACCTTGGAGAAACTGCATCATGTGTTTCCTTTTGGTCATCTAACACCAATAGGCATGATTCATAAATCCACTGGTCTTCCTTCTGTATGAGAGTCCTCTTATAAGAGGAAGGAATTGAAGCAATGTTCGTAACATGCTATATGTCTAACAAAGAGAGCTTGTTTCTCACTTTCTTTTCTCTTACTGGAACTAAATAGATAAGCATCACACAATGGCCAAACAGAACATCTGAACATTATCCAATTGTTGTATACTGTCTAGAAGTCACATTCCCTCAGGCTAATTCCAACCTGGGCTGGGGTAGGGTACTTTCTCTATACTTCCTTTCCACTCAAAGAGTGGGAATAGAAGCCTGATGTCAATTGTTCCCAAGAGGCCTTTACATGCATCTCATCTCTCCCTCACTTCACTGACCAAAGAGACTGCCTATGAACATTATCTTTCTTCAACCAAACCCAAATGCTATGACCACCTTAAAACTGGATTCTTCTTTGTAAGCCACATCTCTTTGATGCAGAAAGATAGGGAGATCCTTCAAAAAGGCACCTCCAAGTAGTTTACCAAAAAAAGCATATGAGGTATCTTAAGCAAACATTACTGTCACTTTTTGAAATGAAACAATCCCTTTGTGCAAAAACCCAAAGCCTCTATACTTAGAAGATACTGTACTTCAGATCTCCTTACAGTAAAAGGTTCGCTCCCCACACTTGTATGTTTCAAACACTAGAACATACACCATCAGTCAGTATTTCTTATATTATTAAATTACACTAATTACTCTACACGTGATGGGTATCACCCCTCATATAGTCAAGGCCAGACAAACAGGTGTTCTATTGAAACTACTTAAAATGAGATCTATAGTAAACAACTAAATCCAGAACTGACTTTTATAGTGATAGAATGAGTGATAAAAGGGTGAAAAAAGCCCAAGTCTTTGGAAAACCACTTACTTTGCAACACGTGAATATTTAACCTTTTCTCTAGTCTCTTTTTTACTTGGATTGGCTTTTCCATGAATTTCTTCACCCTTTGGCTCTTCAAGAAGCTCTTCATCATCTTTTGCTTCATCCTCTTCCCTGGCTGCATCTTTAGGGGGAATGGGTTTCAAACCATCAAGCTCAGTATCACACTGCCATACACAGAGCGCTGCATCCTGGCTAATCGTGTACAGCTGGAATGCAAACACACAAGGCAACCATTATCATGCAATACCCATGTTTGCACTCTGCTGTCTTATTATGAACAATGAATTGCAGAAGGGTTAAGCAGGTCTGCACTCTAACATTAGGATATTATTATAACTTATTATTATAACTTAGTCCTCTAGAATTCAAACTGCTTTGATCTGGAAAATTCACTTCTCCTGAGAACCAATTATTTACTTATCTCATTAATATTTACAAACATCTAAATGACAGATGTTAGGAGGTCGGGGCATCACTTTTTTTCTGTTGTATTCAGTGATAGGACAAGGGGTAATGGAAAAAAGCTGGAACATACAAAGTTACATTTAAACATAAGGAAAAACTATTTCGCTCTATGGATGGATGAGGGAGCCCAGGCACAGGCTGCCCAGAGAGGGTGTGGAGTCTCCTTCTCTGGAGGTTTTCAAAATCCACCTGGACATGTTCCTCTGCAACTTGATCGAGGTGGACTTGTTTTTAGCAGGGAGGTTGGACTAGATATCTCTAGAGGTCCCTTCCAACCCCTACCATTCTGTGACTCTATGATACTTTACCAGATAACTTTTGAGAAGATCGAAGGCAAAGTGATTATCAGCTGTCTTTACAGTTAATAATTCTTTCCTATATAAAATTATAACTTTTTTGTGGAGCAATTTTAAATAACTTGCTAGCCTTCTAAAGTCTGCTTCTTCAAACATCCATGGAATTGTAAAGTCCCAAACACAGTAGGAGTCAAGAGACGTATTACATACTGGTTAAATTCTGAGATTATCAAAATAGCTAGCATCCTTTCCTACAAGTAAGATTCTCCTTGTACTATTTTAATATTATAATTCAAGAATGTTGTGTGATTATACATACATCTAGACTGTTCTCTTCAAAAAAGCAGGCTACTATTACATCCTTATGCCCTCCAAGTGAGTAGTAGATCAAGTTTGCCCATCGTTCTGCTCCAAACACCCATGTAGACATGTCCTTGCTCCCTACTGCAAAACATCTATGAAAGAAAAGGTAATTTTTTATATTAGAACACTGGTTTGCAATACTCTTCCCTAAGTGGAGAAGATTTTGAGTGGGGAAACACCAGTCATCAGTTCCAAAGAAATTTTACAAACAGTGGAGTTGTAAACCAAGGTTGGCAACTTTACTAAAGGCAGATGAGATTAAATACATTTGAAAGGTCAACCATGCTTATATTCCTAAGACATGTTCCTTTTAAGGATAACTAGGCATTTTCATGTAAGATCCATTGTTGACTGCACATGTACATTTTATACTTCCAGTCCAGTTCTTATGTTCAAGACAGAACGAGAAACAGAAGAGCCCAAAAAGAATTTTTAAAGCTAGTACAATATTTTAGATGAAAGAAAATAAGACCAAAACATGCACAGAAATAATAGCAACACGAGCAGGTAAACAGTGCTTTAGTTTAACAACTCACTTGGAATCATCAGTCCAGTCAATACAAGTTGTTTCATCATATGGACCGTAGTAAGTTTTGTCCAGGACAAATGCATTAAACTCTCTTTTCCTCCCAGGAGCATGGTACATAAGAGCAACATTGTCTTTTGTAATCACAAATTTCCTGTCATAATGGGGGCAAAAAAGCATAATTGCATACAAAGCTGTTAAAGCAAACAATTTTTCAGTACAGACTACAATACAACAAAAGAAAACAATACTAAGAAGGTTTCTGCATTACTGAAATGGTAAATATCAATTGCTTTTGAATAAAAAACAAAACGTTATTTGCAGATTGATACCGGCCCCCAACTTACGTATCTTAAGAGAGACAACTTTCAGTAAAAAAAAAAAAATCACTGAAGTTGATTGCCTTAATTCTCACAAAGAAAGGAACAGTTTCAAACATTCAAAAGAGGATACTGTATTTCAGCCCCTCTTCACCTCCACTTTCAGAAACACCAAGCATCTGCATCCCAGTTATACATATCCTTTAGTCTAGACCTGTTGCCAGTATAATTCCCTAACAGAGAACTGGGATTCCAGCTTTCCAGTTAAAACTCCTTCAAGATCACTTTGAGTCATCCCAAGTGAAGAATGTTGCCAACTGTGCACTTTTTCCTCTTGCCTTTGTGGTTCTAACGTTTATATCATCGCACTTTGGATATGTGATCATGCAATTAAATTATAAGGGATGTGAAAAGTAGCGCTCAATTCAACAAACTGCCTCTTTCAGTGGCACTGTTGTTTCAGACAAATTACATGTAAGAACAACTTATACGTAAGAACAGTTAAGACTCACAGCAAATCTTCTGTCTTTCTAGGAATTCCACCACAGACAATATCTGTGACAGGCAATTTTCCTGCTAGCATCTGTTTCCAAGGCTTTGCTTTTCCCTTTTGCTTCCCTTCTCACTTTTACAGGTAACCCTGATAAGCTCAAAATCTTCCCTTTTTAATCAATAGGTACCATCCCCAGATTGGTCAGAATACCTTAATGATTACACCTAGTTTACAGGTTACTTTCTGTTGTTTTGCTCTAAAACATACACATTTTACTTACTTGCCATCAGGGGAAAAGCTGACACTGTGAACTGGCTTGTGAAAATAAAAGCGATGTATCACACATTTCCCAATCAAACTGACAAGTAAGGCAGCTCCCTCTGTAAGTGCACAAAAAGAAGGATCATGGAAATACAGAGCTCCCAAAGAAACCATAATCCTAGCAGGTTTATTTTCTTTCTTTAAAGCTGTAGGGGAAAAAGCACCTCCTCAGAAACTTTTCAAGGCAGCGTGCTTAACATCAGTAATAAGAAAATTACAATCAAAGTCACTATTTAAACTCCATAAATAAGTTCTGTAAAGAAATTCACCATTCCCAGAAATTCTCACATAATTTTTAAAGCAGAGCACATTTGATTTATATTAAAGTTGAATACTTAGCAATAAGTTTTCCCCCTCTTACACTGCCTTCACTCATTTCATTTTTTTAATAAAACAAATGCCTCCTTAAGGAAAGTTACCTTCATCAATTAGAATGGCAAGAGTTCCATCTGGAGAGAGCCCCACACACACAATATTAAGCCGTGTAGCCAATGGAAGTGTTTCACATTTATTACTGTAAAAAGAACATAAAACAGTAAACTAGATCCAAGGATGTAAAAATAATAGGCGTGTTCAGCATCAGTGAAATATAGTTTTATATCTATGGTAAAGCCATAGAATGAACTTAGATGTAAAACACTTTATCTGTCGCAGTCGCAGCTATGTAAGAGATGGGTTCCTGATCGGAACCCAGGTATAACAAGCAACAGTAGATGACAGTCTAGGCTTTGCCATATACAAGACAAGGTGCAAAACAGAAGCATGCAAGGAAACCATATGACTAAATCAAATGGAAACCACTGATTTCCCTTCATTTTTTTCTAAAACACATTTTTATATTGTTCTTATGCTATTCTTCCCTCAGCTAGAAAATCTGCACCATGCAACACCTCAGCAGCTACCCTACTAGATAGGCTTTTCCCTTTTTACTACTTTCAACATTTTGCTACCTTTTAAGGCTAAACTTGACACTTTTCAGGGTGTTTTTAAAGACACATCATTCGTGAGGACGCCAGCCTACGCCTGCTGCAGCCTCACACCCGCAGGTCGCTTGCCCGTTCATGCAGGGCGGCGGGTGCCGGCGGTGTGGGGCCCACCGTTTCCCCTCACACGCTATGGACAACGCGGAGATAGCTGCCCCGGGCCGGGCTCCACAACCTCTTGGGAGGTTTATTTCCCTCCTCTTCCCCCCCAAAAACCCCAAACCGTGCTGGCAGTGCTAGGCCCATCCCCTGTTCCTCTCGCTGGCCGGCGGACCGGGCGTGGGCTGTGGTACAGCTAGGCCAGTGGGCCTGAGGGATGCCGGGCAAGGAGAAAGGAGGCAGTGGCCAGGGCTAGCTCACTTCTTCAGGTCGAAGATGGAGATCCTGTTCCCGACGGGGCTGATAAGGGCGCTGCCATCGCGGGTGAAGCTGAGGTTCCCGCGGCGGTACACGGTGCCCAGCAGGCCGGAGAACTGCGAGGGGCAAAGCGGGGGGGAAAAAAGAAAGAAAGAGAAGGGTGGTTAAGACAGGGGGAGAGGAAGACAGGCAGAGGCCGCTGTCCGCGGCGGGCGGCAGCCGCCGGGCACTCACCCGGTACGCGAACTTCATGGCGGCAGCGGCCCCACGTGAGGAACGCGTGCGGCCGGCGGCGGCCCACGGAGCTCCGGCGCGGCGGCAGCGCAGGGGCACTGCGCCTGCGCCCACGGAGGCGGCGGCCGCGGGTTCCGGCGGCCGCTCCGCCCCTCCGGGCGGACGAAAGGAGAAACGCGGGCGGCCGGCGCTACTGGCTGTTCCACACACCGTGCCGCCTTCTCCCCTGCAGCGCCCCGCCCCCGAGCCAGGAGCGCAGGCTTGGGAGGATGAACTGAGAACGGAGCGCTGCGAGTAGCTCGCGGAAGGCGAGAAGAGGCAGCACCGAGGCGGCGCCCCGGGCGACTCTGGGCCCCTCCCGCCCGAGAACCGCAGGCGGCGCTCGCCTGCTGTAACTACGTACGAGCTCTCCGCTAACTTTATAAAGTTGTTTTGTTATGATTTTTTTTTTTGCTGTTGTTAAAGTAGCTTTGAAATAGATGAATAGCTAAACTAGAAGAAACAATCACTCCTTCAAAACAAAAGGAAAACAAAGTAAGCCCGGGCAGCAGAGAAGTCAATTTCTTCTTAAAACATGTATATTTAGAACTGTAACGCTTACAATTTCATTAAACAATCTTAGTACAATGTGTTTAATCTAACAGTATATTACAGAACAATGTGAAAAATGGTTTAATAGCTAACCATGAAAATGGAATTGTTATACCTGCAGTGTAAAAGTCACTAAACTTGTTACTTTTTCCAGTCCCAAGAATCCCAGCAATCATTTGCACTAAATGATGCTTTGGGTTTTATCCAGAATAAAATGGCATGATTTCCACAGAGAAAGGGCATTCCTTCACAGAAAGAATATGCATAACAAGAACAGCTTCAGCTAGCAGGTCTACTTTATACATCTATTTAGACTTTTTTGTTTTAAATAAAAAATAACTTTTTTTTTAAGGAGACAAAAGAAAAAAAGAGTTTAGACCAGTGTAGGGTGTCTATTCATTTCTCAATTTAACTGTGATCCTTTTTGGAAAGAGTTTGGAGTTTATTGTGTTTTCCCCTTTATAATTTATCATAACCTGAGTTTAGAAAAAAAAAACCAAAACAAACAACAAAACAACAATGAACTTGTCTAACCAGCAATTCTTCACATTAGGTTTACTGCCAAGTATTTGATATGAGACAGTTTCCCTCTGTGGAGTCTATTGACAACGCACCATTATAGACCTGCAAGTAGAAAAGGTCATTCTCACATTAAATGCACAAGTTTCAATATCAGAAGCAGGACATCAGAAGGAGTTGTAATTTTTCCAGTCACAGGTGGATTTGCAACATTCACAAAAATTACACTTTTTTTTTTACATTTTTTTGTATTTACATTTCAGATATAAATAATGAAATTATTTAAGTTACATGTTTTAGCTTTGCTTCACAATTATTCTACATCTGCAAGCTTTCCTATGTCAAACCAACCTCTTTCTTCCATCACGAATACGAAAGTCTGGCCTCTAATCAGTAATAATTACACTAAGCCTTTATGATGAAAGGTTGACTGTTCAAGTATCACGTCATACTGAATATTTTGCCCCAATTTTTAAACTGGGGCAGCAAACCAAGCCACTTAGAAATGGTAATAAAAGAAATTAATCTGGGAACTCAATGAGCCAAATAATTTATTATTAAATTCTATCAATATCTTTCTTTGGTAAGAACTATGCAAGAGGATGACCCAACCCCCACCCCCAAAAAAATCATATAATACGTGACATCACAGTGTCTACTCTGTGAAGGAGAAAGCCTCAAAAAATTAAGGAACTTTGTTCAGTTTAGATTGTTTATAGCAGTAGCTCTTCCATGCATCTAAGTACTGAAATGATGGAAGTTTAATATAAAATTGCAATGGCAGGAATTAACAATGATCAAACAAACAAACAAAAACAGAGAAGCAACTGTTACACCAGTGAATGTGCTGTTGTAAGGTGTGTCGTGTTTCTGGCACGTGTGTGGAAAAACCTGGAAACCATTACATAAAAAAAAACTCCCAAGACTTGGATAATTATATCATCCAATTCTAAAACGTGTAGGAAGCATGAAAGAAACCTCTCAGCTGCCAGACAAAACAAAGAAGTGGTCCAAATATTCGCGTTTTTTGTTTTCGTTGCCCTGTGCCATGATGCAGGATGTGACTGAAGGGAGAAAACCCAATTGCTTACACAAAACATACGGAAGTGGCAATATAAACTAGCTGACACAAGCTTCACTGTACATTTAAATTGATACAATTGTCTGGTGCTTCCATGGCCAGTACATGTTGAGTGCCATAGGTCTCCTTAGAGTTAGAATGTTACAACAAAGACTAATCAGGTCATAATCCTTTAAAGTGCTTTCAGATCCAGTTTCTATCGGGTTTTGTTTTCCTTGTTTTCATACTGAGTTGTCATGTGATATTGACTTCCAGAACATGGTCGTCCTTGCTGGGAATGACAAGTATTTGCATACCAGTGCTGCAGTTGAAGACCTGACCCGATGAAAAGGATTGCAGCCGGGGCATTGGTAACCCTTTGTGTTCCCCACTAGCTGTGGAATGCAAGCTACCTCTGCTCCTTATGCTGCTGCTGTCAGCTTGATCGTCCACATTCTTGTCCACAGATAGGTTATCGTTTTCAATCCAGCTATCTGTTTAAAACAAAAACCCACAGTTTCATTCTATGGAGTGATTTGACAACTTCAAAATTATTTCAGAGCTCCGATGCACGCTCAACTTACCACATGTTAACAGTAACTGATCATCTCTGCTGAAGTAACAGTTTGTGCACATTTTTGGCCAGCAGCAGACGTAATTATATTGGTTTCTAAGGAAAATTTAAGTAGCACTACCTCACATTTGTCACAGGCTAGAAGGGTGTATACGCTGGCAATTCCTGCAGCTCTGCTGATGAACGGTATATTGCCTGCACAACTGAATTCTCCCTACAGTGCTGGGACTACTCAGCAGTACAGGTAAATGCTCCAAGTGACTGTGGTAATTTAAACATGTCACCTAATCTGGATTATAAAACACATATTTTCAGCAGTTCTTTTGATTTCATACTTAACCCTTTCAAAAACTGGGAAAAAAATATCAAAGCTTATGAAGACTGTGGAATTTACAGTAGGTGTGGAATTTACAGACAACGAACCAGCAAGATTAGACAGTTACCAAATAGTTCTCAGTTATAAATGCAGTGACAAGTAATAATAAGTGACAACAACATTTAAAGAAAATATGAGGAAATAATGCATTTATCATTCCTCCTCACAGATTAGGGCTACAGCCTGAATTAAAAATTCCCCTTAGAGCAACATTTTCTAAGTTTCAAACCAGAACTGTGAGTGAAGCCAAGGATCAAAAGACTTTTGAGTTCTCGGGTCAATACACTTGTCTTGCTTTTCTCTTTACATAAGAACACAGGAGAAGCAGAATCATTTCTGTAATTAGCCATGTAGTCAAGATAGCTTTACCAGCATCAAGTTGCATGGAGTGAGCAGAATGGTGAGGGAGGTATTTAAACAATTTGACATCAGGAAAAGGTAGATATCCAGCAAACAACGGCATCACTTCCATGTGGACTTTGTGAGTTGCTTGAGCTGCTACAGGCATAGATATCACTCCAGAACTTTTTCCACAGACTGCCCAGTTACTGCTGTTGTCAACAACTGCAATAAAGAGTAAACGCTATAAAGGCCTTTACTGAAAAATTAAGAACCCTCGGTATGGATTTATAACACTTAAAATCGGCATTTTAGCAACATCTAAAAGCCCACCAGCTTCTATGTGTGAAGAGCTGTGTAAGGTAAGAAAACAGCCCTACAAAAAAGAGACCATAGTTGGGCCTCAAGCAAGTATCCACCCACTTTGAATAGCATTTATATTCCACTTGAAGATAAATTAATGAATAAAAAAATTAAACAGTCTGAGAGAATGAAAAACTACTTTACTAAGCAGCCACACTCACAACACAAGAATACATGCCATAGAAAATCTGGCAGATGTCATTGTCAAGGAAAACTACTGGGGAATTTTGTCAGTATGCTCAAGAAAAATATTCTTACCTTCATACATAAGTTTTGTTGTGCAACATCCATCTGATTCTGTTAATGCTTCATCTCTGTCAACCTCTGAGAGGTCAACAAGTCGGGTGATTGAGACTTCCAAGGAGCAGAGTGAGCCTGTTTTACAATACTCTGCCCCCAACGGTGGGAAAATTTCAGTTTTCACATGATACAGTGTCTGTCAGGAAGAAAAGAGTGCTGTTATTGAGATTTATCAGTGTTGTCGTTTTTAAATTGGACAACTGATACAGTAAGAATTTAACTTCACATTTAACATCCATAAAATCTTTTCAGTGCAAGATTCAGTAAGTAATAATCACTTTCTTATCTTGCTCGGTTTGAGAAAATAATCAAACCAAATCTGATTCAATCTATTTCTGATACTAGCAGTGAGCATATAATTTTTTTCTCACCTTCTGTGGTTTCATTTAGCCTTTCAGTGCTCTTAAATGGATATCAATCTTCATACCATCTAAACAATTTTTTACTAGTTGCTTGGCTCCCTGCTTTCCAGACACATCACTTGAATTTGGTGTTAATACATGAGAACTACTTCATCACTGTTACCACTGTGGTCCCCAGAATAATGGTGCTCACATTATCAGAAAGCTAAATTTTAATTACTACAAAATTAAATTTCTACCAAAAAAACCCGTTGCTTAACTCAGTTCTCTTTAAGAACTCCAGAAAGATATAGATACAGGTACCAACAAATGCTAATTACACATCAGTAGGTAAATAAACACCTAAAATATTACTCAATGCTAGTTTGTAATAAGCAGGTAGAAAACATAGCAACACTGAAAACAGACAAAAGGATTTCAACAAATGAGAGTCTTCTCACGTTGCTACTTTTTAGCAAAGCATCAAGCAGGGTAACACAAGACCAAATTTAGGGATGAGATTAAATAACATTGATAAAATTCCTTTTATAGGAAGTTATATATATCCCACAAGATTCCTAGCTGATCAAAGGAATAAAAAGTTTGTGCATAAAGGGAAAGAAAAATCACTTAAGATAATGGCCTAGAAAACCCTAAATATTTCATCAGAGGAGCTCATCTCAAGCACTACAAAAACCAACTCAAATGCTTTCAATAGCAAAGACTTTTTTTCAATTTGTTTTGGAGAGCGTATTCTTGAGCCAGCGGGGAAAAAGCAGCTCAGTAATCTAAGGACAATCTCCATGACACAAGTCCAGGAAGATGAAAACACAGAGAACAAAAATGAAACAAGATCAAGGACACTTGTGCAAGTGTTATGGTTCCCCCCTATCCTGGTCCAGGGGAACGTATATGATTCCACCATATCACAGAATCTCAAGAGTTGGAAGGGACCTTTAGAGATCATCTAGTCCAACTCCATCATTTCAAGTTTCTGTCCTATTGTTCAACAAACCGGCTTTCCAGTGATTCTAAGCAGGCATCAATCTCATTATCATAACCAGAAGTTTTCTATAAGGAAACTACTTTCAGTTAACATATTCTATACTTGGAAGAGTACTTACAAAAAAATTTTCCACTTGGAATTCGTAAGTAAACGGCTTCAAGGTAAAAGACTGTTCTTCAGAGGTAGCTGGACAAAAGCTGACTGAAAACAGGCACTGCAAGGAGAGAGGAAGCTCTTTCGTCCACTTCAATTCCCACACGAAGAATATTGATTGCTTACTGTATATGACCTGAAAGAGAACATTTATAGTATTAGCTCCTTCCCTCTCCTGAGAAAGAATTCGAAATGTACATATATATGTTTTTCTGTCTGGCATGAATATAGTTTACTAAAAATAATTATTATCTGTTTATTGTTAAATCAATCTCTACCTGAATTTTTTCCTAAATCCTAATGACAAGCTGCAGCTGTTAGATGAGTAAATTAAATGTTAACAGTGATATTAGCAGCCTTTGTTATTCAAGCAGGTATGTAGTGTTTCACATGAAGCAAATGGGCAAGTATGAAAAGTTACTGAATATTTTTTGCAAAATTTACAATCTAGTCTGGGATATACAGGTCTAAATGCCTTCTAAAGCATCTTTTAAGAATCAGTTACCCAGAAGACTATAAAGGTGTGACCTGACATTAGCTCTCAGCCTTATTTACTACAGAATCACAGAATCACAGAATGGTAGACGTTGGAAGGGACCTAAAAATCATCCAGTCCAACCCCCTGCTAAAGCAGGTTCACCTCCATCAGGTCACAGAGGAACGTGTCCAGGCAGGTTTTGAAAACCTCCAGAGAAGGAGACTTCATACTCTCCCTGAGCAGCCTGTGCCAGGGCTCCCTCACCCCCACAGTGAAATAGTCTCTCCTTAAGTGAAACTTTCTGTGTTCCAGCTTTTGTCCCTTACCCCTTGTCCTACCACTGGACACTACAGAAAAAAGTGCCTCCCCATCCTCCTGACAAGTACCTTTCAAATACTTGTAGTATTTAAAAGGTCCTCCCTCAATCTCCTCTTCTCCAGCAGCTCCAGTTCCCATAGCCTTTCCTCATAAGATGTTCTAGTACCCTGATCATCTTGGTGACCCCGTGCTGGTCTCTCTCTAGCACTTCCCTGTCCCTCTTGAGCTGAGGAGCCCAGAACTGGACACAGGACTGCAGATGAGGCCTCATCAGGGCAGAGTAGAAGGGCAGAAGAACCTCCCTTGACCTGCTGGCCACACTCTTCTTGATGCATCCCAGGATGCCATTGGCCTTCTTGGCCATGAGGGCACATTGCTGGCTCATATTTAGTTTATTATTAATCAGGACTCCCAGGTCTCTCTCTGCAGAGCTGCTCTGCAGCAGTTCAACCCCCAGCCTGTACTGGTGCATGGGGTTGTTCCTTCACAGATGCAGGACTCGGCACTTGTCCTTGTTGAACCTCATGAGATTCCCCTCTGCCCAACTCTCAAGCCGGTCAAGATCCCACTGAATGGCAGCACAGCCTTCTGGGGAATCAGACAGTCCTCCCAGTTTGGTGTCATCAGCCAACCTGCTGAGGGTACTCTCTGTCCCCTCATCCGGGTCATTGATGAAGATGTTGAACAAGACTGGCCCCAGAATTGATCCCTGAGGAACTCCACTGGCCACAGGCCTCCAACTCGACTCTGTGCCATTGATCACCACCCTCTGGGCTCTGTCATTCAGCCAGCTCTTGATCCACCTCACTGTCCACTCATCCAAGCCACACTGCCTGAGCTTTCTGATGAGGATGTTATGGAGATGGTGTCAAAACCCTTGCTCAAGTCAAGGCAGATGACTGCTCTCCCCTCATCTAGCCAGCCGGTTATGCCCTTGAAGGCTATCAGGTTGGTCAAGTAGAATTTCACCTTGGTGAATCCATCCTGAGTCCCCCGGATAACATCTTTTCCTTCATGTATTTAGTAACAACATTCAGGCTGAGTTGTTCCATCACCTTTCCAGGGATGGAGGTGAGGCTGACCACCCTGTAGTTTCCTGGGTCATCCTTCCTGCCCTTTTTGAATACTGGAGTGACACTGGCCTTTCTCCAGTCCTCAGGCACCTCACTAGTCCTCCAGGATAATTAAAAAATGATAGAGATTGGCTTAGCAATAACATCAGCAGCTCCTTGAGCACTCATTGGTGCATACCATCAGGTCCCATAGATTTGTGTGTGTCCAGCTTGCCCAAGAGGTCACTAACCTCATCCTCATCCACCAAGTGAACATCTTCTATTCTCCAGACTATTCTACTGTCCTCCGGGGACTGAGCTTCCCAAGGGCCAGTCTTGGCAGTAAAGTTTGAGGCAAAGAAGGCATTCAGTAGTTCTGCCTTCTCTGCATCCTCTATCACCAGGGAATCGTCCTTGTTTGTCAGTGGGTTCACAGTCCCCATAATCTTCCTTTTGCTGCTAATGTATTTGAAAAAGCCCTTCTTGTTTTCCTTTACTTCTTTTGCTAGGTTCAATTCCAAAAGGGCTTTGGCCTTCTTGGTTTTGTCCCTGCATATTCTGGCAATGTTCCCATAATCTTCCCAGGCAACCAGAGCCTTTTTCCACCTTACATAGATTTCTTTCTTCTCCTTTTAGACCTCTTGCTTCTTTTTCCTGATTTTCTATTTATGGGGACACACTGACCTTGGGCTTGGAGGAAGTGGTGCTTGAAGACCAACCAGCTTTCTCAGGCATTACTACCATCTAGAATTCTATCCTATGAGATTCTTCCAAGTAGGTCTTTGAAGAAGTCAAAGGAAGCTTGTCTGAAGTCCAGGGTCACAATCCTGTTTGGTGTCCTGCTTCTTCCACACAGGATCTTGAACTCTACCATCTCATGGTCACTGCAGCCAAGGTTCCCTCCAACCTTCACATCCTCAACCAGACATTCTTTATTTGTCAGCACAAGATCCACCAGCATGTCTTTCCTATTTGGTTCCTTAAGAACTTGTGACAGGAAGTTGTCATCAACATTCTGTAGGAACTGGACTGTGTGTGCTTGGCTGAGTGGCTTGCCAGCAAATATCAAGGTGGTTGAAGTCCCCCATGAGGACCAGGACTACCATCATGAGGCAGCTCTCAGCTGTTTGTCAAAGGCCTCATCCACTTCCTATTCCTGATCAGGTGGCCTGTAGTAAATTCCCACAATAGTATCACCTCCACTACCCTGCCCCTTAATTTTTACTCACAAACATTCACTCTGCCCCTCATCCCCACCCAGGCAATGCTCAATGCACTCTAATTGCTCTCTCACATAGAGAGTAACTACACCTCCTTGCCTCGTTTGCCTTTCTTTCCTAAGTAACACATAGCCATTCATGGTTGTGCTCCAGTCATGGGAGCTGTCCCACTACATCTCCATAATCTATGTTCAGAGATGTTAATTTTATTAAAAGGAATTTTCATGTAGCTGCCCTGATTACAAGCTCATAAACCAACAAGAGAATCTTTACCTGTTGAGATTCAAGGTTCAGAGGTACCAGCTGCAAATCTGTACAGTCAGCATAATTTTTTAGGCTGTTGTCTGAAAGCTGAAAACAGAGTTCTGACAAATTCTGTACACAGACTTGCACATACTTCCTGAAAAACACAACACAGTTTGTTCAATGAAATTTGAACAGTTACAATGAAAGAGTACAGGTCCATAACATTATTTTCAAAGTGCATAGCCCAAGGAAAACAGAATGACGGGCATATTTGTCTCTTTCAATCTTTTCTCAATACTTAGGAGTCTATAGAAACAAGGCTGTAAAACATCCTCTTTCATATTAAATGAAAACAAATGACTATACAGAAATAGGCTAGCTTGGTTTATCTTGTGGCCTTATTTCCAAAGGAGCTGAAACCACAAATTTATTTTATTATTATGAAAGAATGCTAGAGGAAATGCCCAAACAAAAAAAACTATTATACACATTACTTATGAAACTCCATATCTTGTAAGAAGAAACAAACAATAAATACTTAATGAGTACATTACCGTTTGCCAGCTGACAATAAGGAATGTTTGGCGTTAAAAGGTATGCAGAATGTTAATGCAATAATAGTGGAGTAAATCGACCAAGGACAATCAATGGTTACCTAAAAGAAAAGGGGAACAAAGTTCTTAGTTGTTAATAGTCCTTGGTATAATGATTTTGCTTTTGTTCTCATTTCTAAGCAAAACTTTTCTCAGCAAGTATCTCCATCTAATGCATCCAGATGGGGAAGAAGAAGAAAAAAAAAAAGGTTAAAAAAATCAGCATGTCAAAACCTAATCTGATAAAATACCAGGTTTTTGTCTTCCTGTGAGCAGGGTATGAAATATGAAAGAAGCTTTTCCTGTGCAAACTAACATATCCTGTTCTGAACACTAGAAGCATCTAAGGAACAGAAGAAAGAAAAAAGGCCACTAATAATACCAATAGCATCTTAATAATCTGGTAAAAAGTCAATATAAAATAAATTGGTGGAAGATCTATTTCTGAAATAGCTTTCTAACACTTCAATATATTAAATATAAGCTCATTTTTTTAAAATATGGTTAAAGTATATTTGTTTGAACTTGAAACAGCACACTTAACTGAAGAATTATTCTTCAAGAAAATAAAGCCATTCTTTCAACTGAAAAGCATATAAATGTAACAACATACTTTTAAATGCAGAGGAAAAAAAATCTTTTGTTGTGTCACATATTAGCAATGCTAGTCTACAGCTATTCCTTTTTACCTACTCTTCACGTACAGGGATACATGGAAGCAAACTTGGTCAATTTTAACAAGAAGTAACACCGTGAAAGGTGGTGGTTTTAAGATCATATTCTTCTCAGCTGAAGAGCTTCTTTCCAAACTACTTATTTTGCTCACCCTTCATAATGAAGGGTTACCTCCAACTAAATAAAGTGACAGCTTGAGACTCTACAGTGTTAAATACCTCAACACAGCATGCAGATTCTTTGCAAGTGGAAGAAAAATCTTTTTCATGAGACAGAAAGGAGACTTTCAAGACCATCATGCCACCTTTTAGAAAGACACAAGCATCCTTCATCTTATATCAACTGCCAGTATTAAAATATTAAAATTCCGATTACTAGCCAGAGGAAAAGCTGGCAATAGAACAAACATAGTGTCTATTTCTGCTTATGTTTTCTTTAAAATTATAACATTTGCTAAGATTTTTGCACGTACATCTTTATTTTAACAGAAAATTAGTTCATTGAAAGCAGGTTCCCGTCTCCCTCCATCACTACCACTCCTATTTCGTGCAGTGTATGCCTCTGAGAACAAATAGCTTTCATAATAAAAATGTTAAACTACATCTTACTTTTTGGTCAACGGTAGCCATGCAGTTTTCCTGTTTCTGCTTATCTTTATTTTTTCTGTGAACTTCTTTATTTGTAGTATTTTCTTTCTCCACTGTAGATTCTGTTGCTGATGGCAAATACATGACTTCTAGTTCAAATTCAATCACATGATATGCAGGAGCTATTGGCATACTGATGCTTGTGATCTTTTCAGAAGACTGAATCCTTAACGATGATTCTGAGATCTTTTCTATAGTTATGTAGAACAGGGAAAAAAGTTGTTTTAAAGCACATTCATCCCTCCCCAGTTTTCATTTTAACCTGAAACTACATAATGAAATTAGTCTAAAAAGCTGTCAGAAAAATCAGTGATGCCATAAGGATTTCCTGGCAAGACCTCCTACACGTCTCCAAAACCAGCAACAAGAAACCATGTTATGTAACTCCATGGTAACCTCTTCAAATGAGCTATAATCTGCACATCTTAAATATCACTGCTGTTCACAACTTCCCAATAGTAACACTCTACCCTTTTAAAACTGCAAAAGGTAACCACCACAGGGAGCTGTCGCTCTTCAGCTTGGAGGAGACTGAGGGGTGACCTCATTAATGTTTACAAATATGTAAAGGGTGGGTGCCAGGAGGATGGAGCCAGGCTGTTCTCAGTGATGTCCAATGATAGGACAAGGGGCAATGGGTACAAGCTGGAACATAAGAGGTTCCAAAGAAACATGAGGAAAAATTTCTTCAGAGTGAGGGTGAGGGAACACTGGCACAGGCTGCCCAGGTGGATTGTGGAGTCTCCTTCTCTGGGGACATTCAAAACCCACCTGGACAAGTTCCTGTGTGACCTACTGTAGGTGGTCCTGCTCTGGCAGGGGGGCTGGACTAGATGACCTTTCAAGGTCTCTTTCAACCTTTAAGGTTCTGTGATTCTGTGATTTTTCCAATGTTCAAGAAAACTAGAGGACAAGTGAACAGCAAGCTTTAAACTACCTAAAGAGCTACTTTAGTCCACCACGTAACACCTATTCAGGTCTTTACAACATCCTGCACCTCCTTAGTCTCATAATTTCACTTCAAGCAAACTTACAACTTGAACATCAGTACTCTTTGTCACTGTTCACCATTTATCTTTGAAATATTATACATGGAGTGCTTCTGTATGGTCCATTTTAATTTAATTTCCTAAAATCTGTTAAGATTGTTCTTCCCTTTTATGTCAAAGTTGATTGCATTTGAGCAACCGAAGAGACTTTAAAAGTACTCATGCTTGGAAAAAAAAGAACTAGTATGTCATCTGTTTAAATGAAATACCAGCCAAAGGAAATGCTCCATTTACATAGAGCAGTGTCAGTGTTCTTAATACTGCACATACAGGTTTAGTTCAGGATGACTGAACTTTCAGCCATTTAAATATTATTAATTATTACTTCATTGCCTACCTCTGGTGTTGGAATAGATCATTGCCTTGCTCTCTGGATGGTACAGAATAGGCATGGAATCCGCGTTACTGAGCTGCAAAGCATCCCCGTTCTTCATGCTGTAGTGACCAGTAGTCACTGTGAATTTCACCCTTTGGGGAATGCCAGCCAAAAGGCTATCTGAAGAAGAAAGCAGAAATTGTTAGCAGATTCCAGTATGCAACAGCAGACGGTTACAATGCACTGCTAGGGCTTGTTAGTAATATTCCCAGACAGTTTGTCAAGAATGTTAAGGTAGCTTAAAAGTTTGAGGAGTTGGTGTTACGCAACACAGGAAACCTAGTTCAGACTCATTGGTGTGGAGAAACTGGTCATTTCAACTCAAGTGACCAAAGCTACTGTTTCTTGGATGGCTTAGATTATCTGGCTCCAATACTGTGTAGCTCTGGCAACATAATTGAGGGAAATACAATAATCCCCCCCAAAATTACTCAGTTTTTCGTTAAATTCTCCAGCTTGTATACTGCTCTATATTTTTGCATCTATGATGCCAGTTTACATGCTGTATTTACATAATCAGGATAACAAGAATGCCAGTATGCACACAGACTCTAAATTATCTGAATCGGAACCTTCAGTTCCATAGGTGTAGCTAATTTGACCAATGCTCAATATGCCTGTCCTTCCTTCGACACACACTGCAACTCCTGTAACTGGAATTATAGCAAAAAATTCATATTAACTCCTCAACTGTCTCAGTTAATAGTCTAAACACAAAACCACTATTAACTTCCATCTATAAACTTTAATAAGCACTACAATGAGTAATGCTCAGCTGTCCATTAAACCAATGGATGTATATTCAGTATTAAATTTTACCATATTTATATTATTACCTCCAGTAGAGAAGCCCAGTTCTATACATATTTTCTCGTAAATACCAAAGAGACTGCAGTGTCACAGAACTAACCAGTAATTATCTCAGTTAAATACCAATTTAAATATTCACCTCTCAGTGCGGCAGCTCAAGTCATATCTGATATTTAACTGACACTACATGTTCAAATTCATGTTCAAAAGTGACATTAGAGGTTTCAGAACCAAGCACTGAAATTAAGTGTTGAAAACTACCCATCACTGACAAAGAATATTTGATAGATAATTTGAAATATGAGGATTTATTTTAGACTCGAAATTAAGAGCCAGGCAAAAAAAAAACACTCTAAGTAAAATTCAAGCCACAAAATGCTTTATCTAGTCCCACTAGAGTACAACAGAAATCATCAAAACAATTTCAGCATAGCAACAGTACCTACCAGTCATCGGTTCCACTTTTAGCTGGGGCTCCTGAGAATATACATCATACTGCACAATTGGATAAATATGAAGGAGGACAAACTGTACCTTCCCCAGTGAAGTGCACAGTTGCCTAAGCGTGTATGTCCCAGGTTCTTTGGCCTTTGAAGAAAACATTTGAAAAGATTTTTCAATTTAGGAAATACTTCTAGAACAAAACCTCTACTAAAGAACAGCCTATTTTAAGCTCATTTTTATCAGGTACTTTGCATTTGTAAATTTAGACCACAGAACTTATTCTCTGAGTAAGTGACAACGCTTTCAAATGAGCACCTTTTGCCCCGTTAAAATAGAAGCTCTAGAGTCCTGGCTGATGCAAGAAAAAAAACATCATAAAGTAACAAGTACCAACAATCACAATAATAAATGTATTATGAATTGTTATTTTGGGGTGGTTTTTGTCTTGGTTGGTTCCCCCCACCAGTGACATATGTATTAAAATATATTTATTAAGCACTGAAATTATATTTAGCAGTGTAGTGCTTATTTGGCTAACATTCATAAAATCCTATGACAGTTATACAAGGCACTGCTTTCAGAGCAAGCTATCAATTTCACACACTCCCCACCTCTCACCCTGTGTGAACACCTAAAAAAAAGTAATACATACATATTTAATTTCAAACTCTTCCCTTATCCAGAATTACATTATCCAGGGTGCTTTTCAATACCACTATAAAAG
Source organism: Colius striatus (assembly GCF_028858725.1). Taxonomy (NCBI): domain Eukaryota; kingdom Metazoa; phylum Chordata; class Aves; order Coliiformes; family Coliidae; genus Colius; species Colius striatus. The sequence continues at coordinate 90,074,103 of NC_084759.1, forward strand.
GCAAATCTGTAACACTTGCTACTATATTTATTCTAGATTCTATTAGCTACTACAGTAAAGGAATAGTAAATGCTTTCTTTTTCTAAGTGCCATTTTACCAAGTTGAATACATAAGGATTGATGTTAGGTATAATTAAATCTAAATAATACGATTAGGAGTTATGGAGAAAAGCTGCAACATCTTCACATTGAAACCGCACAGTTATTTACAAAGCAAACCCTGACTGAAATTCAGTATTATGCTTTTTGACATTAAGGTCACTAAAATTTATTCTTTCAATGCTTTATAAACAGAAAAGCGTGAGAAAAGTTTTTAATAACACAAGCATACTTTAAATCTTAACATGGCATTTAGAATATTGGTCTGAAGAATTTAGATAATGCTTTCCAAATGCTTTTAAAGCTTGAAAAAATACACTGAAAGA